>NC_092336.1:438337500-438698333 GCF_046630445.1 Rutidosis leptorrhynchoides
TAAGAATATCCCCTATCATTCCGGGAAATCCTTCGGACATGATAAAAACAACATCGAAGTACTAAAGCATCCGGTACTTTGGATGGGGTTCGTTAGGCCCAATAGATCTATCTTTAGGATTCGCGTCAATTAGTAGACCGGTTTACTAATTCTTAGGTTACCAAGCAAAAGGGGCATATTCGGCTTCGATCATTCACCCATATAATGTAGTTTCAATTACTTGTGTCTATTTCTTAAAACATTTATAAAAAAATTGCGCATGTATTCTCAGCCCAAAAATATAAGGGGTAAAAAGGCAAATGAAACTCACCTATTGTATTTCGTAGTAAAAATACATATAACGTCATTGAACAAGTGCAAAGTTGGCCTCGGATTCACGAACCTATATTAATTATATATATTTATATGTTGGTCAATAATTGTCTAACAATTTAGGTCAGGTCATAGTGTATCACAATCTTAATGCTCGAGACTAGTATGCAAAGGTCAACAAAAGTCAATTTGACTCAAAATGATTTCCAAAAATCTATACATAATTAATATATAGTTTAAATATCGTCGTTTTTATATTTCTAAATATTTTTAAAAGATCTATTAGAGTGAATAATATATTTTATTTATTAATAAATAAAATTTTATATAAAATATACTTTTATATATCTTAAGTAATAAAATTTATAAAGTTCATTTAACGTTATAAAAATAATATTATAGGTAGTATTAATGTAATTATGTTACACGTAGTAAAACATCTTTGTATTACATATTTATTTGATAAAATAATATCGATAATAATAATAGTAAGTAAAAATAAATTGTAGTATTTTGTAATAATAATCATTATTATTCTATTAATAATAATAACAATATTTATATTTAAAAATGATATTATGATAAAGTGATAATTCTAATTATGATAACTTTAATATTTACAATACTTTTTAATATTAACTTTAAAATAATAATTTTATTTAAAATGATAATAATAATGACATTTCATAATAAAAATGACATTTCTATTAAAATGATGATTTTTGTTAAAATGATAGATTTAATATTAACGATAATAATAGTGACGAAAAAATGATAATTTTATTTAAATCAACATCTTATGATATTTTAAATTTCATCATGAAACCTATACTCATTATTTTCTAATCAATTCGTTTGATAGCTTTTAATCGTCTTTTATACCGCGTTCATTTTAATGATAATAATAGCAATCATAATAATTAGGTGTTACTAATATTAGTTTTTAATTATAATACTATTAATGATGATAAATATTATAATGATAATATTAATAATTATTTTAACGATAATAATAATATTAATAATACTAATTATAACTTTAACGATAATAATGATAGTAATAATAATTATTAATGATAATACCTTTTATTGAGATTAATAATAATAATAATAATAATAATAATAATAATAATAATAATAATAATAATAATAATAATATAATAATAATATAATAATAATAATAATAATAATAATAATAATAATAATAATAATAATAATAATAATAATAATAATAATAATAATAATAATAATAATAATTAGATAAAAACTATAACGACGATAATAACGACGATAATAATAATAATCATTTTTAATAATAATACAAAAATTCAATTGATTATAACTTCTAATCCGTTCACCGAAATCATTCGATATCTAAATGAAAAGTTCTTAATTTTTCGCTAGCTTTCCAACGACATGCATATCTTATACCTTATCTCAACCGCATATGTAACTAATTCGAGATTCACATAACCTATCTAATTGCAATATCAAAAGTACAAGCATACATAATCCTAATTACTCGAGCACTAGTCAGGGATACACTAATAATATATAAAAGTTAAGTTATGAGTGCTCACGTATCAATATTACAGGAAAGGTACGTAAACGCAACGGAGATGATAAATACTAGATTGACCTCACGAGCATAACCATGAACCATACCCATCACCTCCATAGCCATAACCCATAATTTCCTTAGCCATATCCCGCTCATAAAACCCATGTTGCAATAGCTCGCGCGTACTCATTGTCGTAGTATTTTATGTATAATACTAATATTATCACTCCTAATAATACTAATACTAATACTAATAATAATAATAATAATAATAATAATAATAATAATAATAATAATAATAATAATAATAATAATAAATATATAAATATAGAGAGAGTTCGGGAGAGATAGAGAGGAAAATGAATCAAAAAAAGAAATACGAACGAGCTTTAAGGAGTTGGCCAGTTCACAGGTTCCATGCGATTGCATGGAGTCTCCTAGTATAATTCATGCAATTGCATGATTCTGAATTACAGCTCATATCGCACCAACAATCTTACCGACACTTGATATATTATTATTATATATATATTATATTTAATTTATATAATTACTTATATATTATATTATATTTACGTTCATGGCAGAAATGTAATTTTTACTCAAATGACTCGTACGTTGTCACTCGACTCATGTACCACTTTCGGTTTTTCGAGCCTACTTTCGTACGTTTAGAAAACTAGCCTTTTTCATTACGCGACGTGTACCTTTAATAATAATTTGACTTATTTATCAAAAATTTACTTTATGAAAATGTATCTTATAAAATTTGAGCGTCGTGGTCATTTGCTTCTATAAATCAGTGACTCGTTGTTTACCAAAATATATTATTTTAAATTGGGACGTTTTATGACTAAGTTAGAATATATATATATATATATATATATATATATATATATATATATATATATATATATATATATATATATATATATATATATATATATATATATATATATATATATATATATATATATATATATTTTTTTAATTAGAATCGTAAATTTGTACATAATAAATATATTTGAATTATTTTAACTAATGATATAATATTTAGTCTTTCAAAACCAAATATATTTCAAAGTTCGTTTTATATAATTTAACTCGTTTTATATAATAGTAGTTATTTTACAAATAATGTTTTTTTTAATATGAAAACTAAATAGTGAGTATATCGAGGGACACGAGTTAATCAAAGTAAGTACACTTTTGAAATTTAAACGGAAATGATTACTAACTTTTGACTAACTCTCGTTAATGACATTTTTGTAAATCACTTTTACCAAATATTCCGAATGCCGTTAAATTTTTTTTTTTTTCTAAATCAAAATGGACCTCTTAACAGAGACTCGTAATCATAATTCAATGTAACTGTTAAATCAATCATTTGATAACATTTTCTAATTCCATCAATAACTATTTGAATATATATATTGAAACAATCACTTTTATGTAAAGTATCATACGTTTAATACTTTGTTAACGTTTTCAAGTTATAATTATTTACACATACATACCTAATCATATACATTCATTTAGTGGTTCGTGAATCATTGAAATTTAGTCGAGGTTAAATGAACGTATGAACACAGTTTCAAATTCTTGTGATTCAATTTAACAGACTTTGCTTATCGTGTCGGGAATATATAAAGATTAAAGTTTAAATTTGGTCAGAAATTTCCGGGTTGTCACAGTACCTACCCGTTAAAGAAATTTCGTCCCGAAATTTGAGTGGAAAGGTCGTGAATGATAATAAGTATGTTTTCATGATGCATACAGGCTGAAAATTAGAGTTTTATCATCAGCGAATAATTTGGATAAACAATCCATTTATATGAAGAGTACGAATGAAGCTAACATAGAAGAGTGAAATGAGTAAGTGTAGATTCATCTTATCATTTGATGTAGATATGATTGATTTCCAGATTTCAAGGGATTTGAAGAAAATCTTTGTAATAAGATTTGATTCTCCGGTAACAAAGGGAATTAGGATCCGCTTTAAATGCGATCGTCCATTTTAATTGTTCTGTCAGAGATTTTCTTATAAATTCACCTCCTTCGTTTCCTTACAACTCACACCTTCTGTTGATGCATTTTATGCAAGTCCTTAGACATCTACCCACGTCCATTGCAGGTACAACAGTTTACAGGCCACCATGATCGTTCGTTATTATCCTATCCATGTTTGTATGTGGTTACAGGAACTGCAGGAATGAGATTTGAATGTTTGACTATGTTAGACTTAGTCAGACGTACGAGTGAATCCTCACTCATATGGCTGACAGGCTCATACGCACAGTTGATGCTGAGCTAAGTCACAATTACAACCTAAATGAGAAGACACGAGTGAGTGATCACCCGTACGGCTGATGAAGCCAACTTGTACGTGTGATGGATGAATCGTACGGGTGAGTCAACAGCAGGGGTATATAAAGTCTTATGTTCTTCATTTTAGGTTAAGCCTCTCATTTGTTACACACACTCAGATCTGGTGAGCTCCTCCGATTCTCTCTCAACCCAAATCACCCAGGTGGTGAATAATAGCTCTATGTGTTGATCTAATCACACTTGATTTAGTTGTAGCTTGACTAAATTAATCCCAAAAAGCTTAACCTATTCACTAGAGGGTTTGATTCACTTATTCCGTCATTGTGTGAGTTAAATCTGTTGATTTCTAAGTTCCTAGTCATGTTTCATCACCTTCTATTCTTTCCCCCTCAACTCATATTTTAAAGTATTCATCAATATGCTCCATCTAGTTTTGATTCTCGATATACTTCTAAGTTTCATATCGGTCATTCTTCTTTTTCATCTACCACCGGAAGAATCTATTTACTTCTACTATACTCTTGGGTTTATAGTGTTATAGTTCTCCCGTGTCTTTATATTGCTATATGCATCGATATATATGGTTTATAATTTTTGGTTTATCGTTGGGCTTTATATCTTCCCTTATATTTCAAAGTCTCTGTTTCTGTCTTCTATAATCATTGTCATCCACAGTTAAAGCTCTCTTTTATTTGCTGCAATTTATACCCCAATTTCTATTTCGGAGTTTTGTCCTTTCGTTTCTTCTTCTTGCGATTAAGCACCGCTTGTAATGGTCCAGAATTCGCAGATATGAATTTTGGAATGAACATTGTTAATATTCTAGAAAGGAAATTGTGATGGCACGATCTTGACTTGTCAAATTACCAGAATACCTTGGAAAAAGCCGAATCATATACATTCATTTAGTGGTTCGTGAATCATTGAAATTTGGTCGAGGTTAAATGAACGTATGAATACAGTTTCAAATTCTTGTGATTCAATTTAACAGACTTTGCTTATCATGTCGGGAATATATAAAGATTAAAGTTTAAATTTGGTCGGAAATTTTCGGGTTGTCACAATATATATATATATATATATATATATATATATATATATATATATATATATATATATATATATATATATATATATATATATATATATATATATATATATATATATATATATATATATTGAAAATATAATTTGAAATATTATATGTTGTACTAAAAATTAATTACGTAAAATAAAATAAAAATATGATATTATGATAATTAATATTTAAAACATATCTATATATATAAATAAAGTATATTAAATATATATTTCGTTATTTCGAATCTATTTAGTACAAGATACTAACACTCAATTTACCTTTTGATGAATATTAAACAAGTTTAATACGAACTTATATGATTTTAAAATAAACGGAGATTCAAAAATGAGTTATATAATTTATAGGCTTATTCAATATGTATTTAGGAACTATTTGTTAAGTTTTAAATTTTTTTTATATATTTTAGCTGGGATCGGGAGTGGACAGTGAGTTAATTTTTGTTTAATAAGTTATGATCGAATTTTATACCATAATGACCAAAATAAATAAATATAGTTAATTTAAAAATATGGGATTTTTCTGAAGACTTTTATCCGTCATTGATTAACAACGGAGTACGTTATATTAGACGGGAAAAACTGTCGGCAGATGATTTTAAAACTAAGGCTGCTTAACTGTTTTTCAATTCACACGTCTATTTATTATATTACCAACTTGACTTATGAGATTACATATATATATATTATATATACACATCATCAATCACTTGTGTACTACTATTAGTTTCTGTTTAAAACTCACGCACCATTAAACCTCAAAAATTTGTATTTATATTCTTGTTTCTTTGATCCCAAAACACATGCACTAACCCACTTCTTCCTCTCCTCTCTGTCCTTTATTCTCCCTCACGTGTACCCATTTAACTCATTTACTAACTACCACCTTCACGACCATCCTACACCACCATTGAAGACCACCAGTCGGCCACCACTACAACCCTACATCAACCGCCATTATCCACCACGATCACCTCTCTCCCTCTATAATTTTTCTTTTCTTTCGTGAACCTTGAAACTCACTTCCCACCATCAACAAACTCATCTTAATGCTTCTACTGAGATTCACATTTTGTATTCTATTCAACCAACCACCACCATCATAAATCACACAGAGAACTACCATGATCACTACAAGTAACCATTTTAATTAGTCGAGCTCCTTACAAACTGAACACCATTTCTGCTATATATATTTTTTTATAAACGTCTTACCTCGAACCCATCTAAAACCACCTACAATCCCAAAGGTTGTGCTACTGTACTAATTACTGTTTCTGGTTGTTCGAACACCACCACAATCGAGTCACCACTGCCACTATATCACCACAAACCAAACTATTTTTACCTGTTGAACGAAAACGATGGAACCAGACTGTTGCCGTTTTTATTTATTTATTTTATTTTCGATTTCATGCTCGCTGCTACTGCAGCAAAAAAAACACTTATGTTTCTTCTACTGTAAACAAAGATGAGGGAAGTAAAGAGAAAGATAATGATGATGTTTTAGTTCACTAATAATAAAAGGAACCAAAGACCCACCCATGACTTTCTGTCGACATGAAATCACTGTTATTCGATTTTATTTTTGGATTACTGATTTAACGGGCTGCTGTTGGGCTGTAAATTGGGTTGCTAAGTGTCAGAACTCTTGGGCTGTCATTGGGCCGTCAAGAAAACCAATAGCAATATTATTAATTTTTTTGCGGACCCAAGGCCTGCTATGCTTGTTCCTTCTGTTTTGAGCAGACACTCATGTATCATTTATTTCTGTTGCTGTTAGAAGTCGATTATATTGATGATGATGCTGTATTGATAATAAGATAGATGATGATAGGAGATGAAATGATAATGAAGGTGAATCATGTTGATGAACGACGGGTTAAAGGGATTTAACAAACTAAATAACTCAAGAATTACATAACAGTTCAATGGTTAGGAGTGTGTTGGGGTAGTGAGAGGTCAGGGGTTCGAGCCTTGTCTGAGGCATTTTTTTTGGGGAAAAGCTTCAAAGGTAGTTATTTATTATTATTATTATTATTATTATCATTATTATTATTACAACATATATTACTTACATAAAATGTATCTAATACATATATAATACCTATGTTAATATTACAAACTATTTTGTTTTTAAAATAAAATATTATCATTTATTATTAATTAAATTACATATAAGATATAAATATATTTTAATATAACCTAATGCATAAATTTTAAAATATCATATATGTTTTAAATTAAAATACTTTAATAAGAATTCGATATATATAAATATTAACTATGTAATTAAAATATATAAAATAGATATAATTGATATATTTATGTAGGGTAACATATAAATCATTAATAAAACTAGTATATTAATAATATCAACTTGTATAAATGTTATTATATGTTTTAATATATATAACTGATATAGGTTCGTGAATCTGAGGCCAACTCTGCTTTGTTCAGTATCGTCGTATGCATATTTTTACTATAAAATATCGTATTGTGAGTTCATTTGCTCCCTTTTACTGTTTACATTTTTGGGACTGAGAATACATGCGATGTATTTATAACTGCTTTATTAAATGCTTTTGAAATATATTTTGAACTTGGAATACATGAAATGCTTTTATAAATGTTTGACGAGATAGACACAAGCAAAACATTCCTCGACTGAATTATTATACAAACAGAAGTTCTGTGGATTATTATTGAATTATGTGGACATGATAATTACCACCAATTGATGTGAATATTTTCCCCTGATTATTATTGCTTGGTAACCTAAGAATTAGAATCGGGTATGGCCCTAATTCACGCGAATCCTAAAGGTAGCTACCGGGTTTAACACCCCCACCCAGAATGTTCACTAGACGGAAGAGCTAGTGGGCGTGGTGTTTAGTACTTCGAATTTTATTTATTATACAGACGAGATGTTCTGTTTTGGGGATATTATTGATGCGCATTATATGTTAAGGTCGGTTACCATGTTGAGCAATCAAATCGAATTGAATGTTATGTATCGAGAGAATGATTTTTATATACAAGTTATGTGTATTAGTTTTGTACATGAGATATGTGCACGATTATTTAAAAATCGTGAGGCAACCTACGGGGGAGAAAATGATACGAACCTACTCTGCTAAGCATTATGAAAAATGGTTTCGTACACGAGATAGGTGTACTGTATTTGAATCTTGTGGTCTATCAAAATGATGAATTTTATTATTTACGATAAACTTATGAACTCACCAACCTTTTGGTTGACACTTGAAAGCATGTTTATTCTCATGTATAAAAGAAATCTTCCGCTGTGCATTTGCTCATTTTGAGATATTACTTGGAGTCATTCATGACATATTTCAAAAGACGTTGCATTCGAGTCGTAGCCTACTTAATCATTGGAGACAAGAAGAAGGCGATCCCTTCCATCCACTACATTCCCCTCTTGGTGAAGAACCTGAAGCACTTACCGGCGAACCCATTCGAAACACCATTTTCACACTCATTCCAGAGTATCTCGTCACTATTATATACTATCCACAATTCTAAACCTTATTCATCCGCTCGTTCTGACCGACAATCATCCCGGAATAATGGAAGAAGTCAACAAGCTTCGCGCTCGAGTTGTCTCCTTGGAAAATATGGTGCAAAACTTACCAGCTTCAGCAACATCACCGGCACCAACAGTACCACCAACATCAACACCAGTACCACCAACAACCCAAGCTTCAACATCACATGCCTCAACATCTCATTCTATACCTCTAGTATAATCATCGTTCTACATGACGTTCTGCATCATTTGTCTTCGTTCGACATGGCGATTATGTAATCTCTAATGTTTTAGAGATTATATATTCTTGTTCTAACGATAAATCAAATGAGTCTAATATCATATTAACTCATTAAATCCATGATTACATCTGAAGAAAATATATATGTATATATGTTTTCATAAAGATTGGAATTAAAAATTCTTTTGTACAAACTGTTAATGGTGAAAATATTTTAACGGGTAGGTAATACCCGAGGAATATTTAGATTTCACATTAATAAGTTAAACTGTACATTCTTCGAATCTAATTCAACAGTCATTTACTATCCTACTTACATCCACAGATATACGTATGCGTTTACTGCAGAATAACCATTTTCATTCAATTTCATATTTAAATTTTGATCTATCAGAATCCAACACGTGGCATAATGAAGAAAACATTGGACAAAATAAAATTTGTTAGAAACAAACAAATTAACTACGAGAAATTTTGTTAAGAATCCACGCTAACTATTCCTAGCTAACTGTTCCTAGCTAACTGTTAATTCCGTATTACATTTTATTTATCACAATTTATTTATCGCAATTTAAATTCTCGCAATTTTATTTTTTGTCATTTAATTTCTGTTATTTATTTTACGCACTTTAAATATCGGGACACGTATACAATGTTTTGACATATCATATTGACGTCATCTATATATATTATTTGGAATAACCATAGACACTCTATATGCGGTAATGATCGAGTTAGCTATACATGGTTGAGGTTGATTCTCAAATAATATATATACTTTGAGTTGTGATCGAGTCTGAGACATGTATACAATGGGTCACGATACGTATTAGTTAATTCGAATATTATATATTAAACTATATATGAATTATTGAACTACTAACAGTGGACTACTAACATTGGATAATTAAAATGAATTAAAATATTGATTATAACATATGAAACTAAACATTTCTTCAAGTTTGCCACATGATTTTGTCTTAAACCTCATTTGTATCTTGACGATTACAATATGCGTTCAAACCTTTCATGATTCTTGAAAACACCTCAATCGAGAGGATGAACCAACCGCACTTCATCTACAGAAGAAAAGATTGATGCATATAGTTATGCACCTGAAAACACTCGGAACCTGAGTAAACGTTTAACACATATCTGTGCTAGCTCCTTTAGCATTGTTATTACCAAAAATAACTTTACAATCCATTTCCAAAGTAGCCAATTTTGTCACAGCTTCAGCAAATCAAATTCGACTTTTCATTCGAATAAACTCTACTATATCTTTGATATATAAGTTTGCTGATGTGTGCGAGGTGGTGTATAAAATAGTTATATTTTTACTACGAAATACTATTAAATACGATACAATTTTACACAAGATATTTATTTATTTATAGAATGGATATACCTAAACCTTGCTGCAATACTTATAGGCAGTGTACCTAATCGTACAGTAGTGTAGTTTTTAGTAAGTCCGATTCGTTCCACAGGGATCTTTTAAAACAAGCTTAACGCTATATTTTTAACTTATAATTATAAAAATACAAAAATATATAAATAATATTATTATTATAAAAAGGGGGTTTTTACCGTTTAATGACCGGTTTGTCGATTTTAAAACTTTAGTCGTAGTTAAAACCTAATGTAAAATATTAATTATATAAAAGACTTAATTTAAAGCGTAAAGTAAATAACGATAATGAAATTGCGATAAATAAAAGTGCAATAAAATAAAATTGCGATAATTAAAGAGAACGATAATTAAAAATGCAATTAAATACAATGACAATAAATAAAAGTGCGATAATTAAAAGTCCAATTAAATATGAAATAAAGGAATTATGCTTATTTAAACTTCCATAATCATGATGTTTAACGTGTTGTTTTTAGTTTATTCCTATGGGTTAATTGTCCTTTGTCCTAGATTATTCAATATGTCCATACGGATTTGTCCATAAAAGTCCATCAGTCATAATCATAAAATGCGGAAGTCTTCGTCAAATTATTCATATTCCCGAAGTTAAATATTCCAACTAATTGGGGATTCGAATTGTAACAAGGTCTTAATACATTGTTTAATGAATACACCGGGTTATCGACTGCGTGTAAACCAAGGTTTTACTACTTTGTTAACAATTACACCAATTACCCTTGAATGTAATCCACCCCTATTTCAACAAGTCTATTAACTATTAATCCAGTTCCGTGTCCGGTAAAATGAACAATTATTGGTATTTATAGATATCCCGCCTACCATACCCAGTCAAGCGTTTGTGGTTATATATAAATACGTCAAATTATAAGTCTATATATTAAATTAACGAGGTATCGTTTAGTTAATATAAAGCCCATTAATAGCCCATAGTCTAATTTCCACAAGTATCGTTCTTTTGTCCAAACCCCAATTATGGTACAAAGCCCAAATAGCCAATTTTAATATTTAGCCCAACATCATGATTACTTCGACATTAAATAAGCATAATAATAACTTAGCTACGAGACATTAATTTAAAAATAACATTAACCATAACTTACGGTGATTAAAAATAGCGTAGCGTTACACGGACAGAATTTCGACTTACACCCTTACAACATTCGCTAACTTACCCTTATTATTAGAATTTAAAATTTAAAATTAAAATTAAAAAATAGATATATATACGTTATAGATAGAGAGATGGATGGATTTATATTTCAGTCGACCAGAGCGTGCTTTTATAGGAATGTGGCCTGGTACTATTCACCATGCGATCGCATGGCTTTATAACTGCCAGGCCATGCGATCGCATGGCCTGCTTTTCCAGCTCACATGAGGTTGTTTCTTCTGCCGACGGTTTTTATAAATAAATATAATATATAAATAATTTTAAGAATTATTTAAATATTATATTATATTTATATGCATAGTTGACATGTAATTTTTAGTCCGTTGCGTCGAGCGTTGAGAGTTGACTTTGGTCCCGGTTCCGGATTTTCGAACGTCCTTGCATACAATTTAATATCTTGTACTTTGCGTTTTGCGTCTTATACTCTTGTAATTTTGAGACGTTTCTCATCAATAATTTGAACCACTTTGATTGTACTTTGTACTTTTGAGCTTTTTGGTCGTTTGCGTCTTCAATTCGTCGAATCTGTCTTTTGTCTTCACCTTTTATTATTTAAATGAATATCACTTGTAAATAGAACAATTGCAACTAAAAGCTTGTCTTTCTTGAGGGATAATGCTATGAAATATATGTTCGTTTTTAGCATTATCAAATATTCCCACACTTGAGTGCTGCTTGTCCTCAAGCAATATAGTCTTGAAATAAAAACATACTAGAATCACTTCTTTATTCTTCACACTTTGTACATCAGTGAATTCTATACGGCGGTATAAACAATGGTAGTAACGTTGTGGTTTACAGTCCCACATGACTATAAAAATTTAGATCCTTTAAGGAAATTGGATCTTTATGAAAACATTTGATCTTTTGAAAATTTAATCTAGCTTTTACCCTAGATACGTTTTTCGGAATAACCCTTCACCGGTGTTTGCAAATTGTTTTTGTGGGTTTGGTGGGTTTCAGATTTGAAAACTTTAGCTCAAAACTTACGGTTTTGTGTCACCCACTTGCTAACCTTGTATTGGGAAAGCAACATGTCCAGTATACTTGCTCCATATATTACCTTTCGGTAAACTACCATCCGGTTGTAAAGGAAAGCGTTGAACAAGCAACTGTTAAGGCATTGTCCCCTGACATGCTTTTAATTCTGATTTATAACGTGTCGGATGCAATTACAATCCTTTGTAGGAGCAATAGTAAAGCTCACCCTATAGTTTTTTTCGGTCTGGCACAAGGTCCTGTCTTTGACCATGCTATGCAAACACCGTTCTTACGGTTGACACCCGATTTGGTTCAGGTGACCTAATGAATTCCAGGTGAATTCCTAGGATTTTACGTTCAATGATAATGAACGCATTGAAAATGGGTTTTCAGAAAACAAATCCGTTTGTAGTTTTGATCAAAATATTTTCTCGTTCAAGCTCGAGTTTAGATATCATCGAATTCCATGAGTTTGTAATTCTCAATCTTTAAGGTCAATCTCTAGGATTGAGTAATATCAGGCTTAAAAGCTAATTTTTGATCTTTTAAAGAGATTATCCTTTCTGGGGATCTGGTTCATTAGTCTTATCCACCTAATTTGCACGGCGCCCTCCCCATTTTACAAGACAGATCCTCTCATGGTTAGGATAAGTCTGACCACATGGCGATCCTGTTTGATGCTGAGGTCCGTGAATTTCCTGCTGATTTTAGTGATGACTTTTCTAGATTTTTCGTCAACCTACAGCTGGTCTGGACGACAACTTCACGATCTAAATCAAGAAGCGCGTGTCTTTTTTTGGAAGACTTTACTTCCATTTAATGATGGAATTGATTGTCACGACCCGGAAAATTTCGACTAATTTTAAACCAAACTCTCGATATGATTTAATATTTTTGACACAATAAGCAAAGTCTGTAAAGTTGAGTCTCAAAAATTTTGAACTGATTCATATATTCAATTGACCTTCGAGTGTTCTCGACGATTCACGAACCACTATTTTTTAAATATATATATATATATATATATATATATATATATATATATATATATATATATATATATATATATATATATATATATATATATATATATATATATGCATGAATGTTAATTGTAAATATATGTATTTGAAAAAAATATATATATTTAGTTATATAATCAAACCTGATATTAAAATGTAATTATATATACATATAGTATATGGAAAATAATGGATTTCGAGCCTAATTAGTAAACGTCAGTGACACTCGGTTGACGTTTCGTTAGTTTTAATATAGATATAATATATGTTCATGAATGATTAAGATAAAAGTTGGAATGTAAATTAATCACGAAGATTTTAGATTTGTTAAAAATATTTTTATATTTTTAAGTTCAAATATTAGTACAACGTACATATAAATTGGAACACAAAATAAATAATTACCGAACCTTTTTGATCAGATTTCAAACAGTTAATGAATGAAATAATTAATTATATTTAATCTAAAATTTTGAGATTTTTAGGAGCACTTTTATATTTTAACTGTTTAGCAACGGACCACGATATTATATCCGTAAAAGTTGTTGGCAGATAAAAATGGCTACTTGTTTTAGTGTCACACGTTTTAATTAACTTTTTAATTTAATATTATTATTAATAAATTATATTACTATTATTATATATACAATTATTAAATATGTGAACTGTGTTTTCATATTACTTTATACACACTTGAAAAATGAACTTATAATATCTATCACTATGTATAATTTAATCATATGATTACTGTGCATGATTTGTGAATACTGTGCTTAATTGGTTTAATAATTATTAGTGCATTGTCTACTTTCTGCATTATATCTATTCTCTTTATATATCTATATCTATAAACATATAGAGAATATATACATACATGTTATATACAATGAACCATTCGAAAGATCATTCACAACATCACTATGTTTATCACCTTTCAACCTCCAATACGTGCTTGACACAACCACCACCCTTGGCCGTCATCATCTTCCACCGGCCACCTTAGTGTTTCAATCCTTCTCCTTTCGGTTTTAACCAACCCATCATTACTTTGGCCGTGAGCCTCCATCACCAATCACCACTACCACTCGCTACCATCTCTACCGTGAACCACAACCGTGGAACACCACATGACCACCCACTTCAAACCCCCTTGTTCTTGAACGATTAAAGCTACCACCACTCTCGGCTTTCCAACACCCACACCACCGGAGCACCATAACAAATCGCCACCTTCATGAAACCTACAAACCCACGATCAACCCATCATTTTATTCCCTTCTTTCTCGTCAATGGTGATACCGCTACTGAAGCATCTTCACACATCAAACCGTTATATTAACTCTTTCTGTTCGAGCCATAGAGTAACCAAACACCAAATTTTCCTCCTTTTCTTCTTGATCCTACTGTATGTATTTCTGTTTCAAACAAGGCCACCACAAACCAACCACAATTTTTCTTTACCTCTCTCTCATCTTTCTCTCTTTCTCCCTCTCCTTTCCTTCGTGAATCACCAACAAACAACCATTGTCAACCACCTCACCACCATAACCGCCATTTTTTTTTACCAATCACCACCACTGCAAACAACAACCGAACATTTCACCACCACAATCTATTATTCATTATTACTACTTTTTAAACAACTATAACCCAAACCG
The DNA here is from genome assembly GCF_046630445.1 of Rutidosis leptorrhynchoides. Taxonomy (NCBI): domain Eukaryota; kingdom Viridiplantae; phylum Streptophyta; class Magnoliopsida; order Asterales; family Asteraceae; genus Rutidosis; species Rutidosis leptorrhynchoides. Next base: position 438,352,858 of record NC_092336.1, read on the forward strand.
TTGGGCTGTTACTGCTGTACGAAAACCAAACAAACAACCCTGCTTAATCGCTGGTATGATCATGTTTCATCTTTTTAATTTGCTCCTGTCATCTATTATATTGAGAATGATGTGGATGTGATGATAAAGAAGATGAAGTTGTAAAGTTTATCCCTGTCGAATATTGATAAAAAAAAGAAGTCGCACAGCTGTACAACTAAAAGAGACATATAAATCTATTTAATGTTATATATGGGGCCGTAATATTTGGAATGGAATCCTAGATCACATGTATTTTTTTAATTAACTTAGGGATCGTGGAATTAGGCCAAACGATTTTGGGTTTATGAATTTAGTTGTTGTGCCGTATGATTGATATTTGTTATTGGGCTAATTTTTCTAGCAGGCCGAGGACTATTATCCTGTTGGGCCAAGACACAGCTTGTGTGCGTACAGTCGAGGTCTTACACGCTGCTACTCCCATTTGCTTTAATTCTTCGACTGCTACAGCCTTTTGATAGTAATACTACGTGCATATTGATGTTTGAGTTAAGTGTCGATAATAATTATATACGGTGGTGAATAAGGATTATGTTAATGATTATGATAATGTTATGATAATGATTCAATCAATATAAGATTATGATCATGAGTTGATGATGATGTTAATGACAAATAATGATGATAGTAAATGATAACCGATTATGATTCGTGTATTATGATAACGGAGGAAACGAAATCGAAGATGATGTTATAATCAATTTATTTTGAAGGTGAAGAAATGGAAACAGAATGATAAGGGTTAAATAGATTATGGTTATTATTTAAAAAGAGAAAAACAAAACAGCTGAGAGGGTTTGGGTATGTTTCGGATTAGCGGGACGTCGCGGGTTCAAATCCGAACTTGATCATTTTATTTAGGATTACTTCTTTAAGGTAGTTATTTATTTATTTATTATTATTATTATTATTATTATTATTATTATTATTTAATTATTATTATCATTATCATTATTATTATTATTATTATTATTATTATTATTATTATCATTATTATTAGTATCATTTTTATTGAAGACTATTATTTTAATTAAGAGTATCATTTTTATTATTATTATCATTATTAGAAAAATTATCATTTTTATCAAAATTATTATTATTACTATCATTATTATTATTTTGACACTAATGTTATTATTTTTATATTATCAATATTAGTATCATAATAACTATTATTATTATTGTAAAATAAAATAAGTTTTTATTATCAATGTTATTTTATCAAATAACTATTAGTTATATAAAATCATATTTATTACATATAAAATAACTATATTAATAATTTTATAATAAATATTAATAAATATAATTAATTAGGTTACTAATGAAAAACCTAATTAAAATAACAATTAAATCACTAATAATATATAAATTTGTTCGATTACCATTATATGTGTTAATATATATATAAATGATATAGATTCGTGAATTTGATGTCAACCCTACACTTGTTAAATGATGTCATATGTATTTTTACTACAAAATACAGTATGGTGAGTTTCATTTGCTCCCTTTTTAATTGCTTTTGCAATATATATTTTTGGGCTGAGAATACATTCGCTGCTTTTATAAATGTTTACGAAATTGACACGAGTACTTAAAAATACATTCTACGTTGAGTTGTACCACTGGCATATTTCCCTGTAGCTTGGTAACTACTATTTACATGGGTATTGTAAACGCGAATCCTGTTGATAGATCTATCGGGCCTGACAACCCCAACCGGACTGGATGACTAATATTCAACGGTTGCACAGTACTTCGTTTTGTAGGCTACACTTGGTACAGTGTAGTGAGATTTCATAATAAAGGGAATATGCGACGTTGATTAATAGTTAAGTATGGTTACCAAGTGCTCAACCACTTAGAATGCTTTACATACACTTGCGAGTGTATTATGTTTATGATTATGAAATCTTGTGGTCTATTAAAATATTGAAATGATTGTTATGATAAACCTATGAACTCACCAACCTTTTGGTTGACACTTTTAAGCATGTTTATTCTCAGGTACGAATTAAGTCTTCCGTTGTGCATTTGCTCATTTTAAATATATTACTTGGATTCGTTCATGGCATATTTAAGTCAACGCCTCGCAATGGGACCAAATGTTGATGACTTCATCCAGAAGGATAAGGACGGGTCTTTACAGGTGGTATCAGAGCCAGGTTTAATGCCGTTTATTAGCGGGTTAATCGTAAAGGGTGTTCTCACAGTGTTACCTGTGACGAAGCATTGGCTCTTATTCCTCGCGGTCTCTATTAGGGTTGGTTGTACGTTGCCGAGAGGCGGGCCGTAAAATCAGTGTCTGAGGTACGATCAGTGGTCACCAGGCGGTTAGCTGGGAAGGCACTGAGTGGGATGCGTCCCCACTGTTACTACAGGTGGTATCAGAGCGGTGGTCTTAGTGAACCAGGTCTTGCATTAGTGTATCTAACTGATAGTTGTTTAGATGCATTAGTGGGTCTGGACTTCGACCGTGTCTGCATGTCAAAAGTTTTACTTATCATTTCGTGTCGAAAATTACCTGCTTATCATCCTTAGGAAATTACCTGCTTATCATTCTAAGTCTAGACACGTCCTACTGCCTTTATTGCATAGATAGTGTATAGACAAATTCATATCTTAGCGTAGCTGTTATAGTTACCTTTGCCTAACATATTCCGTAGATTCCTCCGTAACTTATGGATTTTAGTATTATATATGCATATGTGAATTATGTATTGCAGGATACTAATCTACATCCTATAATCTATTTCTTATCAAAAATTCTTCATCTGATCGTACGAGATGAATCCCTCAACCAGTTCGCATTCCTCGAATTCCGACAGCTATTTCGATATGGAGTTTCACCTAAGCTCCGAAAGCAGTGTCACCAGAAGAATCAACCCATCATCCATCCCCAATTCATCTGATAGGTTCATAGTCGACTTAATCAATGGAGACGCGAAGAAGGCGACCCTTTCCACCAACCAAATTCACCTCTTGGCGAAGGATCTGAAGCACTTACCGGCGAGCCTATCCGAAACACCATTTTCAGCCTCATTTCCAGAATAGTTCGACACGATTATATTCTATCCACAATTATAAACCTTATTCATCCGCTCGTTCCGACCGACAATCATCCCGGAGTAATACAAGAAGTCAACGAACTTCGCACTCGAGTAATCAATTAGGAGAATATGGTGTAAAATTTACCAGCTTCAGCAATATCATCGGCACCAACAGAACCATCAGTAATAGCACCAGTATCATCAACAATCCATGCCTCAATATCACATTCTGTACCTCGAATATAATCATCGTACTACGTATCGTTCTATCTATTTTTATCTTCGTTCGACATGACGATTATGTAATCTCTAATGTTGTAGAGATTTTATATTCTTGTTCTAAACTGTAAATCAAATGAGTTTAATATCATATTGACTCATTAAATCCATGATTACATCTGAAGAAAATATATATGTATATATATTTTCATAAAGATTGTAATTAAAAATTCTTTTGTACAAACTATTAACGGTGAAAATATTTTAACGGGTAGGTAATACTCGAGGAATATTTAAATTTCACATTAATAAGTTACACTATATATTCTTCGAATCTGATTCAACAGTCATTCACTATCCTACTTACATCCACCGGTATCCGTATCCGTTCACCGCAGAATAACCATTTTCATTCAATTTTAAATTTGGATTTTGACCTATCAGGATCCAACAAGTGGCATAATGAAGAAAACATTTGATAAAATAAAATTTGTTAGAAACAGACTAATTAACTATGAGAAATTTTGCTAAGAATCCACGCTAACAAAATCCTAGCTAACTGTTCCTAGCTAACTGTTAATTCCGTATTACATTTAATTATTGCAATTTAATTATCGCAATTTTATTTATCGTCATTTAATTTCTGTTATTTACTTTACGCAATTTATTTATCGTCATTTAATTTCTGTTATTTATTTTACGCACTTTAAATATCGGGACACGTATACAAGATTTTGACATATCATATCGACCCATCTATATATATTATTTGGAATAACCATAGACACTCTATATGCAGTAATGCGGGAGTTAGCTATACAGGGTTGAGGTTGATTCTATAATAATATATATACTTTGAGTTGTGATCGAGTCTGAGACATGTACACGGGTCACGATACATATTAGTTAATTCAAATATTATATATATTAAACTATATATGAATTATTGGACTGTTAATTGTGGACTATCGAATGTGGACTATCAAGATTGGACAATTAAAAATGAATTAAAATATTGATTATAACATATGAAACTAAACAACTCTTCAAGTTTGCCACTTGATTTCATAATTAAACCTCGTTTGTATCTTGACGATTCCAATCCGTGTTCAAACCTTTCATGATTCTTGAAAACACCTCAATCGAGAGGATGAACCAACCGCACTTTATCTACGGAAGAAGAGATTGATGCATATAGTTATGCACCTGAAAACACTCGAAACCTGAGTAAACGTTTAACACGTATATGTGCTAGCTCCTTTAGCGTTGTTATCACCGAAAATAACTTTGCAATCCCTTTCCAAATTAGCCAATTTTTCATAGCTCCAGCAACTCAACTTCGACTTTTCATTTGAAACAACCTTATTATAACCTTGATATATATGCGTGCTCATTTATTGTTACCACTTACCAGAGAACCTTTTATATTCCATCGTATTATCATCAGCATTTAATTATCTAAAAACACAATTGTCTTGAAACCACCTCGGATTGATAACCGATGATTCAAATATGTTAGCATTAAATGCAGAGGAAACAGCAAAATCATAGATGGTCTAAACGGCCAAAAGTTTGATGATAAAGAAGTGAGTGTTAAGAACGCTCGATAGAAAATTTGGTACTGCAAACCGGATTGAGCACACCATAAAGGAGACCAAGGACAAATACAAGGAACAAACTCTATATTCAAAGAATCCAGGTAATTCTGGATCCGATGAAATCTTTAGAGAATATCTTGCTCCGAAGTCATGTTAAAATCTTGCGGAAAATTTTTCATCATCATTCATCGAACTTAGAAATTCCAAAATATCATCATAAATATCTTCGATATTTCTGAGGATATTTTCATAAATATTCTTGTCCGAAATTATCTACCTCTTCATGTTTTCTGTATTCCATTATATTGGAAACTTCTGTAAAATCTAAGTATAAATTATAAATGAATTGTGGAGAAGTGTTGAGAATTGAAGCATGGGTTAGTATAATATAATGACACTTGGCCAACGTGATTATATTACAGTAAGTCATGCTGAGTTTCTAATGGAACGTGATAAAGGATCACAGATCATACCTTTATTATGTACCATGTTACATAACTCTTTCATACTACTTAAGCTCTAAGCATATCATGGAAATATTTCCTTGATATTTATGTTCTTTCGTAATTCTAAAAGATTGCTAATAAATCGTGCTATTACATTTTCTTTCTGATTAGAAGATTTCTTTAAATTCCATGAATTCCGAAAAGCAACCATGACTGTCAAAAGTTAAGACGAACCTTAATTTTATCATTTCGCTCTTTTGCGATAGCTTCACTCGTACTCTTCGAGTAATCGAATCATTTTATCTATATTAATCAAAAATGATAAAACTCTAATTTGTCAACTCCTAATCATCATGAAAACATTCTTATTGTTAGCCATGACCATCTCGATCAAATTTCGGGACGAAATTTCTTTAACGGGTAGGTCCTGTCACGACCCGGAAAATTTCGACTAATTTTAAACCAAACTCTCGATATGATTTAATATTCTTGACACAATAAGCAAAGTCTGTAAAGTTGAGTCTCAAAAATTTTGAACTGATTCATATATTCAATTGACCTTCGAGTGTTCTCGACGATTCATGAACCACTATTTGTAAATAGATATATATATATATATATATATATATATATATATATATATATATATATATATATATATATATATATATATGTATACATGAATGTTAATTGTAAATATATTTATTTGAAAAAATATATATATTTAGTTATATAATCAAACCTGATATTAAAATGTAATTATATATACATATAGTATATGGAAAATAAAGGATTTCGAGCCTAATTAGTAAACGTCAGTGACACTCGGTTGACGTTTCGTTAGTTTTAATATAGATATAATATATGTTCATGAATGATTAAGATAAAAGTTGGAATGTAAATTAATCACGAAGATTTTAGATTTGTTAAAAATATTTTTATATTTTTAAGTTCAAATATTAGTACAACGTACATATAAATTGGAACACAAAATAAATAATTACCGAACCTTTTTGATCAGGTTTCAAACAGTTAATGAGTGAAATAATTTATTATATTTAATCTAAAAATTTGAGATTTTTAGGAGCACTTTTATATTTTAACTGTTTAGCAACGGACCACGATATTATATCCGTAAAAGTTGTTGGCAGATAAAAATGGCTACTTGTTTTAGTGTCACACATTTTAATTAACTTTTTAATTTAATATTATTATTAATAAATTATATTACTATTATTATATATACAATTATTAAATATGTGAACTGTGTTTTCATATTACTTTATACACACTTGAAAAATGAACTTATAATATCTATCACTATGTATAATTTAATCATATGATTACTGTGCATGATTTGTGAATACTGTGCTTAATTAGTTTAATAATTATTAGTGCATTGTCCACTTTCTGCATTATATCTATTCTCTTTATATATCTATATCTATAAACATATAGATAATATATACATACATGTTATATACAATGAACCATTCGAAAGATCATTCACAACATCACTATGTTTATCACCTTTCAACCTCCAATACGTGCTTGACACAACCACCATCCTTGGCCGTCATCATCTTCCACCGGCCACCTTAGTGTTTCAATCCTTCTCCTTTCGGTTTTAACCAACCCATCATTACTTTGGCCGTGAGCCTCCATCACCAATCACCACTACCACTCGCTACCATCTCTACCATGAACCACAACCGTGGAACACCACATGACCACCCACTTCAAACCCCCTTGTTCTTGAACGATTAAAGCTACCACCACTCTCGGCTTTCCAACACCCACACCACCGGAGCACCATAACAAACCGCCACCTTCATGAAACCCGCAAACCCACGATCAACCCATCATTTTATTCCCTTCTTTCTCGTCAATGGTGATACCGCTACTGAAGCATCTTCACACATCAAACCGTTATATTAACTCTTTCTGTTCGAGCCATAGAGTAACCAAACACCAAATTTTCCTCCTTTTCTTCTTGATCCTGCTGTATGTATTTCTGTTTCAAACGAGGCCACCACAAACTAACCACAATTTTTCTTTACCTCTCTCTCATCTTTCTCTCTTTCTCCCTCTCCTTTCCTTCGTGAATCACCAACAAACAACCATTGTCAACCACCTCACCACCATAACCGCCATTTTTTTTACCAATCACCACCACTGCAAACAAAAACCGAACATTTCACCACCACAATCTATAATTCGTTATTACTACTTTTTAAAGAACTATAACCCAAACCGTTGGGCTATTACTGCTGTACGAAAACCAAACAAACAACCCTGCTTGCTCGCTGGTATGATCACATTTCATCTTTTTAATTTGCTTCTGTCATCTATTATATTGAGAATGATGTGGATGTGATGATAAAGAAGATGAAGTTGTAAAGTTTATCCCTGTCGAATATTGATAAAAAAAGAAGTCGCACAGCTGTACAACTAAAAGAGACATATAAATCTATTTGATGTTATATATGGGGCCGTAATATTTGGAATGGAATCCTAGATCACATGTATTTTTTTAATTAACTTAGGGATCGTGGAATTAGGCCAAACGATTTTGGGTTTATGAATTTAGTTGTTGGGCCGTATGATTGATATTAGTTGTTGGGCTAATTTATCTAGCAGGCCGAGGACTATTATCCTGTTGGGCCAAGACACAGCTTGTGTGCGTACAGTCGAGGTCTTACACGCTGCTACTCCCATTTGCTTTAATTCGAGCTGCTACAGCCTTTTGATAGTAATACTACGTGCATATTGATGTTTGAGTTAAGTGTCGATAATAATTATATACGGTGGTGAATAAGGATTATGTTAATGATTATGATAATGTTATGATAATGATTCGATCAATATAAGATTATGATCATGAGTTGATGATGATGTTAATGACAAATAATGATGATAGTAAATGATAACCGATTATGATTCGTGTATTATGATAACGGAGGAAACGAAATCGAAGATGATGTTATAATCAATTTATTTTGAAGGTGAAGATATGGAAACAGAATGATAAGGGTTAAATAGATTATGGTTATTATTTAAAAAGAGAAAAACAAAACAGCTGAGAGGGTTTGGGTATGTTTCGGATTAGCGGGACGTCACGGGTTCAAATCCGAACTTGATCATTTTATTTAGGATTACTTCTTTAAGGTAGTTATTTATTTATTTATTTATTATTATTATTATTTAATTATTATTATCATTATCATTATTATTATTATTATTATTATCATTATTATTAGTATCATTTTTATTGAAGACTATTATTTTAATTAAGAGTATCATTTTTATTATTATTATCATTATTAGAAAAATTATCATTTTTATCAAAATTATTATTATTACTATCATTATTATTATTATTTTGACACTAATGTTATTATTTTTATATTATCAATATTAGTATCATAATAACTATTATTATTATTGTAAAATAAAATAAGTTTTTATTATCAATGTTATTTTATCAAATAACTATTAGTTATATAAAATCATATTTATTACATATAAAATAACTATATTAATAATTTTATAATAAATATTAATAAATATAATTAATTAGGTTACTAATGAAAAACCTAATTAAAATAACAATTAAATCACTAATAATATATAAATTTGTTCGATTACCATTATATGTGTTAATATATATATAAATGATATAGATTCGTGAATTCGATGTCAACCCTACACTTGTTAATTGATGTCATATGTATTTTTACTACAAAATACAGTATGGTGAGTTTCATTTGCTCCCTTTTTAATTGCTTTTGCAATATATATTTTTGGGCTGAGAATACATTCGCTGCTTTTATAAATGTTTACGAAATAGACACAAGTACTTAAAAATACATTCTACGTTGAGTTGTACCACTGGCATATTTCCCTGTAGCTTGGTAACTACTATTTACATGGGTATTGTAAACGTGAATCCTGTTGATAGATCTATCAGGCCTGACAACCCCAACCGGACTGGACGACCAGTATTCAACAGTTGCACAGTACTTCGTTTTGTAGGCTACACTTGGTACAGTGTAGTGAGATTTCATAATAAAGGGAATATGCGACGTTGATTAATAGTTAAGTATGTTTACCAAGTGCTCAACCACTTAGAATGCTTTACATACACTTGCGAGTGTATTATGTTTATGATTATGAAATCTTGTGGTCTATTAAAATATTGAAATGATTGTTATGATAAACCTATGAACTCACCAACCTTTTGGTTGACACTTTTAAGCATGTTTATTCTCAGGTACGAATTAAGTCTTCCGCTGTGCATTTGCTCATTTTAAATATATTACTTGGATTCGTTCATGGCATATTTAAGTCAACGCCTCGCAATGGGACCAAATGTTGATGACTTCGTCCAGAAGGATAAGGACGGGTCTTTACAGGTGGTATCAGAGCCAGGTTTAATGCCGTTTATTAGCGGGTTAATCGTAAAGGGGGTTCTCAAAGTGTTACCTGTGATGAAGCATTGGCTCTTACTCCTCGCGGTCTCTATTAGGGTTGGTTGTACATTGCCGAGAGGCGGGCTGTAAAATCAGTGTCTGAGGTACGCTCAGTGGTCACCAGGCGGTTAGCTGGGAAGGCACTGAGTGGGATGCGTCCCCACTGTTACTACAGGTGGTATCAGAGCGGTGGTCTTAGTGAACCAGGTCTTGCATTAGTGTGTCCAACTGATAGTTGTTTAGATGCATTAGTGGGTCTGGACTTCGACCGTGTCTGCATGTCAAAAGTTTTACTTATCATTTCGTGTCGAAAATTACCTGCTTATCATCCTTAGGAAATTACCTGCTTATCATTCTAAGTCTAGACACGTCCTACTGCCTTTATTGCATAGATAGTGTATAGACAAATTCATATCTTAGCGTAGCTGTTATAGTTACCTTTGCCTAACATATTCCGTAGATTCCTCCGTAACTTATTGATTTTAGTATTATATATGCATATGTGAATTATGTATTGCAGGGTACTAATCTACATCCTATAATCTATTTCTTATCAAAAATTCTTCATCTGATCGTACGAGATGAATCCCTCAACCAGTTCGAATTCCTCGAATTCCGACAGCTATTTCGATATGGAGTTTCACCTAAGCTCCGAAAGCAGTGTCACCAGAATGAATCAACCAATCATCCATCCCCAATTCATCTGATGGGTTCGTAGTCAACTTAATCAATGGAGACGCGAAGAAGGCGACCCTTTCCACCAACCAAATTCACCTCTTGGCGAAGGATCTGAAGCACTTACCGGCGAACCTATCCGAAACACCATTTTCAGCCTCATTTCCAGAATAGTTCGACACGATTATATTCTATCCACAATTATAAACCTTATTCATCCGCTCGTTCCGACAGACAATCATCCCGGAGTAATACAAGAAGTCAACGAACTTCGCACTCGAGTAATCAATTAGGAGAATATGGTGTAAAATTTACCAGCTTCAGCAATATCATCGGCACCAACAGAACCATCAGTAATAGCACCAGTATCATCAACAATCCATGCCTCAATATCACATTCTGTACCTCGAATATAATCATCGTACTACGTATCGTTCTATCTATTTTTATCTTCGTTAGACATGACGATTATGTAATCTCTAATGTTGTAGAGATTTTATATTCTTGTTCTAAACTGTAAATCAAATGAGTTTAATATCATATTGACTCATTAAATCCATGATTACATCTGAAGAAAATATATATGTATATATATTTTCATAAAGATTGTAATTAAAAATTCTTTTGTACAAACTATTAACGGTGAAAATATTTTAACGGGTAGGTAATACCCGAGGAATATTTAAATTTCACATTAATAAGTTACACTATATATTCTTCGAATCTGATTCAACAGTCATTCACTATCCTACTTACATCCACCGGTATCCGTATCCGTTCACCGCAGAATAACCATTTTCATTCAATTTTAAATTTGGATTTTGACCTATCAGGATCCAACAAGTGGCATAATGAAGAAAACATTTGATAAAATAAAATTTGTTAGAAACAGACTAATTAACTATGAGAAATTTTGCTAAGAATCCACGCTAACAAAATCCTAGCTAACTGTTCCTAGGTAACTGTTAATTCCGTATTACATTTAATTATCGCAATTTAATTATCGCAATTTTATTTATCGTCATTTAATTTCTGTTATTTACTTTACGCAATTTATTTATCGTCATTTAATTTCTGTTATTTATTTTACGCACTTTAAATATCGGGACACGTATACAAGTTTTTGACATATCATATCGACCCATCTATATATATTATTTGGAATAACCATAGACACTCTATATGCAGTAATGCGGGAGTTAGCTATACAGGGTTGAGGTTGATTCTACAATAATATATATACTTTGAGTTGTGATCGAGTCTGAGACATGTACACGGGTCACGATACATATTAGTTAATTCAAATATTATATATATTAAACTATATATGAATTATTGGACTGTTAATTGTGGACTATCGAATGTGGACTATCAAGATTGGACAATTAAAAATGAATTAAAATATTGATTATAACATATGAAACTAAACAACTCTTCAAGTTTGCCACTTGATTTCATAATTAAACCTCGTTTGTATCTTGACGATTCCAATCCGTGTTCAAACCTTTCATGATTCTTGAAAACACCTCAATCGAGAGGATGAACCAACCGCACATTATCTACGAAAGAAGAGATTGATGCATATAGTTATGCACCTGAAAACACTCGAAACCTGAGTAAACGTTTAACACGTATATGTGCTAGCTCCTTTAGCGTTGTTATCACCGAAAATAACTTTGCAATCCCTTTCCAAATTAGCCAATTTTGTCATAGCTCCAGCAAGTCAACTTCGACTTTTCATTTGAAACAACCTTATTATAACCTTGATATATATGCATGCTCATTTATTGTTACCACTTACCAGAGAACCTTTTATATTCCATCGTATTATCATCAGCATTTAATTATCTAAAAACACAATTCTCTTGAAACCACCTCGGATTGATAACCGATGATTCAGATATGTTAGCATTAAATGCAGAGGAAACAGCAAAATCATAGATGGTCTAAACGGCCAAAAGTTTGATGATAAAGAAGTGAGTGTTAAGAACGCTCGATAGAAAATTTGGTACTGCAAACCGGATTGAGCACACCATAAAGGAGACCAATGACAAATACAAGGAACAAACTCTATATTCAAAGAATCCAGGTAATTCTGGATCCGATGAAATCTTTAGAGAATATCTTGCTCCGAAGTCATGTTAAAATCTTGCGGAAAATTTTTCATCATCATTCATCGAACTTAGAAATTCCAAAATATCATCATAAATATCTTCGATATTTCTGAGGATATTTTCATAAATATTCTTGTCCGAAATTATCTACCTCTTCGTGTTTTCTGTATTCCATTATATTGGAAACTTCTGTAAAATCTAAGTATAAATTATAAATGAATTATGGAGAAGTGTTGGGAATTGAAGCATGGGTTAGTATAATATAATGACACTTGGCCAACGTGATTATATTACAGTAAGTCATGCTGAGTTTCTAATGGAACGTGATAAAGGATCACAGATCATACCTTTATTATGTACCATGTTACATAACTCTTTCATACTACTTAAGCTCTAAGCATATCATGGAAATATTTCCTTGATATTTATGTTCTTCCGTAATTCTAAAAGATTGCTAATAAATCGTGCTATTACATTTTCTTTCTGATTAGAAGATTTCTTTAAATTCCATGAATTCCTAAAATCAACCATGACTGTCAAAAGTTAAGACGAACCTTAATTTTATCATTTCGCTCTTTTGCGATAGCTTCACTCGTACTCTTCGAGTAATCGAATCATTTTATCTATATTAATCAAAAATGATAAAACTCTAATTTGTCAACTCCTAATCATCATGAAAACATTCTTATTGTTAGCCATGACCATCTCGATCAAATTTCGGGACGAAATTTCTTTAACGGGTAGGTCCTGTCACGACCCGGAAAATTTCGACTAATTTTAAACCAAACTCTCGATATGATTTAATATTCTTGACACAATAAGCAAAGTCTGTAAAGTTGAGTCTCAAAAATTTTGAACTGATTCATATATTCAATTGACCTTCGAGTGTTCTCGACGATTCACGAACCACTATTTGTATATATATATATATATATATATATATATATATATATATATATATATATATATATATATATATATATATATATATATATATATATATATATATGTATACATGAATGTTAATTGTAAATATATTTATTTGAAAATATATATATATTTAGTTATATAATCAAACCTGATATTAAAATGTAATTATATATACATATAGTATATGGAAAATAAAGGATTTCGAGCCTAATTAGTAAACGTCAGTGACACTCGGTTGACGTTTCGTTAGTTTTAATATAGATATAATATATGTTCATGAATGATTAAGATAAAAGTTGGAATGTAAATTAATCACGAAGATTTTAGATTTGTTAAAAATATTTTTATATTTTTAAATTCAAATATTAGTACAACGTACATATAAATTGGAACACAAAATAAATAATTACAGAACCTTTTTGATCAGGTTTCAAACAGTTAATGAGTGAAATAATTAATTATATTTAATCTAAAAATTTGAGATTTTTAGGAGCACTTTTATATTTTAACTGTTTAGCAACGGACCACGATATTATATCCGTAAAAGTTGTTGGCAGATAAAAATGGCTACTTGTTTTAGTGTCACACGTTTTTATTAACTTTTTAATTTAATATTATTATTAATAAATTATATTACTATTATTATATATACAATTATTAAATATGTGAACTGTGTTTTCATATTACTTTATACACACTTGAAAAATGAACTTATAATATCTATCACTATGTATAATTTAATCATATGATTACTGTGCATGATTTGTGAATACTGTGCTTAATTGGTTTAATAATTATTAGTGCATTGTCTTCTTTCTGCATTATATCTATTCTCTTTATATATCTATATCTATAAACATATAGAGAATATATACATACATGTTATATACAATGAACCATTCGAAAGATCATTCACAACATCACTATGTTTATCACCTTTCAACCTCCAATACGTGCTTGACACAACCACCACCCTTGGCCGTCATCATCTTCCACCGGCCACCTTAGTGTTTCAATCCTTCTCCTTTCGGTTTTAACCAACCCATCATTACTTTGGCCGTGAGCCTCCATCACCAATCACCACTACCACTCGCTACCATCTCCACCGTGAACCACAACCGTGGAACACCACATGACCACCCACTTCAAACCCCCTTGTTCTTGAACGATTAAATCTACCACCACTCTCGGCTTTCCAACACCCACACCACCGGAGCACCATAACAAACCGCCACCTTCATGAAACCCGTAAACCCACGATCAACCCATCATTTTATTCCCTTCTTTCTCGTCAATGGTGATACCGCTACTGAAGCATCTTCACACATCAAACCGTTATATTAACTCTTTCTGTTCGAGCCATAGAGTAACCAAACACCAAATTTTCCTCCTTTTCTTCTTGATCCTACTGTATGTATTTCTGTTTCAAACGAGGCCACCACAAACCAACCACAACTTTTCTTCACCTCTCTCTCATCTTTCTCTCTTTCTCCCTCTCCTTTCCTTCGTGAATCACCAACAAACAACCATTGTCAACCACCTCACCACCATAACCGCCATTTTTTTTACCAATCACCACCACTGCAAACAACAACCGAACATTTCACCACCACAATCTATTATTCGTTATTACTACTTTTTAAAGAACTATAACCCAAACCGCTGGGCTGTTACTGCTGTACGAAAACCAAACAAACAACCCTGCTTGCTCGCTGGTATGATCATGTTTCATCTTTTTAATTTGCTCCTGTCATCTATTATATTGAGAATGATGTGGATGTGATGATAAAGAAGATGAAGTTGTAAAGTTTAGCCCTGTCGAATATTGATAAAAAAAAGAAGTCGCACAGCTGTACAACTAAAAGAGAAATATAAATCTATTTGATGTTATATATGGGGCCGTAATATTTGGAATGGAATCCTAGATCACACGTATTTTTTTAATTAACTTAGGGATCGTGGAATTAGGCCAAACGATTTTGGGTTTATGAATTTAGTTGTTGGGCCGTATGATTGATATTAGTTGTTGGGTTAATTTATCTAGCAGGCCGAGGACTATTATCCTGTTAGGCCAAGACACAGCTTGTGTGCGTACAGTCGAGGTCTTACACGCTGTTACTCCCATTTGCTTTAATTCTTCGACTGCTACAGCCTTTTGATAGTAATACTACGTGCATATTGATGTTTGAGTTAAGTGTCGATAATAATTATATACGGTGGTGAATAAGGATTATGTTAATGATTATGATAATGTTATGATAATGATTCGATCAATATAAGATTATGATCATGAGTTGATGATGATGTTAATGACAAATAATGATGATAGTAAATGATAACCGATTATGATTCGTGTATTATGATAACGGAGGAAACGAAATCGAAGATGATGTTATAATCAATTTATTTTGAAGGTGAAGAAATGGAAACAGAATGATAAGGGTTAAATAGATTATGGTTATTATTTAAAAAGAGAAAAACAAAACAGCTGAGAGGGTTTGGGTATGTTTCGGATTAGCGGGACGTCGCGGGTTCAAATCCGAACTTGATCATTTTATTTAGGATTACTTCTTTAAGGTAGTTATTTATTTATTTATTATTATTATTATTATTTAATTATTATTATCATTATCATTATTATTATTATTATTATTATTATTATTATTATTATTATTATCATTATTATTAGTATCATTTTTATTGAAGACTATTATTTTAATTAAGAGTATCATTTTTATTATTATTATCATTATTAGAAAAATTATCATTTTTATCAAAATTATTATTATTACTATCATTATTATTATTATTTTGACACTAATGTTATTATTTTTATATTATCAATATTAGTATCATAATAACTATTATTATTATTGTAAAATAAAATAAGTTTTTATTATCAATGTTATTTTATCAAATAACTATTAGTTATATAAAATCATATTTATTACATATAAAATAACTATATTAATAATTTTATAATAAATATTAATAAATATAATTAATTAGGTTACTAATGAAAAACCTAATTAAAATAACAATTAAATCACTAATAATATATAAATTTGTTCGATTACCATTAGATGTGTTAATATATATATAAATGATATAGGTTCGTGAATTCGATGTCAACCCTACACTTGTTAAATGACGTCATATGTATTTTTACTACAAAATACAGTATGGTGAGTTTCATTTGCTCTCTTTTTAATTGCTTTTGTAATATATATTTTTGGGCTGAGAATACATTCGCTGCTTTTATAAATGTTTACGAAATAGACACAAGTACTTAAAAATACATTCTACGTTGAGTTGTACCACTGACATATTTCCCTGTCGCTTGGTAACTACTATTTACATGGGTATTGTAAACGCGAATCCTGTTGATAGATCTATCGGGCCTGACAACCCCAACCGGACTGGACGACCAGTATTCAACGGTTGCACAGTACTTCGTTTTGTAGGCTACACTTGGTACAGTGTAGTGAGATTTCATAATAAAGGGAATATGCGACGTTGATTAATAGTTAAGTATGGTTACCAAGTGCTCAACCACTTAGAATGCTTTACAAACACTTGCGAGTGTATTATGTTTATGATTATGAAATCTTGTGGTCTATTAAAATATTGAAATGATTGTTATGATAAACCTATGAACTCACCAACCTTTTAGTTGACACTTTTAAGCATGTTTATTCTCAGGTATGAATTAAGTCTTCCGCTGTGCATTTTCTCATTTTAAATATATTACTTGGAGTCGTTCATGGCATATTTAAGTCAACGCCTCGCAATGGGACCAAATGTTGATGACTTCGTCCAGAAGGATAAGGACGGGTCTTTACATTGATTCATCGTGTAGATCCATCTTTCTTTCAAATATATTACAGTAAATCGGGTAAAACTGATTAGTTTAGTCCAAAGCAAAAGTATTTTCAATTATTTGTTACAAAAAATATGTGACATATGTTCAAAATAACTTGGTAAATTTTCCCACACTTGGCTTTTATTTTTTTCTTTCTTTGCCTTTTTATTGTCCTCTATTCCATTTTAAATGAATTTTAACATTTTGGGTTGTTTCTCAATTTATGTCCTTTCCGAGGTAACAATAATTTCGGTATTAACACCTAGTTTTATCGTTTATAAATATGTATAAACATGATTTTGAATTCATTTAATTGAAAATTTGGAAAATTTTACTAGAAATGGGTAGTCAGTATATAAGACTAGGGCTGTTCTTTATCATCAGAGAGCACTAGATTCTAATACAACTACTGCGTTACTAGTATTTCTAATGGTAACCAACTGTTTAAATTTAAAATTTTAAAAATCCGAAAGAATTTAACCCCTTCCCACACTTAAGATCTTGCAATGTCCTCATTTGCAAGAAATCAGTAACAATTTAAATTATTGAGGGTGATTAGCGTAGAAAAATGATTAAATTTTACCAAAGTTTCCAAACATATTGGCGTTTGTTTGTTGAATGATAAATGGTGCACATCATTTGTTCATTCCGTCTTGTTGTTACATCACATTTGTTTTTCGTTTTGTCGTTAAAAGTATTAGCTTTTGCTGAACTTAATGCCAGTCTTTGAAAATGCGCTGTTTTACCCTGTTGTGTATAATTGACAATATACATACATACAAATATAAACAAGCATGGTAATTTGAAATGGGACTTAAAATCCCACTTTCAAATCAAATATGAAATATTAGTACCAAATAATAAAAATATTAAACAATACAATAAAAGTATCAAAATATAATGTTTAAACATAAATAAATAAAAATAATAAAAAGATAAAAATCATAGAAATCACCAACTGGAACTATATCAATCTGGATAGGGGTTCCAGTTCATGTCGTCGTCCGGGTTCCATGCTTGGTGATAGGTGTACTGGTAGGCCTGGTTAGGATCGTAGAGAGTATATGGTGGTCTCATCTCGGGGGGTGTGGAGGATAGTAAGCGGGTCGGGTCGGAACGTAGTGATCCTGAGGTGACAGCCGGCTCATAATCTGACGCTGATGATAGTCCCATCTATCATGTTGTCATTGCCTGAAATGCTCGTAATCATTCCGGGCTTGCCACTGCTCCATCCGACGAAATCTCTCCGCGTTTGTCATATCTACCTCATCTATATGCTGGTAGACATCAGTCATAGCCTCCCGAATGACATCCTTAATGTCATCTGCTTCCTCCATTTCCTCGTCTGAACCTCTCTCTACCTAAGGATGACTACCTTCATAGGGTACTGCCTGATTTCGTCTACTCTTTAATACCTTAACACCCGCATAAACCTTCAATCCTAAAGGCTCAACCTGTTCCCTACATTCCAAAAGTGGACCCCCTTGTTCCTTATCTACACCCAAATACTCTCCAATGAGAGTAACAAAAATACCTCCTCCTATAATCCCCCCTTCCTGTATTCCTTCCACCATTTTTGACAAATAAAAACCAACACAGTAGGGGATATTAACAAAGCTTCTTGGGTCTCGAATAAACTTTAGGTAAAATAAATCATGTAAGGTCATTTTCTCCTTGTTGTGACCTCTCTGTGTAATCGAGTTAGCCAAAAATCTATGAATTATACGAAGCTCGGCTTTGTTAATATGTAAGTAGGAGTGTTTTCCTCCTAGCGTAAAAACATTATAGTTTGACATACGCCTCCAGACAGCGTTCGCGTCAAAATTCCTATCTACCCTTTCACCAAGATAAATCAAGTTCATACAATCGGGTAGTAGCAATTCACTAGGAGTGTAAATCTGTAATGCCCTGGCCATGTCCAGCATGGACATCCTGTACATCCTCCGGCCAAGTATAAACCTAAGAAAACTTCTATCATCTAACCTATCTACATCTACATTTAACGCTATAATACTCATCAGCTCAACACACCATTCCTTATATACAGGTCTACGAATGGTGAATAGACGTTCCCAATCGGGAAAATAAGAACTGCCATACCTTTGGATCAGATGGAGTCTAACTCGGTTAGCTAGTTGGACCCTTTCCAAAGGATCCCAATCGATTACTCTTGGCACCTCTACATTTTTCGGTAGCAGTTTGAATTTGTTACTTTGATATGATGGGTAATCTCTCCAGCTTCTATCGAATCTCAGATTAGGATGCAACGTGTGTTCAGAAATTGTTTGGTATTCTACTGGTGGATGCATCGGAAATACTGTGAAGGCATAAACAAATTGTAGCAGATCATAATAAGGTACGTGTTGATCAGGTTGTTGTTGTGGTTCCTGTTGTGGTTCTTGTTCAGGTTCATATTGCATTTTAGGTTCAGGTTCTTGAGAAGGTTTCCTGGATGATGATGTTGCACCATCAGTATCTGTAAATCTCTGCAAAACACATTAAACACAAAATTTGTGCATCCAAATATGCATTAGTGTTAGCAAAATAACAAATTGAAATAATTACAATAACATGTTAAATCAAAATTAAACTTATACACATTTTCACAATTTTTTCAATTCTATACTTTTTCAAATAAGCCTATATGAAAATGTATACAAAGTTTATAAGCATTTAACTCAAATAACATGTCAAAATAGTCATTACTAACAATTAAACAAGTCTCAAATGGCAATTATATCAAATTAATCAAGTTCATGAATTTTAGACTTAAAAAGTCCACTTTAATCTCCAAAAATCATGTTTAGGATCAAAATTTGGATCATTTAACTACCTAAACATGTTACACTACTTAATTTAGCAATAATTCACGACAAAAATCGGCCATAACCTGTTTATATCAAAAAGCCCCAAATTGCTCAAGAACACAAACCCTAGATTTCTAAAAATTTTGAAGTTTTTGGCTTCAAATCATGTTAAATAGCATCAATCTAGGTTATACATACATAATATACTAACAATTTAACTCTAATTACACTAGAAATTAACAAAATTGCATTAGGTAAAATATTGGTAATTATCACAAAAACTAGAAAATTTATGAGTTTAGGGGTGTAATTTTTACCTTTTTGTTGAAGAATCCGAACCTAGGCATGATTAGAGCAAGAAATTTGATGAATTATGGTGAAAAAATGGTGAAATTTGGTGAGGATTTGAGAGAGTTCGTGTGTATATGTGTGTGTTTTGTGGAGACAAAGAACAGCTCACTGGGTTTTATCAATCTGGCCTGAAATCCAGCTCCATGCGATCGCATTGAGTTGCAGTTCAAAACCCATGCGATCGCATGGGTCTGGTAATTTTTTTTTTTTTTATAAAACCTTACACTTTTTAAAACATATAATTAAATTAAATTTTCAAAATTTGTTTCTTTTTAGAATGAGGGCGTTTCGGAACGATGTCCTAGTCCGTCCTTCGACAAAATTTTAAAATTTGTCAATTTTAAGCGAAGTTTTAAAAGTAAAGGTTTTTGAGTTTTTTAAATGTTTTTGGCATACTTTAATTCAATAAGATTAAAAATAATGATAATAAAAGTTCTCGTCCCTCCCTTGGGTAAAGCAATTTCGGTTCAATGACCTAGTCTTAAACTTACGACGAATTTTAAAAATCATATTTTTAACTTAACGAAATAAAGTAAATTTTTGTTTTTAAATTCACACCAAACTTAAATTTAAAATGCATAAAATTAAAAATTTATATTAATAAAATTGAAAATTCACACCAAACTTTTATTATATTTTTGTTTTTATACATGCAAACTTATATTAAAAATATTAATTTTTCAAATATTTACAAACTTAAATATATTGATTTTAAAAAGTTTACAATAATAATTTAATATTAATTGTAAAAGCAAAGTAAAAATAGAATTAAAAATCTTTTTGGTCTTTTATCCCACTTTAATCAATCAAATATTATCAAAAATATACGCCCCTCTTTTCGGTAAAGTAATTTCGGTTCCATAACCTAGTTTAACGCATGACGAATTTTTGAAATATTTTGGGTTGAATGATTAAAGATATTTATACCTTAAGAATAAACGATAAATTTCGCAGTGATGTAATAAATTTTTGTATGATATCAATAATTTCGGTCGCAAAACATAATTTTATTGAATACCAATTTAATACTTTATAGCGAACGATTTAGCGTTTATTATCAAAAGGTTAAAAGCAATAAAAATAAAAACTGTACATACTTACCTGTGAAATAGAATTCTTAGTGACCTGTTTTAGCCCACTCATAAGATAGTCGGACTAATTGGTTTTCCATAGCTACATAGGCGTAACTTCGAGCATTCAACGTTTTTTCTTCGAAACATATGAACGGTCCGTCTCTGCATAAAGTAACGAATTCGGTATTGGAATATGTCTGATTCGTCGAGCATTTTCCTTCGTGTGACCATTTTCCGCATTTGTGACATCTTTCAAGGTGTCGTGCTCTTCTTTTCGCTGAGGATTTTGATTTTCCTTTACCAAATTGTAACTTATTATTTTCGTTCCTGGATTCTTTTCTTACTCCGTCCAATTTTCCTCTGATTAAGGATACCAATTCACTTGGAAGGGTGTCATTATTACGTTTAGTGATCAAAGCGTGTAGCATTAGACCATGGTTTAGTTCACAGGAATTCTTCATCTTGTAAAACCTAAATAATAAAAATTCAGAATGGGGGGAGAAGACTAGTTCTTTAGGGTCTGCTAGGGAAAGACCATTCGGATTCCATTCTCAAGAACTACACGAAAACAAAAAATCTAACTCTAACAGAAATACATATTACGCTAAAAAGATTCGAACCTCCCCACACTTAGTTGAAATTGTGATTAACGTTATTTTCAATTGGATCATCAACAACTTGTATATCTTTGACTTTTACTTCAATCCATTTATTGATTTCCTCCGTAACTTTCACAAGTTCAACTAACATCGCCTTTTCTTTTGGCGATAAATTGGATATTAATCGGTTACATAACTTAAAGTTTCCCTTAATCCTAGCATCGTGAATCCGTTTATAAATTTTCTTCGTTGTACTGTTAAAAACGGGTTCATCTAATTTCTTATCATCATCTTTGTGATTGGATCATCATTAAGTGTTTCTTCATCTTCCCCACACTTATTCGTTTTTATTGGTTTAACAGTTTTGGTTGGTGGAGATCTAAACTTTCGGTTCACAAAGGTGATCAATTTATCACCATCCCTAAGTGTCATTCTACCTTCTCTTACATCAATGAATGCCTCGGTGGTTGCAAAAAATGGGCGACCTAAAATTAGAGGAATATCAAGGTTTTTCTCCATATTAATCACTATGAAGTTTGCAACAAAGGTCAAACTTCCCATGTTAACAAGTAAATTATTTGCTATTCCAACCGGGTGTTTAATAGTTAGGTCAAATGATTGAACACCTATTTTGATTGGTTTTAATTTACCCATACCTAATCTTTTGTATAAGGAAAGAGGCTTAATATTTGCACTTGCTCCTAAATCTACGAGTCCATTATATACAGCACCATCATTAAGCAAGCAAGAAATGATAAATTCACCCGGGTCTCCTGCTTTAGTAAGTCGAGTTGGTTTGTAAACCTTTTTCGGGTGTTCTTTTCTTGGTTCTTTCACTTCTATTTGAACTTCTTGTTCACATTTTTCTTCGTTTCTTGGAATGGGAGGTTTGTATAAGAATTCTTCTTCATTACTCCAATTTGAATCCTCCCTATTTTCCAATTTTGATTTTTCATATGTTGTTGATAACATATTTATGTTTTCATTTTGAGGGTTTTCTTGGGTGGTGAAATTATGATTGACTTCATTGTCAACTTCCATCGGACCATGTATATAATGTTTAACTCTGTGACCATTAACTTTAAATTCAATCCCATTTGAATTTATTAACTCTATTGTTCCGTATGGGAAAACTCTTTTGACTATAAATGGTCCAGACCATCTTGATTTCAATTTTCCAGGAAATAGCTTGAATCGTGAATTGAAAAGAAAAGCTCTGTCTCCTTCTTTAAATTCTTTTGAACTTTTGATTCTTTTATCATGCCATTTCTTCGTTCTTTCTTTATAGATCAACGAATTTTCATATGCTTCATGTCTTAATTCTTCTAATTCGTTTAGTTAACTTAATCGTAGACGTCCGGCTTCATGTAAATCAAGATTACATGTCTTCTGAAAGGACCCGTTCATATACATTATAAACAATTCACAATAGTTGATTACATCGCGAGGTATTTGACCTCTATATGATACATTTTACAAACATTGCATTCGTTTTTAAAAGATAAACTTTCTTTACATAGAAAGTTGACAGGAATGCATACCATTTCATAATATCCACTATCCAACTATAATTGCCTTAATAATAATCTTGATGAACTCAATGACTCGAATGCAACGTCTTTCGAAAATATATGCCATGAATGACTCCAAGTAATATCTTTAAAATGAGCAAATGGCGGAAGATTTCTTTAATACCTGAGAATAAACATGCTTTAAAGTGTCAACCAAAAGGTTGGTGAGTTCATTAGTTTATCATAATCATTTATTTCCATCATTTTAATAGACCACAAGAATTTCATTTCCAGTTCTCATAAATATACGTCCCATGCATAGAGACAAAAATAATCATTCATATGGTGAACACCTGGTAACCGACATTAACTAGATACATATAAGAATATCCCCTATCATTCCGGGATCCTCCTTCGGACATGATATAAATTTCGAAGTACTAAAGCATCCAGTACTTTGGATGAGGTTTGTTAGGCCCAATAGATCTATCTTTAGGATTCGCGTCAATTAGGGTGTCTGTTCCCTAATTCTTAGATTACCAGACTTTAATAAAAGGGGGCATATTCGATTTCGATAATTCAACCATAGAATTTAGTTTCAATTACTTGTGTCTATTTTGTCAAACATTTATAAAAGCGCATGTATTCTCAGTCCCAAAAATATAAAGGGTAAAAAGGCAAATGAAACTCACGCATATAAATATTGTAAAACAGTTATTAAAACAGTGCATGTATTCTCAGTCCAAAAATGTAATGAGTAAAAGGGAGCAAATGAAACTCACGCATATAAATATTGTAAAACAGTTAATAAAGCATTTGCATGTATTCTCAGCCCAAAAACGTAAAGAGTAAAAAGGGCAAATGAAACTCACCATACTGTATTTTGTAGTAAAAATACATATAACGTCATTGAACAAGTGCAAGGTTGGCCTCGGATTCACGAACCTAAATTAATTATATATATTTATATGTTGGTCAATATTTGTCTAACAAATTAGGTCAAGTCATAGTGTACCACAATCCTAATGCTCGAGACTAATATGCAAAAGTCAACAAAAGTAAATTTGACTCAAAATAATTTTCAAAAATCTATACATGATTAATATATAGTTTAAATATCGTCGTTTTATATTTTTAAATATTTTTAAAAGATTTATTAGAGTAAATAATATAATTTATTTATTAATAAATAAAATTTTATATTAAATTTATATAATAAAATATACTTTTATATATATTAAGTAATAAAATTTATAGGGTTAATTTAATATCATAAAGATAATATGATAGGTATTATTAAAGTAACTTATTACACGTAGTAAAATATGTTTGTATCACATATTTATTTGATAAAATAATATCTATAATGATAGTAAGTAAAAGTTATATTATTTTATAATAATAATTATTATTATAAAAATATCAATATTTATAATTACTAAGATGACATTATGATAAAACGATAATTCTAATTATGATAACTTTAATATTTACGATAATTTTTAATATTATCTTTGAAATAATAATTCTATTTAAAATAATAATAATAATGATATTTTATAGTAACAATGACATTTCTATTAAAATGATAATTTTTGTTAAAATGATAGTTTTAATACTAACGATACTTTTAATAATAATAGTAATGATAAAAATAATAAGAACGATAATTTTATCTAAATCAATATCTTATAATATTTTAATTTCATCATGATACTCTTACTCATTATTTCCTAACCGTTTCGTTTAATAGCTTTTAATCGTCTTTTATATCGTGTTCATAATAATGATAATAATAGTAATCAAAATAATTAGGTGTTACAAATATTTGTTTTAATTACACTAATATTAATAATGATAGTTACTATAACATTATTAATGATAATACTAATAATTATCTTAATGATAATATAGTAATAATAATAATAACAATAACAATAACCATTTTTAAATAATGATATATATATTAATAATGATAATAATAATAATAATAATAATAATAATAATAATAATAATAATAATAATAATAATAATAATAATAATAATAATTGGATAATAATAATAATACTAATTATAACTTTAACGATAATAACGATAGTAATAATAATAAAAAAATAACAATTTTTAATGATAAATCCCTTTTATTGATAAAGATAATAATAATGATAATAATAAGATAAAACTAGAACGACGATAAAAACGACAATAATAATAATCATTTTTAATAAAAATATCAAAAATTCAATTGATTATAACTTCTAATCCGTTCATCGAAACCATTCGATATCTAAAGGAAAAGTTCTTAATTTTTCGCTAGCTTTCCAAGGACATGCATATCTTATACCTTATCTCAACCGCAAGTATAACTAATTCAAGATTCAACCTAACCTGTCTAAGGGCAATATCAAAAGTACAAGCATGCATAATCCTAAATACTCGAGCACTAGTCAGGGATACACTATTAGTATGTAAAAGTTAAATTATGAGTACACTGTGACGACCCGGAAATTTTCGACCAAATTTAAACTTAATCTTTATATGATTTCGATAAGATAAGCAAAGTCTGTAATGTTGAAGTCTCAAAAACTGTGAACTGTGCTCATGTATACATTTGACCTTTGACTACTCCCGACGATTCACGAACAACTAATTTGTAAATAGATATATATAATTTTATTTGAAATAATATATGCTTTAATTGTTGAAAATAAATATATAAAATAATATTAGAATAATTAATATTATTAAATTAATATATAATATATAGATATGCATATAATTAAATATATATATATATATATATATATATATATATATATATATATATATATATATATATATATATATATATACAAATATATACAAATATATATGTATATTATAAAAAGAAATATTATATATTGTAATTGTTATAATCAATGTTGAAAAATAAAAATAATATATAATAATTAATATTTAATGAGTATATATATATAAATAAAGTATATAGAATATATATTTTGTGATTTTGAAGTTATTTAATAAACACGGTAACGCTCAATTGTCATTTGTTAGATATTAAACGGGTTAAAAAGGAACTTATACTATTTTAAAATAAACGGTGATTCGAAAATGGGTTTTATAAATTATAGGCTTAGTAAAGATGTATTTAGGAACAATTTATTTAATTTTAAAACTTTTTATGTTTTACTTGGGAATGGGAGTGAATAATTAATGTAATTTTTATTTAATAGTTAATGATCAAATTTTATATCATAATGACTAAAATAAATAAATATAGTTAATTTAAAAATATGAGATTTTTCTGTACACTTTTATCCGCCACCGATTAACAACGGGCATAAAACCCAATAACTCAATAATATACGGCTGCTAACTATTCTCATTTTGAATTCATAGTGGTTGATTGGAATCATTCCATCCACAATTATTATTATATAGATATTATTATTAATATATCATATTTATATTTATATCTAATCCAATATTATATATATATACAACATAAACTGCATTTTTGGGGAAAAACATTTGTGCCATCTTCAATCACTTTTTTCTTTGACAAACATCATAACCCATCTTCCACCTTATCCACTGCAACCGAACCCATCACATGTTACTCATTCTATTATAATATCTAATCGAAAACCAACCACCGTAATCATTACTAAACTCGCTTCCGTTTCCATTTTCTATCAAACAATAACCCAAACTAATCCATGGTTTCTTGCTACTGTAAACCGCACTCAATTCCATTTTTTGGTCCGATTAAACTCACCCAATACCACCTCTCAAACCGCCACCTTAAATCATTAAAACACCACACACCCACTTTCGTTTACAGTTCAAGAACCATCACTAACCACCATGTCGATCACCATCTTAAACCACCCTCATCCACCACCTTGAACCAACGGGATCACCAACACAAACCCACTTCGAACCACCACTGTTTCATGTTCTATATTTAAACCCATTTCGGTTTCTTCTCTCTTCCTCTCTCTCATTTTTCTCATTTGCAAACTACCATCTTCACAAACCACAACCACCTTAACCACCTATGATCACCAACACCAAGAAACTACCATCGTTATCATAAACCAAACACCTCTTTAATTCATTTTGTCTGTCGTGCAAACTACCACACAAGCTGCTGCTACTCGTCTTTCCTACTTCTGTTTCCTGTTAAACGCTACTATTGCTATGCGTATACATTTTTTTTGTTGCTGTTAAGACGCCACCGAAACACCCACCAAAGCTACAGTCGCTGCTATGGTGACATCACTGCTACTTGTTGACTACATTGAAGTGGGTTGTATTTTATAAATGTTAAATGGTGAACTTTAAGTTGGAAACTAAAATGATTTGAGTGAACGATGAGCTGTACATCACAATGGAGATTTATTATTATTTTTTTTTGGTACCGATATATTACTCACTTAAAGTCACAGATCAAAGTAACGGGTTAAAAACTTTTGGATTATTGGGCCGTGATTTTTTTTGCCATGGTTAACTTTTGGTTGGGCCGTGATCCACATCGAACTTCTAGTTGGGCTGTAGGGTTAGCATAGTTGGGCCGAGGTCCAATTTAATTGTTGGGCCCTATTGTTTGTGTTGATGGACCGAAAAGAATGGTGATGATGATATTAGCGATTAACAAAATCTTACATATGGACTTAAAGAAGAAACTGATAAAAACGGGTTTAATAAGCTTAAGTTATGTATTAAAACTAAAACGGATAGACAGAGGAACGGTCTGGGGTGGATGTAGGGGAACGAGAGGTCTCGGGTTCGATCCCTGGCAATGGCGTTTTTTTTTTTAAAAACCCCTTCTATTGAGGTACAACTATGGTTATTGTTATTATTTCATATAATAATAATAATAATAATAATAATAATAATTATTATTATTATTATTATTATTATTATTATTATTATTATTTTATTATTATTATTATTATTATTATTATTATTATTATTATTATTATTGTAAGTAAATTATTATTATATATAACATTAATATAATTCATGTATTATCATTATTATTATTAATAGAGAACTTATAATTTAGTTATTATTATAATTAATGTTATTATTATTATTACTAATATTATTATATTATTAATATTATTATTGTTATAATTAGTATTATTATTATCATTAACATTATTATTACTACAATTATTATTGTAGTTATTAATATTAATACTAATATCATTTTTTTTCTTTCTTTCATTCATTACTAAAAATTATCATTATTATTAGAATTATCAGTATTCGTATCATAATGAATATTATTTTTATATATAACAAATAGATATTTTATATTTTTATTAATATTACATAAAGCTTTCTATTAAACCTATTAACATTTATAAATATTACGTATAACAAAATTATTAATTTTTGATGTGATACTAAATATTAATATGAATATAACTATATGTTTCAATATTAAATATTTTACAAAATAAAGGTATATAACACATAACTGATGATATAATATATAAAGTATAAATAAATTTCGATTATATAACTACAACACTAAGTATATATAAATAATATATAATTAGTAGATGAACTACTTGATTACCATTACATGTGTTAATATATATAATTAATATAGGTTCGTGAATCCGAGGCCAACCCTACACTTGTTCAATGTCGTCATATGTATTTTTACTACAAAATACAGTATGGTGAGTTCATTTGCTCCCTTTTACTTTTTACATTTTTGGGACTGAGAATACATGCGCAATTTTTATAAATGTTTTACGAAATAGACACAAGTAATCGAAACTACATTATATGGTTGAATTATCGAAATCGAATATGCCCCTTTTTATTTAGTCTGGTAATCTAAGAATTAGGGAACAGACACCCTAATTGACGCGAACTCTAAAGATAGATCTATCGGGCCCAACAAGCCCCATCCAAAGTACCGGATGCTTTAGTACTTCGAAATTTATATCATGTCTGAAGGAGGATCCCGGAATGATGGGGATATTCTTATATGCATATTGTTAATGTCGGTTACCAGGTGTTCAATCCGTATGAATGATATTTTTGTCTCTATGCATGGGACGTATGTTTATGAGAATTGGAAATATGAAATCTTGTGGTCTATTAAATTTATGAAATGATTATTTATGATAAACTGATGAACTCACCAACCTTTTGGTTGACACTTTAAAGCATGTTTATTCTCAGGTACGAAAGAAATCTTCCGCTGTGCATTTGATCATTTAAAAGATATTACTTGGAGTCATTCATGACATATTTCAAAAGACGTTGCATTCGAGTCGTTGAGTTTATCAAGATCTTTATTAAGTCAATTATAGTTGAATATATTATGAAATGGTATGCATGTCTGTCAACTTTAGATGTAATGAAAGATCGTCTTTTCAAAACGAATGCAATGTTTGTAAAATGTATCATATAGAGGTCAAGTACCTCGCGATGTAATCAACTGTTGCGAATCATTTATAATCGATATGGACTTCGTCCGGATGGATTAGGACGGGTCCTTTCAGTTGGTATCAGAGCGGAGGTCTTAGCGAACCAGGTCTTGCATTGGTGTGTCTAACTGATATTCGTTAGGATGCATTAGTGAGTCTGGACTTCGACCGTGTCTGCATGTCAAAAGTTTTGCTTATCATTTTTGTCAAAAATCATCTGCTTATCATCCTTAGAAAATTACTTGCTCATTATTCTTAGTCTAGACACGTTTTACTGCATTGACTGCATGAATAGTTTACAGACAATTCATATCTTAGCCTATCTGACAATTCATATTTTAGCGTACCTGTTATTGTTACCTTTGCCTGACAGCTTCCGTAGATTCCTCCGTAACTTATGGGATTTTAGTATTATACATGCATATGTAAATTATGTATTGCAGGGTACTAATCTACATTCTATAATCTATTTCTTATAGAAAATCCTTCATCTGATCGTACGAGATGAATCCCTCAACCAATTCGAATTCCTTGGATTCCGACAGCTATTCCGATATGGAGTTTCAACTAAGCTCCGAAAGCATAGTCACCAGAATAAATCAACCAATCAGCTATTATCAATTCATCTGATGGGTTCGTAGTCGACTTAACCGATGGAGACGAGAGGAAGGCGATCCTTTCCACCCACCAACCGAATTTACCTCTTGACAATGAACCTGAAGCGTTTACCGGCGAACCTGTTCGAGACACCATTTCGGTCTCATTTCCAGGGTAACTCGACAAGATCATATTCTATCCATAATTCTGAACCTTATTCATCCGCTCGTTCCGACCGACAATCATCCTGGAGTAATAAGTCAACGAACTTCACGCTCGAATAATCAATTCGGAGAATATGGTGCAAAATGTACCAGCTTCAGCAACATCACCGGCACCAACAGTACAATCAATAACAGCACCAGTACCATCAACAATCCATGCTTCAATATCATCATATGTACTTTGAGTATGATCTTCGTTCTACGTATCGTTCTACCTCATTTATCTTCGTTCGACATGGCGAATATGTAATCTCTAAAGTTTTAGAGATTATTTATTCTAGTTCCAACCGAAAAGCAAATGAGTTTAATATCATATTAACTCATTAAATCCATGAATACATCTGAAGAAAATATATATGTATATATGTTTTCATAAAGATTGTAATTAAAAATTCTCTTGTACAAACTGTTAATGGTGAAAATATTTTAACGGGTAGGTAATACCCAAGAAGTATTCAGATTTCACAGTAATAAGTTACACTGTACATTCTTCGAAGCTGATTCAACAAGTTATTTACTATCCTACCTACATCCACCGATATACGAATCCGTTCACCACAGAATAAACATTTTCATTCAAATTCAATTTCATATTTGGATTTTGACTTACCAGAATCCAACAAGTGGCATAATGAAGAAATAATAAACACAATAAAAATTGATTAGAAACAGACTAATTAACAACATGAAATTCTATTAAGAATCCACGCTAACAAAATCCTAACTAACTGTTCCTAGCTAACTGTTAATTCCTTATTACCATTTAATTTATTTATCGCAGTTTAATTATCACAATTTATATTCTCGCAATTTTAATTATCGTCATTTAATTTCTGTTATTTACTTTACGCACTTTATTTATTGTCATTTAATTTCTGTATTTATTTTTTGCACCTTAAATATCGGGACACGTATACAAGGTTTTGACATATCATATCGACGCATTTATATATATTATTTGGAATAACCATAGACACTCTATATGCAGTAATGATCGAGTTCTCTATACAGGGTTGAGGTTGATTCTACAATAATATATATAATTTGAGTTGTGATCGAGTCTGAGACGTATACGGGTCACGACACGTATTAATTAATTCGAATATTATATATGAATTATTGAAATGCTAACTGTGGACTAGTAACTGTGGACTATCAACATTGAACAATTAAAATGAATTAAAATATTGATTATAACATATGAAACTAAACAATTCTTCAAGTTTGCCACTTGATTTCATCTTAAACCTCATTTATATCTTGACGATTACAATCCGCGTTCAAACCTTTCATGATTCTTGAAAACACCTCAATCGAGAGAATGAACCAACTGCACATTTCCTATGGAAGAAAAGATCGATGCATATTATTATGCCCCTGAAAACACTCGGAACTTGAGTAAACGTTTAACGCATAACTGTGCTAATTCCTTTAGCGTTATTATTATCGAAAATAAATTTGCAATCTCTTTTCAAATTAGCCAATTTTGTCACAGCTCCAACAAGTCAACTTCGACTTTTCGTTCGAAACAACCTTATTATAACCTTGATATGTATACGTGCTCTTTTATTGTTACCGGGGAACCTTTCACATTTTACCATATTACCAACAGATGTACCAGCAACCTCGTTGCTTCTTGGCTTAAATCTCTCTGATAAATCATTATATTTATTCATTGAAACCCTATCATATACTCATCCGCATCTTGTAAAGAGAACTGCCATACCAAATACCGGGAAATCAGCAATCAGTACTTTGAAAACTCACACCATTACTACATCAACAGTTATATGTATACATATAACATTTATCTCTTAGAATCATGATCTTCCATTATGGAATCTTGAAAAGCACCCAGTCTGCGAATCAATACTCTGAATGTTGAAAAAGCTGAATGAAGCAACAGAAACCATAGACAACCGTAAACGACCTTAATCATCGAAAGTTTGATGATAAAAAAAATAGTATGTTGGAAAAGCTCAGAAAAGTTGTAACTGGAAAACGGATTGAGCTAACCACGAAGGAGACCAAGGACAAATACAAAGACCATACCATATATTCAAAGAATCCAGGTAATTCTGGATCCGATGAAACCTTCAATGAATATCTTGCTCCGTACTCACGTTAAAATCTTGCGGAAAATCTTTCCCCATCAACCATCGAACTTAGAAATTCCAAAATATCATCATCAATATCTTCGATATTTCTGAGGATATTTTCATAAATATTCTCGTCCGAAATTATATACCTCCTCGTGCTTCCTGTGTATCATTATATTGGAAATATTCAATAGAAAATTTAGTACCGAAAAGCGGATTATGCGAAACTATGAAGGAAGCCGTGGACAAATCACAAGGAATAAGTTTGACTTCAAAGAATCCAAATGATTCTGTTTCTGATGAAATCTTTAGCGAATACCTTGCTTCCGAATCTAAACCCTTACGGATAAATCTCCTTCATCATCCATCGATATTAGAAATTCCAAGATATCATCGTATATCCATTTATAAATATCCTCCATATTTCTGAAGATATCTTCATAACTATTCTTATCTGAAATCATTTATCTTTTTGTGCTATCAGTGTTACATCATATAGAAACCGTTAGTTTCTATATTCTATAAACTTTCGAACTTAAAATATGAATGTTTTTGAAGTAGTGTTGGAAATTGATGCATGAGTTAGTATAATATAATGACACTTGATCAACGTGATTATATTACAGTAAGTCATGCTAAGTTTCTAATGGAACTTGATGATTCACAGACTATAACGTCATCAGGTGCCATGTTACACGACTCTTACATTCTATCTAACCTCTAAACATATCAAGAACATATTATCTTGATAGTTCTATCTTTTCCCTTGAATTCAGGAAATCAACCGTGACTACATCACCGGTTAAGACAAACCTTCGTTTACTCATTTCACTCTTTTATGATAGCTTCACTCGTACTCTTCACAAAATCAAATTATTTTATCTATATTACTCAATGGTGATAAAACTCTATTTATCAACTCATATTCGTCATGAAAACATTCTTATCGTTATCCATGACGACCTCACTCAAATTTCGGGACGAAATTTCTTTAACGGGTAGGTACTGTGACGACCCGAAAATTTCCGACCAAATTTAAACTTAATCTTTATATGATTTCGATAAGATAAGCAAAGTCTGTAATGTTGAAGTCTCAAAAACTGTGAACTGTGCTCATGTATACATTTGACCTTTGACTACTCCCGACGATTCACGAACAACTAATTTGTAAATAGATATATATAATTTTATTTGAAATAATATATGCTTTAATTGTTGAAAATAAATATATAAAATAATATTAGAATAATTAATATTATTAAATTAATATATAATATATAGATATGCATATAATTAAATATATATATATATATATATATATATATATATATATATATATATATATATATATATATATATATATATATATATATACAAATATATATGTATATTATAAAAAGAAATATTATATATTGTAACTGTTATAATCAATGTTGAAAAATAAAAATAATATATAATAATTAATATTTAATGAGTATATATATATAAATAAAGTATATAGAATATATATTTTGTGATTTCGAAGTTATTTAATAAACACGGTAACGCTCAATTGTCATTTGTTAGATATTAAACGAGTTAAAAAGGAACTTATACTATTTTAAAATAAACGGTGATTCGAAAATGGGTTTTATAAATTATAGGCTTAGTAAAGATGTATTTAGGAACTATTTATTTAATTTTAAAACTTTTTATGTTTTACTTGGGAATGGGTGTGAATAATTAATGTAATTTTTATTTAATAGTTAATGATCAAATTTTATATCATAATGACTAAAATAAATAAATATAGTTAATTTAAAAATATGAGATTTTTCTGTACACTTTTATCCGCCACCGATTAACAACGGGCACAAAACCCAATAACTCAATAATACACGGCTGCTAACTATTCTCATTTTGATTTCATATCCATTAGACTTACTGTGGTTGATTGGAATCATTCCATCCACAATTATTATTATATAGATATTATTATTAATATATCATATTTATATTTATATCTAATCCAATATTATATATATACAACATAAACTGCATTTTTGGGGAAAAACATTTGTGCCATCTTCAATCACTTTTTTCTTTGACAAACATCACAACCCATCTTCCACATTATCCACTGCAACCGAACCCATCACATGTTACTCATTCTATTATAATATCTAATCGAAAACCAACCACCGTAATCTTTACTAAACTCGCTTCCGTTTCCATTTTCTATCAAACAACAACCCAAACTAATCCATGGTTTCTTGCTACTGTAAACCGCACTCAATTCCATTTTTTGGTCCGATTAAACTCACCCAATACCACCTCTCAAACCGCCACCTTAAATCATTAAAACACCACACACCCACTTTCGTTTACAGTTCAAGAACCATCACTAACCACCATGTCGATCACCATCTTAAACCACCCTCATCCACCACCTTGAACCAACGTGATCACCAACACAAACCCACTTCGAACCACCACTGTTTCATGTTCTATATTTAAACCCATTTCGGTTTCTTCTCTCTTCCTCTCTCTCATTTTTCTCATTTGCAAACTACCATCTTCACAAACCACAACCACCTTAACCACCTATGATCACCAACACCAAGAAACCACCATCGTTATCATAAACCAAACACCTCTTTAATTCATTTTGTCTGTCGTGCAAACAACCACACAAGCTGCTGCTACTCGTCTTTCCTACTTCTGTTTCCTGTTAAACGCTACTATTGCTACGCGTATACATTTTTTTTTGTTGCTGTTAAGACGCCACCGAAACACCCACCAAAGCTACAGTCGCTGCTATGGTGACATCACTGCTACTTGTTGACTACATTGAAGTGGGTTGTATTTTATAAATGTTAAATGGTGAACTTTAAGTTGGAAACTAAAATGATTTGAGTGAACGATGAGCTGTACATCACAATGGAGATTTATTATTATTTTTTTTGGTACCGATATATTACTCACTTAAATTCACAGATCAAAGTAACGGGTTAAAAACTTTTGGATTATTGGGCCGTGATTTTTTTTGCCATGGTTAACTTTTGGTTGGGCCGTGATCCACATCGAACTTCTAGTTGGGCTGTAGGGTTAGCATAGTTGGGCCGAGGTCCAATTTAATTGTTGGGCCCTATTGTTTGTGTTGATGGACCGAAAAGAATGGTGATGATGATATTAGCGATTAACAAAATCTTACATATGGACTTAAAGAAGAAACTGATAAAAACGGGTTTAATAAGCTTAAGTTATGTATTAAAACTGAAATGGATAGACAGAGGAACGGTCTGGGGTGCATGTAGGGGAACGAGAGGTCTCGGGTTCGATCCCTGGCAATGGCGTTTTTTTTTTTAAAAACCCCTTCTATTGAGGTACAACTATGGTTATTGTTATTATTTCATATAATTATTATTATTATTATTATTATTATTATTATTATTATTATTATTATTATTATTATTATTATTATTATTATTATTATTATTATTATTATTATTGTAAGTAAATTATTATTATATATAACATTAATATAATTCATGTATTATCATTATTATTATTAATAGAGAACTTATGATTTAGTTATTATTATAATTAATGTTATTATTATTATTACTAATATTATTATATTATTAATATTATTATTGTTATAATTAGTATTATTATTATCATTAACATTATTATTACTACAATTATTATTGTAGTTATTAATATTAATACTAATATCATTTTTTTTCTTTCTTTCATTCATTACTAAAAATTATCATTATTATTAGAATTATCAGTATGCGTATCATAATGAATATTATTTTTATATATAACAAATAGATATTTTATATTTTTATTAATATTACATAAAGCTTTCTATTAAACATATTAACATTTATAAATATTACGTATAACAAAATTATTAATTTTTGATGTGATACTAAATATTAATATGAATATAACTATATGTTTCAATATTAAATATTTTACAAAATAAAGGTATATAACACATAACTGATGATATAATATATAAAGTATAAATAAATTTCGATTATATAGCTACAACACTAAGTATATATAAATAATATATAATTAGTAGATGAACTACTTGATTACCATTACATGTGTTAATATATATAATTAATATAGGTTCGTGAATCCGAGGCCAACCCTGCACTTGTTCAATGTCGTCATATGTATTTTTACTACAAAATACAGTATGGTGAGTTCATTTGCTCCCTTTTACTTTTTACATTTTTGGGACTGAGAATACATGCGCAATTTTTATAAATGTTTTACGAAATAGACACAAGTAATCGAAACTACATTATATGGTTGAATTATCGAAATCGAATATGCCCCTTTTTATTTAGTCTGGTAATCTAAGAATTAGGGAACAGACACCCTAATTGACGCGAACTCTAAAGATAGATCTATCGGGCCCAACAAGCCCCATCCAAAGTACCGGAAGCTTTAGTACTTCGAAATTTATATCATGTCCGAAGGAGGATCCCGGAATGATGGGGATATTCTTATATGCATATTGTGAATGTCGGTTACCAGGTGTTCAATCCGTATGAATGATATTTTTGTCTCTATGCATGGGACGTATGTTTATGAGAATTGGAAATATGAAATTTTGTGGTCTATTAAATTTATGAAATGATTATTTATGATAAACTGATGAACTCACCAACCTTTTGGTTGACACTTTAAAGCATGTTTATTCTCAGGTACGAAAGAAATCTTTCGCTGTGCATTTGATCATTTAAAAGATATTACTTGGAGTCATTCATGACATATTTCAAAAGACGTTGCATTCGAGTCGTTGAGTTTATCAAGATCTTTATTAAGTCAATTATAGTTGAATATATTATGAAATGGTATGCATGTCTGTCAACTTTAGATGTAATGAAAGATTGTCTTTTCAAAACGAATGCAATGTTTGTAAAATGTATCATATAGAGGTCAAGTACCTCGCGATGTAATCAACTGTTGTGAATCGTTTATAATCGATATGGACTTCGTCCGGATGGATTAGGACGGGTCCTTTCATACTCACGTATCAATATTGAGATTCAATATTGCAGGAAAGGTACGTAGACGCAACAGAAATGATAAATACTATATTGACCTCACGAGCATACCCATGAACCATACTCAATCACCTCCATAGCTATAAACCATAGTTTCCTTAATCCTATCCTACTCGAAAAACAATTTCGAAATCACTCGGACAGCACTCCGTCGTAATATTTTATGTATACTAATAATATCTTGAAATAATACGGAGTAAATATATATATATATATATATGTAAATCGATTGAGAGAGTTTAGAGAAAAATATTTTCAAGTTTCTATGAAATAATGAAACCTATTGAATTCTATTTATAATAGATTTTTGAATTATTAAAGTGAATTATTAAAGTATGAATTATTAAAGTGAATTATTAAAGTATGA
Source organism: Rutidosis leptorrhynchoides (assembly GCF_046630445.1). Taxonomy (NCBI): domain Eukaryota; kingdom Viridiplantae; phylum Streptophyta; class Magnoliopsida; order Asterales; family Asteraceae; genus Rutidosis; species Rutidosis leptorrhynchoides. The sequence goes on from NC_092336.1 coordinate 438,391,427, forward strand.
ATTATTAAAGTGAATTATTAAAGTATGAATTATTAAAGTGAATTATTAAAGTATGAATTATTAAAGTTAAAGTAAAGTAAAAATAAAGTAAAGGTAAAGTTTAAGTATAGTATAGTAAAAGTATAAAACTATGTACGTATAATACGCGTATAAATATATATAATATTAATTTAAATCGTTATATATATTTAATAAAATAAAATATAAATATCGTTATCTTTATCATACTAGTTAAGTAATGAGTTGTTAAAAGTGGTTCTAGATATTTATAAAAGTTATATACGTTTTAATAATAAAGTTCTTTTTAAACTGAAAACGTTTTTGTACGTTTGAAACTAAATAGATCAATCAAGTCTTTATGAGATTCAATCTTCCACTATCCTTTGTCTAGTTCTCAATGATTGACAATTTGTTCTTATTTATAAGTCACTTTACCATTTTCCGAATATTGTTAAAATGGAAAGATTTCTCAAATCAACGTGGGCCTTTCAACAGAGACTTGTAATCAAAATTCAATATATCTGATAATTCAATCATTTGATCTTATCTTCTAATTCCATTGATAAACATTTTGAAACAGATACAATCATATAAAGTAATTAATCTAATATTTTGTTTACGTCTCAAGTTATAATATATATACACATATACATATATAATCATATTCGTTTAATGGTTCGTGAATCGTTGGAACTTGGTCGAGGTTGAATGAATGTATGAACATAGTTTAAAATTCTTGAAATTTAACTTAACAAATATTGCTTATCGTGTCGGAAACATATAAAGTTTAAAGTTTAAATTTGGTTGGAAATTTCCGGTGTCAGAAACATATAAAGATTAAAGTTTAAATTTGGTTGGAAATTTCCGGGTTGTCACAGTACCTACCCGTTAAAGAAATTTCGTCCCGAAATTTGAGTGGAAAGGTCGTGAATGATAATAAGTATGTTTTAATGATGCATACGGACTGAAAATTAGAGTTTTATTTTCAGCGAATAATTTGGATAAACAATCCATTTATATGAAGAGTACGAATGAAGCTAACATAGAAGAGTGAAATGAGTAAGTGTAGATTCATCTTATCATTTGACGTAGATATGATTGATTCCCAGATTTCAAGGGATTTGAAGAAAATCTTCTTAATAAGATTTGACTCTCCGGTAATCAAGGGAATTTGGATCCGCTTTAAATGCGATCGTCCATTTTAATTGTTCTGTCGGAGATTTTCTTATAAATTCACCTCCTTCATTTCCTTACAACTCACACCTTCTGTTGATGCATTTTATGCAAGTCCCTAGACATCTACCCACGTACATTGCAGGTACAACAGTTTACAGGCCACCATGATTGCTCGTTATTATCCTATCCGTGTTTGTATGTGGTTACAGGAACTGCAGGAACGAGATTTAGATGTTTGACTATGTTAGACTTAGTCAGACGTACGAGTGAAGCCTCACTAGTACGGCTGACAGGCTCATACGCACGGTGAATGCTGAGCTAAGTCACAATTACAACCTAAATGAGAAGACACGAGTGAGTGATCACCCGTACGGCTGATGAAGCCAACTCGTACTTGTGATGAATGAATCGTATGGGTGAGTCAACAGCAGGGGTATATAAAGTCTTATGTTCTTCATTTTAGGTTAAGCCTCTCATTTGTTACACACACTCAGATCTAGTGAGCTCCTTCGATTCTCTCTCAGTCCAAATCACCCAGGTGGTGAATAATAGCTCTAGGTGTTGATCTAATCACACTTGATTTATTTGTGGTTTGACTAAATTAATCAAAAAAACTTAACCTATTCACTAGAGGGTTTGATTCACTTATTCCGCCATTGTGTGAGTTAAATCAATTGATTTCTAAGTTCCTAGTCATGTTTCATCACCTTCTATTCTTTCCCCCTCAACTCATATTTTAAAGTATTCATCAATATGCTCCATCCAGTTCTGATTCTCGATATACTTCTAACTTTCATATCGGTCATTCTTCTTTTTCATCTACCGCCAGAAGAATCTATTTACTTCTACTATACTCTTGGGTTTATAGTGTTTCTAGTTCTCCCGTGTCTTTATATTGCTATATGCATCGATATATATGGTTTATAATTTCTGGTTTATCGTTGGGCTTTATATGTTCCCTTATATTTCAAAGTCTCTGCTTCTGTCTTCTATAATCATTATCATTCACAGTTAATGTTCTCTTTTATTTGCTGCAATTTATACCCCAATTTCTATTTCAGAGTTTTGTCCTTTCGTTTCTTCTTCTTGCGATTAAGCACCGCTTGTAATGGTCCAGAATTCACAGATATGAATTTCGGAACGAACATTGTTAATGTTTTAGGAAGGAAATTGTGATGGCACGATCTTGACTTTCCATATTACCAGAATACCTTGGAAAAGGCCGAATCATCAAGAAATATTTTCTTGATATTTTAGAGGTTAAATAGAATACAAGAGTCGTATAACATGGCACATGATGATGTTATGATCTGTGAATCATCACGTTCTATTTAGAAACTCAGCATGACTTACTGTAATATAATCACGTTGATCAAGTGTCATTATATTATACTAATTCATGCTTCAGTTCCCAACACTACTTCAAAATATTCCTATTTTAAACTTGAATGTTTCAGAATTTAGAAACTAAAATAGTTTCTTTTATGATGTAATACAGATAGTGCGAAGAGGTAAATGATTTCAAATAAGAAAAATTAAGAAAATATCTTCAAAAATATGGAGGATATTTATAATGAAAGATATGATGATATCTTAGGATTTCTAATATCAGAGGATGATGAAGAATATTGTCCGCAAAGGTTTAGAGTCAGGAGCAAGGTATTTGATAATGACTTCAACAGATACTGAATCATTTGGATCCTTTGAAGGCAGGTTTAGCCTTTGTGATTTGTCCACAGCCTCCTTCATGCTTTGATCAATCCGTTTTCCAGTTCCAACTCTTTTCTTTTTCTGAGTTCAGCCAACACACTACTCGTTATTATCAAACTTTTTACTGTTAAGGTCGTTTTATAGTTTTTGCTGCTTCATCAACAATTTCGAGAACTATTTCGCAGTTTAAGGTGTTTTCAGAAACTTCACATTCAAGTATGTAAGTCCAGGAGGTAGACGTTATATATACACATATAACTGTTGGCGTGGACATGCTGCGAGATTTCAAAATATTGATTGTTAATTCCCGATGATTCGTATGGCAATTCTCGTTACAAGATCCGAATGAGTAAATGATGGGGTTTTGATAAATATAATGATTTTTTGGAAAATCTCAGATCATTACGGTTGCTGATAAGATAGCTAATGTGATAAGATATGAAAGGTTCCCTAGTAACAATGGCGAAAGGGCAACATATTTATCAAGATTATGATAAGGCTACTCCGAATGAAAAATCGAAGTTGTCTTGCTGGAGCTGTGATAGAATTTGCTACTTTGAAAAAAGGAATTGCAAAGTTATTTTTGCTAATAAATGCCAAAGGATCTGACACAGATATGTGTTGAATTATGACATTAGTTTCGAGAGCTTTTTTTAAGTACATAACTGTGGGTAATATGTGGTTGGATCATCATCTCGATTGCTCATTAATTGAAGTGTCTTCAGAAATTTTTCGAAGGGTTTGAACACAGATTGTAATCGTTAATATACATTTGATGTTCTAACATAGTTTTGAAGTCAAAGTATAGCTTCGAAAGATGTAGGAATCAAAAAGTGATGGTACCGGTTATATCTCGAATTGAATTCTGAGGTTTCAAAATCAAAATATGTAATTGGGTTTGAATGAGTATGGTTGTTTTGATTTCTATAAAAGAATGTATATTATTGTGAAAGTAGGAAATATAGTTGATAATTTGCTTAATCTGATTCGAAGAATGTAACATATTAATTGTGAATATATATATATATATATATATATATATATATATATATATATATATATATATATATATATATCTCGGGTATTACCTACCCGTTAAAAATTTTTTCACAATTAATATTTTGTACATAAGAATTTTATTACAGTCTTTATGAAAATATATATGTATATATTCTCCTCAGATGTAACATAGATTTTAATGAGTTAATACTAAATTAAACTCATTCGATTTACGGCTGGAACTAGAATTGAATAATCCCTTGAAGGCTTTAGAGATTACATAAGTATTTCTTCAATAATATTGAAACTATGAATCAATACTTCGTTATTTGTTGAGGCGAGATGTTGGTTTTCGTTAAATTCTTGTGAACTTGGCAAAGTACGAATGATGTTATCTGAAAAGTTTCGGGTATATCGATGATGAAAGTGTAAAATCAAATATATACTTGATTTATTTTGAATTGGAATTTGTTGAATTGAGACAGAGATTGTAGTTAACGCTGGTTAAGTTGCGGGCAAAAGACGTACATTATTGCATATTTGTAATATGAATTAACCAAGTATTTAATATTCATACACAATAGCTTAGCACGGAAAGATTTTTTTTAAAAAAAAAAAATATATATGTAAAATATACATATAATTTCTTCAGATGGAATGAGTTAATTCTTCATAACTCGCTAATACAATATACGCGTTATTGATTCGTAATGATGTCCACAGTGATTCTTGAATTGACGGAGTTTGTGATGTTATAGATGTTGTTGATTCTGATGCTGACTGTACTGACGATGCTGGTGACGCTGACGGTACTGATGATGCTGTTGGTAAAACAAGTTTAGCTGGTTAATTACACACCATTTTTGTCAGGGTTTCTACTCTTCCTTCTATCATTTCGGTTTGCTTAACTGCTTTATGGTTAGGGCTAGATTAGATAATCTCTAAGACTTTAGAGATTACATAATCTCCGCGGAATGTTTCTCCAATGAAGTTATGAATTAATACTTTGTCCGTTATTGTTGTTGGTATTCCTTGGTATCTATGGTGCGTATGACTTTGATGCTCGTGGGACAGATTGTGAAGTTGAGGGTTACGACGCGGTTGTGGTTGGAGGTTGTAATGGTACTGTTGGCGTTGATGATGGTGGTACTGGTTATGCTGCTGATGCTGCTGATGGTGTTTGTAATCTTTGTACCATATTCTCCAAAGCCACTACCCGAGCGCGAAGTTCGTTGACTTCTTCTATTACATCGGGGTGATTGTCGGTTCGGACGAGTGGATAAATAAAATCTAGAATTTGATGTAGTATATAATCGTGACGAGATACTCTGCAAATGAGAGAGAAAATGGTGTTTCGGACAGGTTCGTCGGTAAGTGCTTCAGGTTCTTCGTCAAGAGGGCAATGTGGTGGATGGAAAGGATCACCTTCTTCTTGTCTCCAATGATTGAGGAGGCTACGAACCCATCCCCAATTCATCCAGAATAGGTGATGACTGATTGGTTGATCCATTCCGGTCACACTGCTTTCGGAGCTTGAGTGAGATTCCATTTCGAAATCCGAGTGACTTGAACTAACGACGAATTCCATTTCGTACGATTGGATAAAGGATTTTTTTTCGATATGAAATGATCTTCTGGCTATCGGATGGTATTCTAATTACATAGAATATCTATATATGTAGAGAAAAAGATTTCATAAATTACGGAGGAATTTACGGAATATATCAGGCAAAGTCTAAAGTAACAAATACGATAAGATATGATTTAGCAGATACACTAAGATATGAATTTTGTCCATACACTACTCATGTAATTAATGTAGCAAGACGTGTCTAGACTAATAATGATAAGCAGGTAATTTTCTAAGGATGATAAGCAGATAATTTCCAACTAGAAATGATAAGCAAAACTTTTGACATGCAGACACGGTCGAAGTCCAGACTCACTAATGCAACCTAACGACTTATCAGTTAGACACACTAATGCAGACCTGGTTCGCTAAGACCACCACTCTGATACCAACTGAAAGGACCCGTTCATATACATTATAAACGATTCACAATAGTTGATTACATCGCAAGGTATTTGACCTCTATATGATACATTTTACAAACATTGCATTCGTTTTTAAAAGATAAACTTTCTTTACATAGAAAGTTGACAGGCATGCATACCATTTCATAATATCCACTATCCAACTATAATTGCCTTAATAATAATCTTGATGAACTCAATGACTCGAATGCAACGTCTTTCGAAAATATATGCCATGAATGACTCCAAGTAATATCTTTAAAATGAGCAAATGCACAGCGGGAGATTTCTTTAATACCTGAGAATAAACATGCTTTAAAGTGTCAACCAAAAGGTTGGTGAGTTCATTAGTTTATCATAATCATTTATTTCCATCATTTTAATAGACCACAAGAATTTCATTTCCAGTTCTCATAAATATACGTCCCATGCATAGAGACAAAAATAATCATTCATATGGTGAACACCTGGTAACCGACATTAACTAGATACATATAAGAATATCCCCTATCATTCCGGGATCCTCCTTCGGACATGATATAAATTTTGAAGTACTAAAGCATCCGGTACTTTGGATGGGGTTTGTTAGGCCCAATAGATCTATCTTTAGGATTCGCGTCAATTAGGGTGTCTGTTCCCTAATTCTTGGATTACCAGACTTTAATAAAAAGGCGCATATTCGATTTCGATAATTCAACCATAGAATGTTGTAGTGACCCGAACTTTTCCATGTTTATATATATTAATTGAGATTGATATTTACATGATTAAATGTTTCCAACATGTTAAGCAATCAAACTTGTTAAGAATTGATTAATTGAAATATGTTTCATATAGACAATTGACCACCCAAGTTGACCGGCGATTCACGAACGTTAAAACTTGTAAAAACGACATGACGATATATATATGGATATACATATGGTTAACATGAGATTATGATAAGTAAGTATCTCCATAAGTATATTAACAATGAGTTATATACATATAAACAAGACTACTAACTTAAGGATTTCGAAACGAGACATATATGTAACGATTATCGTTGTAACGACATTTAAATGTATATATATCATATTAAGATATATTAATATATCATAATATCATGATAATATAATAATTTAACATCTCATTAGATATAATAAACAATGGGTTAACAACATTAATTGAGATCGTTAACTTAAAGGTTTCAAAACAACACTTACATGTAACGACTAACGATGACTTAACGACTCAGTTAAAATGTATATACATGTAGTGTATTTAGATGTATTAAAATACTTTTGGAAGACTTCAAGACATATATCAAAACACTCATACTTAACGAAAATGGTTATAGTTACTTTCCCATTCTTTTCTTTCATCAAGAATTCTAGTCGTATTTTTACCCGTATTATACACAGCTTCAAAACGTACTTACTATGGGTATATACCAATAGGAACTAGCATGGGATTCCACTCTTGATTATGTCATGTATGACTAATCAATTTTAACTTCTACCATGAGCTAGTCAACTAACTAGAACTCCTTTTAACCCCACTCACCACTCACCAATTACCACTCATCATTCACTCCATTTCACTTCCAATTCTCTTTCTAATTCTCTCTCAACACACCCACACTATTATGAACGTATTTTTCCAGTAGTTAATCATCATCTTCATTAAAAATCACTTCAAGAATCAAGCTATAATCATCATAGGAAGAACACTTCAAGAACACTTCAAATATCCCTTTAAGTTTACTAATTTACTTCCAAGCTTTCTAATCCATTCCAAGTAATCATCTAAGATCAAGAAACCTTTGTTATATACAGTAGGTTATCTTTCTTATTCAAGGTAATATTCATATTCAAACTTTGATTCAATTTCTATAACTATAAACTATCTTAATTCGAGTAAAAATCTTACTTGAACTTGTTTTTGTGTCATGATCCTACTTCAAGAACTTTCAAGCCATCCAAGATCTTTTGAAGCTAGATCATTTCTTGTCACTTCTAGTAGGTTTACCTACTAAACTTGAGGTAGTAATGATGTTCATAACATCATTCGATTCATATATATAAAACTATCTTATTCGAAGGTTTAAACTCGTAATCACTAGAACATAGTTTAGTTAATTCTAAACTTGTTCGCAAACAAAAGTTAATCCTTCTAACTTGACTTTTAAAATTAACTAAACACATGTTCTATATCTATATGATATGCTAACTTAATGATTTAAAACCTGGAAACACGAAAAACACCGTAAAACCGGATTTACGCCGTCGTAGTAACACCGCGGGCTGTTTTGGGTTAGTTAATTAAAAACTATGATAAACTTTGATTTAAAAGTTGTTATTCTGAGAAAATGATTTTTATTATGAACATGAAACTATATCCAAAAATTATGGTTAAACTCAAAGTGGAAGTATGTTTTCTAAAATGGTCATCTAGACGTCGTTCTTTCGACAGAAATGACTACCTTTACAAAAATGACTTGTAACTTATTTTTCCGACTATAAACTTATAATTTTTCTGTTTTGATTCATAAAATAGAGTTCAATATGAAACCATAGCAATTTGATTCACTCAAAACGGATTTAAAATGAAGAAGTTATGGGTAAAACAAGATTGGATAATTTTTCTCATTTTAGCTACGTGAAAATTGGTAACAAATCTATTCCAACCATAACTTAATCAACTTGTATTGTATATTATGTAATCTTGAGATACCATAGACACGTATACAATGTTTCAACCTATCATGTCGACACATCTATATATATTTCGGAACAACCATAGACACTCTATATGTGAATGTTGGAGTTAGCTATACAGGGTTGAGGTTGATTCCAAAATATATATAGTTTGAGTTGTGATCAATACTGAGATACGTATACACTGGGTCGTGGATTGATTCAAGATAATATTTATCGATTTATTTCTGTACATCTAACTGTGGACAACTAGTTGTAGGTTACTAACGAGGACAGCTGACTTAATAAACTTAAAACATCAAAATATATTAAAAGTGTTGTAAATATATTTTGAACATACTTTAATATATATGTATATATTGTTATAGGTTCGTGAATCAACAGTGGCCAAGTCTTACTTCTCGACGAAGTAAAAATCTGTGAAAGTGAGTTATAGTCCCACTTTTAAAATCTAATATTTTTGGGATGAGAATACATGCAGGTTTTATAAATGATTTACAAAATAGACACAAGTACGTGAAACTACATTCTATGGTTGAATTATCGAAATCGAATATGCCCCTTTTTATTAAGTCTGGTAATCTAAGAATTTGGGAACAGACACCCTAATTGACGTGAATCCTAAAGATAGATCTATTGGGCATAACAAACCCCATCCAAAGTACCGGATGCTTTAGTACTTCGAAATTTATATCATATCCGAAGGGTGTCCCGGAATGATGGGGATATTCTTATATATATGCATCTTGTTAATGTCGGTTACCAGGTGTTCACCATATGAATGATTTTTATCTCTATGTATGGGATGTGTATTGAAATATGAAATCTTGTGGTCTATTGTTACGATTTGATATATATAGGTTAAACCTATAACTCACCAACATTTTTGTTGACGTTTAAAGCATGTTTATTCTCAGGTGAATATTAAGAGCTTCCGCTGTTGCATACTAAAATAAGGACAAGATTTGGAGTCCATGTTTGTATGATATTGTGTAAAAACTGCATTCAAGAAACTGATTTCGATGTAACATATTTGTATTGTAAACCATTATGTAATGGTAGTGTGTAAACATGATATTTTAGATTATCATTATTTGATAATCTACGTAAAGCTTTTTAAACCTTTATTTATGAAATAAAGGTTATGGTTTGTTTTAAAAATGAATGCAGTCTTTGAAAAACGTCTCATATAGAGGTCAAAAACCTCGCAACGAAATCAATTAATATGGAATGTTTTTAATCAATAAGAACTGGACATTTCAATTGGTATCCGAGCGTTGGTCTTAGAGAACCAGAATTTTGCATTAGTGTGTCTTATCGAGTTTGTTAGGATGCATTAGTGAGTCTGGACTTCGACCGTGTTTACTTAAAAAATGATTGCTTAACAAATTTTGTTGGAAACTATATATTTTTAACATGTGAATATTATGTGATATATTAATCTCTTAACGCGTTTGATATTATGTGATAGATGTCTACCTCTAGAACAAGTCCCATTGACTCACCTAATAATAATGAAGAGTCAAATGTAAATTGGAATGATTCGTGGACCGATTCACAAGTTCCCGAAGAGGAACCGGAAGAAGAGTCGGAACCGGAAGAAGAATCGGAACCGGAAGAAGAATCGGAACTGGATGAAGAAATAGAACCGGTGGGGGAAATAATAAAACGGTTAAGTAAAAGAAAATCCTCAACCAACCGACCAAGGTTAATTATGGTCAATGGTGTTTCCGCCAAGGAAGCAAAATATTGGGAGGATTACCAATTCTCCGATGAATCGGATTCCGACGAGAATTCCGATGATGTTATTGAAATTACCCTAACTGAATTTAAAAAGGCAAAAGAAAATAATAAGGGAAAGGGCATAAAAATAGATAAATCTAATTCCAACCCCGATGAACTTTATATGTATCGTCAACCCCCGAAGTCCTTAAGTTGTAATAATGACCCGGGAACCTCTAAACCACCAGGTTTTTCTAAACCAATGTGGATAACGACGGCTCGTATTAGGGGAACAGCATATATCCCTAGAAACTTGGCAAAACGAACCAAAACCGAAGAAGAAGAAACAAGCGAGTCGGAATAAGATAGTTGTATTCGTGTGGTGTAATATATGTAATATAGTGTGCTTATGCTTTATGATATATGTAAAAATTGCTTGTATTAATAAGTATTTTTTTTATGAATCTAACTCTTGTCTATTTTACAGTATAAAAACACAAAATGGATAGACAACCCAATATTTTAAGAGACCTACCCGGAGACATGATTGATGAAATCTTGTCTAGAGTCGGTCAGAATTCTTCGGCACAACTATTTAAGACGAGATCAGTTTGTAAGACATTCGAAGAACGTTCCAAGAATGCCTTGGTTTATAAAAGGCTTTCGTTCAAAAGATGGGGGATATCACATTGGGAAATCCATAAGTTACGATGTGTTTACTTTGACGCATATATTGCGGGGAACCCAAATGCTATTTTACGCAATGGGTTAAGAAATTATTTTGACTCAATATATCCGAATATTGGACTTCGTGATTTAGAAAAAGCGGCTAACATGCAACATAAAGAAGCATGTTATTCTTACGGATTAGTAATGTTCGCTTCTCACCAAAGTGAGAACAAGAACATCGGACTACAACTATTAAACAAAACGTTCCCACAAGTGACGGAGTCGGTAATTGGGGTAAGAAATGAGGTTTTTAGATTGTTACGGGACTGTTGGACATTACGTAACCCTCGTCCCTTTGACGACGTTACAACACGCTGTCTTATCAACGGCCATAACGGTTATGTTCCACAAGACCAAGGATGGGAAGTAGTCCTAGTAAAACCAGAATGCATGACTTGTTTCTGGACGTATGAATTACGTGTCTTTATTGCCTTAGCTGAACGACTTGTGTACTAGCTAGAATTATCTTCACAACTATCTTGTATCAAAGTTATTGTGTGCTATATTTCATGCTTTATGTAAAATAAGCGGTATTGTAAGTTTGTAAAATATTGTATAAAAGTTTGAACGCGAAATATTATTATAATCAGTTTTTCATATAGAATTGTAGTAGTTGAATTGTATATTAGCTACTAAGTATGAACTTAACGGGTAGGTACTACCCGAATTTAAACTTATAAAACGCTAATATGAAGAAAAAGCTTTTATAAATGAGTTCATATTATGCTACGAAATACTATTAACTACTCTTAATATTCTGTATGATTAACTTGTTCCATTTGACTATTTTGAAGGAAATGGCACCGACTACTCGACACACCGTGAATATGAATGAAGAGGAATTCTGTACTTTTCTAGCTTCAAACATAGCCGCAGTACAGGCTGCGCTACATATCAACAATAACCTTGGATCTAGCAGTACAGGAAATCGTGTAGGATGCACCTACAAAGAATTCACTGCCTGCAAACCTTTGGAATTTGATGGAACCGAAGGACCGATCGGATTGAAACGGTGGATCGAGAAGGTCGAATCGGTGTTTGCCATAAGTAAGTGTACTGAAGAGTACAAAGTGAAGTACGCTACGCATACCTTCACAGGTTCTGCGTTAACATGGTGGAATACCTATCTAGAGCAAGTGGGACAAGACGATGCGTACGCACTACCGTGGTCAGCATTTAAGCACTTGATGAACGAGAAGTACCGTCCCAGAACCGAGGTCAATAAGCTCAAGATAGAACTTAGAGGGTTACGAACTCAAGGATTTGATATTACCACGTACGAAAGATGATTCACAGAATTGTGCCTATTGTGTCCGGGAGCATTCGAAGATGAGGAAGAGAAGATCGACGCGTTTGTGAAAGGATTACCGGAAAGAATCCAAGAAGATATAAGTTCACACGAGCCCGCCTCCATACAACAGGCATGTAGAATGGCTCACAAACTAGTGAACCAGATTGAAGAAAGAATTAAAGAACAGACTGCTGAAGAGGCAAATGTGAAGCAAGTCAAAAGAAAGTGGGAGGAAAACGGTGATAAGAATCACCAATACAACAACAACAGCAATTACAACAATAATCGCAACAATTATCCCAACAATCGCAACATCAATCGCAACTACAACAAACGGCCCAACAACAACAACAACAACAACAACAACAACAACAACAACAACAACAATAGCAACTACAACAATCATCCCAACAACAATAATAACCTCAACAACAACAACAATCAGAAGCAGATATGCCAAATGTGTGAAAAGTATCACTCGGGGTTCTGCACCAAATTTTGCAACAAGTGTAAAAGAAATGGTCATAGCGCGGCGAAGTGTGAGGTCTACGGACCAGGGGTTAATAGAACGAAAGGAACAAATGGTGTCAGAACGAGTAATGGCGGAGCAAGTAGTGTCGGAGCAAGTTATGCCAATGTAGTTTGTTATAAATGTGGAAAACCGGGCCACATTATTAGAAATTCCCCGAACCAGGAGAACACGAATGGACAAGGCCGCGGAAGAGTTTTCAATATTAATGCGGCAGAGGCACAGGAAGACCCGGAGCTTGTTACGGGTACGTTTCTTATTGATAATAAATCTGCTAACGTTTTATTTGATTCGGGTGCGGATAGAAGCTATATGAGTAGAGATTTTTGTGCTAAATTAAGTTGTCCATTGACGCCTTTGGATAGTAAATTTTTACTCGAATTAGCAAATGGTAAATTAATTTCAGCAGATAATATATGTCGGAATCGAGAAATTAAACTGGTTAGCGAAACATTTAAGATTGATTTGATACCAGTAAAGTTAGGGAGTTTTGATGTGATAATCGGTATGGACTGGTTGAAAGAAGTGAAAGCAGAGATCGTTTGTTACAAAAATGCAATTCGCATTATACGAGAAAAAGGAAAACCCTTAATGGTGTACGGAGAAAAGGGCAACACGAAGCTACATCTTATTAGTAATTTGAAGGCACAAAAACTAATAAGAAAAGGTTGCTATGCTGTTCTAGCACACGTCGAGAAAGTACAAACTGAAGAAAAGAGCATCAATGATGTTCCCGTCGCAAAAGAATTTCCCGATGTATTTCCGAAAGAATTACCGGGATTACCCCTACATCGATCCGTTGAATTTCAAATAGATCTTGTACCAGGAGCTACACCAATAGCTCGTGCTCCTTACAGACTCGCACCCAGCGAGATGAAAGAACTGCAAAGCCAATTACAAGAACTTTTAGAGCGTGGTTTCATTCGACCAAGCACATCAACGTGGGGAGCTCCTGTTTTGTTTGTCAAGAAGAAAGATGGTACATTCAGGTTGTGTATCGACTACCGAGAGTTGAACAAACTTACCATCAAGAACCGCTACCCACTACCGAGAATCGACGACTTATTTGATCAACTACAAGGCTCGTCTGTTTATTCAAAGATTGACTTACGTTCCGGGTATCATCAAATGCGGGTGAAGGAAGATGATATTCCAACGACTACTTTCAGAACACGTTACGGTCATTACGAGTTTATGGTCATGCCGTTTGGTTTAACTTATGCACCAGCTGTGTTCATGGACCTTATGAACCGTGTGTGTGGACCATACCTTGACAAGTTTGTCATTGTTTTCATTGATGACATACTTATTTACTCAAAGAATGACCAAGAACACGGTGAACATTTGAGAAAAGTGTTAGAAGTATTGAGGAAGGAAGAATTGTACGCTAAGTTTTCAAAGTGTGCATTTTGGTTGGAAGAAGTTCAATTCCTCGGTCACATAGTGAACAAAGAAGGTATTAAGGTGGATCTGGCAAAGATAGAAACTGTTGAAAAGTGGGAAACCCCGAAAACTCCGAAATACATACGCCAGTTTTTAGGACTAGCTGGTTACTACAGAAGGTTCATCCAAGACTTTTCCAGAATAGCAAAACCCTTGATTGCATTAACGCATAAAGGGAAGAAATTTGAATGGAAGGATGAACAAGAGAAAGCGTTTCAGTTATTGAAGAAAAAGCTAACTACGGCACCTATATTGTTATTGCCTGAAGGGAATGATGATTTTGTGATTTATTGTGACGCATCAAAACAAGGTCTCGGTTGTGTATTAATGCAACGAACGAAGGTGATTGCTTATGCGTCTAGACAATTGAAGATTCACGAGCAAAATTATACGACGCATGATTTGGAATTAGGCGCGGTTATTTTTGCATTAAAGACTTGGAGGCACTACTTATATGGGGTTAAAAGTATTATATATACCGACCACAAAAGTCTTCAACACATATTTAATCAGAAACAACTGAATATGAGGCAGCGTAGGTGGATTGAATTGTTGAATGATTACGACTTTGAGATTCGTTACCACCCGGGGAAGGCAAATGTGGTAGCCGATGCCTTGAGCAGGAATGATAGAGAACCCATTCGAGTAAAATTTATGAATATAATGATTCATAATAACCTTACTACTCAAATAAAGGAGGCGCAACAAGGAGTTTTAAAAGAAGGAAATTTAAAGGATGAAATACCCAAAGGATCGGAGCAGCATCTTAATATTCGGGAAGACGGAACCCGGTATAGGGCTGAAAGGATTTGGGTACCAAAATTTGGAGATATGAGAGAAATGGTACTTAGAGAAGCTCATAAAACCAGATACTCAATACATCCTGGAACGGGGAAGATGTACAAGGATCTCAAGAAAAATTTTTGGTGGCCGGGTATGAAAGCCGATGTTGCTAAATACGTAGGAGAATGTTTGATGTGTTCTAAGGTCAAAGCTGAGCATCAGAAACCATCAGGTCTACTTCGACAACCCGAAATCCCAGAATGGAAATGGGAAAATATTACCATGGATTTCATCACTAAATTGCCAAGGACTGCAAGTGGTTTTGATACTATTTGGGTAATAGTTGATCGTCTCACCAAATCAGCACACTTCCTGCCAATAAGAGAAGATGACAAGATGGAGAAGTTAGCACGACTGTATTTGAAGGAAGTCGTCTCCAGACATGGAATACCAATCTCTATTATCTCTGATAGGGATGGCAGATTTATTTCAAGATTCTGGCAGACATTACAGCAAGCATTAGGAACTCGTCTAGACATGAGTACTGCCTATCATCCACAAACTGATGGGCAGAGCGAAAGGACGATACAAACGCTTGAAGACATGCTACGAGCATGTGTTATTGATTTCGGAAACAGTTGGGATCGACATCTACCATTAGCAGAATTTTCCTATAACAACAGCTACCATTCAAGCATTGAGATGGCGCTGTTTGAAGCACTTTATGGTAGAAAGTGCAGGTCTCCGATTTGTTGGAGTGAAGTGGGGGATAGACAGATTACGGGTCCGGAGATTATACAAGAAACTACCGAGAAGATCATCCAAATTCAACAACGGTTGAAAACCGCCCAAAGTCGACAAAAGAGCTACGCTGACATTAAAAGAAAAGATATAGAATTTAAAATTGGAGAGATGGTCATGCTTAAAGTTGCACCTTGGAAAGGTGTTGTTCGATTTGGTAAACAAGGGAAATTAAATCCAAGGTATATTGGACCATTCAAGATTATTGATCGTGTCGGACCAGTACCTTACCGACTTGAGTTACCTCAACAACTCGCGGCTGTACATAACACTTTCCACGTCTCGAATTTGAAGAAATGTTTTGCTAAAGAAGATCTCACTATTCCGTTAGATGAAATCCAAATCAACGAAAAACTCCAATTCATCGAAGAACCCGTCGAAATAATGGATCGTGAGGTTAAAAGACTTAAGCAAAACAAGATACCAATTGTTAAGGTTCAATGGAATGCTCGTAGAGGACCCGAGTTCACCTGGGAGCGTGAAGATCAGATGAAGAAGAAATACCCGCATCTATTTCCAGAAGATTCTTCAACACCTTCAACAGCTTAAAATTTCGGGACGAAATTTATTTAACGGGTAGGTACTGTAGTGACCCGAACTTTTCCATGTTTATATATATTAATTGAGATTGAAATTTACATGATTAAATGTTTCCAACATGTTAAGCAATCAAACTTGTTAAGACTTGATTAATTGAAATATGTTTCATATAGACAATTGACCACCCAAGTTGACCAGCGATTCACGAACGTTAAAACTTGTAAAAACGACATGACGATATATATATGGATATACATATGGTTAACATGAGATTATGATAAGTAAGTATCTCCATAAGTATATTAACAATGAGTTATATACATATAAACAAGACTACTAACTTAAGGATTTCGAAACGAGACATATATGTAACGATTATCGTTGTAACGACATTTAAATGTATATATATCATATTAAGATATATTACTATATCATAATATCATGATAATATAATAATTTAACATCTCATTAGATATAATAAACAATGGGTTAACAACATTAATTGAGATCTTTAACTTAAAGGTTTCAAAACAACACTTACATGTAACGACTAACGATGACTTAACGACTCAGTTAAAATGTATATACATGTAGTGTATTTATATGTATTAAAATACTTTTGGAAGACTTCAAGACATATATCAAAACACTCATACTTAACGAAAATGGTTATAGTTACTTTCCCATTCTTTTCTTTCATCAAGAATTCTAGTCGTATTTTTACCCGTATTATACACAGCTTCAAAACGTACTTACTATGGGTATATACCAATAGGAACTAGCATGGGATTCCACTCTTGATTATGTCATGTATGACTAATCAATTTTAACTTCTACCATGAGCTAGTCAACTAACTAGAACTCCTTTTAACCCCACTCACCACTCACCAATTACCACTCATCATTCACTCCATTTCACTTCCAATTCTCTTTCTAATTCTCTCTCAACACACCCACACTATTATGAATGTATTTTTCCAGTATTTAATCATCATCTTCATCAAAAATCACTTCAATAATCAAGCTATAATCATCATAGGAAGAACACTTCAAGAACACTTCAAAAATCCCTTCAAGTTTACTAATTTACTTCCAAGCTTTCTAATCCATTCCAAGTAATCATCTAAGATCAAGAAACTTTTGTTATATACAGTAGGTTATCTTTCTTATTCAAGGTAATATTCATATTCAAACTTTGATTCAATTTCTATAACTATAAAATATCTTAATTCGAGTAAAAATCTTACTTGAACTTGTTTTTGTGTCATGATCCTACTTCAAGAACTTTCAAGCCATCCAAGATCTTTTGAAGCTAGATCATTTCTTGTCACTTCCAGTAGGTTTACCTACTAAACTTGAGGTAGTAATGATGTTCATAACATCATTCGATTCATATATATAAAACTATCTTATTCGAAGGTTTAAACTCGTAATCACTAGAACATAGTTTAGTTAATTCTAAACTTGTTCACAAACAAAAGTTAATCCTTCTAACTTGACTTTTAAAATTAACTAAACACATTTTCTATATCTATATGATATGCTAACTTAATGATTTAAAACCTGGAAACACGAAAAACACCGTAAAACTGGATTTACGCCGTCGTAGTAACACCGCTGGCTGTTTTGGGTTAGTTAATTAAAAACTATGATAAACTTTGATTTAAAAGTTGTTATTCTGAGAAAATGATTTTTATTATGAACATGAAACTATATCCAAAAATTATGGTTAAACTCAAAGTGGAAGTATGTTTTCTAAAATGGTCATCTAGACGTCGTTCTTTCGACTGAAATGACTACCTTTACAAAAACGACTTGTAACTTATTTTTCTGACTATAAACCTATACTTTTTCTGTTTAGATTCATAAAATAGAGTTCAATATGAAACCATAGCAATTTGATTCACTCAAAACGGATTTAAAATGAAGAAGTTATGGGTAAAACAAGATTGGATAATTTTTCTCATTTTAGCTACGTGAAAATTGGTAACAAATCTATTCCAACCATAACTTAATCAACTTGTATTGTATATTATGTAATCTTGAGATACCATAGACACGTATACAATGTTTTGACCTATCATGTCGACACATCTATATATATTTCGGAACAACCATAGACACTCTATATGTGAATGTTGGAGTTAGCTATACAGGGTTGAGGTTGATTCCAAAATATATATAGTTTGAGTTGTGATCAATACTGAGATACGTATACACTGGGTCGTGGATTGATTCAAGATAATATTTATCGATTTATTTTTGTACATCTAACTGTGGACAACTAGTTGTAGGTTACTAACGAGGACAGCTGACTTAATAAACTTAAAACATCAAAATATATTAAAAGTGTTGTAAATATATTTTGAACATACTTTAATATATATGTATATATTGTTATAGGTTCGTGAATCAACAGTGGCCAAGTCTTACTTCTCGACGAAGTAAAAATCTGTGAAAGTGAGTTATAGTCCCACTTTTAAAATCTAATATTTTTGGGATGAGAATACATGCAGGTTTTATAAATGATTTACAAAATAGACACAAGTACGTGAAACTACATTCTATGGTTGAATTATCGAAATCGAATATGCCCCTTTTTATTAAGTCTGGTAATCTAAGAATTAGTGAAAAGACACCCTAATTGACGCGAATCCTAAAGATAGATCTATTGGGCCTAACAAACCCCATCCAAAGTACCGGATGCTTTAGTACTTCGAAATTTATATCATATCCGAAAGGTGTCCCGGAATGATGGGGATATTCTTATATATATGCATCTTGTTAATGTCGGTTACCAGGTGTTCACCATATGAATGATTTTTATCTCTATATATGGGATGTGTATTGAAATATGAAATCTTGTGGTCTATTGTTACGATTTGATATATATAGGTTAAACCTATAACTCACCAACATTTTTGTTGACGTTTAAAGCATGTTTATTCTCAGGTTAATATTAAGAGCTTCTGCTGTTGCATACTAAAATAAGGACAAGATTTGGAGTCCATGTTTGTATGATATTGTGTAAAAACTGCATTCAAGAAACTGATTTCGATGTAACATATTTGTATTGTAAGCCATTATGTAATGGTAGTGTGTAAACGGGATATTTTAGATTATCATTATTTGATAATCCACGTAAAGCTTTTTAAACCTTTATTTATGAAATAAAGGTTATGGTTTGTTTTAAAAATGAATGCAGTCTTTGAAAAACGTCTCATATAGAGGTCAAAAACCTCGCAACGAAATCAATTAATATGGAACGTTTTTAATCAATAAGAACGGGACATTTCAAATGTAGTTTCAATTACTTGTGTCTATTTCGTCAAACATTTATAAAAGCACATGTATTTTCAGTCCCAAAAATATAAAGGGTAAAAAGGCAAATGAAACTCACGCATATAAATATTGTAAAACAGTTATTAAAAAAGTGCATGTATTCTCAGCCCAAAAATGTAATGAGACAAAGGGAGCAAATGAAACTCACGCATATAAATATTGTAAAACATTTAATAGAGCATTTGCATGTATTCTCAGCCCAAAAATGTAAAGAGTAAAAAGGGCAAATGAAACTCACCATACTGTATTTCGTAGTAAAAATACATATAACATCATTGAACAAGTGCAAGGTTGGCCTCGGATTCACGAACCTAAATTAATTATATATATTTATGTGTTGGTCAATATTTGTCTAACAAATTAGGTCAAGTCATAGTGTACCACAATCCTAATGCTCGAGACTAATATGCAAAAGTCAACAAAAGTAAATTTGACTCAAAATAATTTCCAAAAATCTATACATGATTAATATATAGTTTAAATATCGTCGTTTTATATTTTTAAATATTTTTAAAAGATTTATTAGAGTAAATAATATAATTTATTTATTAATAAATAAAATTTTATATTAAATTTATATAATAAAATTTACTTTTATATATATTAAGTAATAAAATTTATAGGGTTAATTTAATATCATAAAGATAATATGATAGGTATTATTAAAGTAAGTTATTACACGTAGTAAAATATTTTTTTATCACATATTTATTTGATAAAATAATATCTATAATGATAGTAAGTAAAAGTTGTATTATTTTATAATAATAATTATTATTATAAAAATATCAATATTTATAATTACTAAGATGACATTATGATAAAACGATAATTCTAATTATGATAACTTTAATATTTACGATAATTTTTAATATTATCTTTAAAATAACAATTCTATTTAAAATAATAATAATAATGATATTTTATAGTAACAATGACATTTCTATTAAAATGATAATTTTTATTAAAATGATAGTTTTAATACTAACGATACTTTTAATAATAATAGTAATGATAAAAATAATAAGAACGATAATTTTATCTAAATCAATATCTTATAATATTTTAATTATCTTATAATATTTTAATTTCATCATGATACTCTTACTCATTATTTCCTAACCGTTTCGTTTAATAGCTTTTAATCGTCTTTTATATCGTGTTCATAATAATGATAATAATAGTAATCAAAATAATTAGGTGTTACAAATATTTGTTTTAATTACACTAATATTAATAATGATAGTTACTATAACATTATTAACGATAATACTAATAATTATCTTAATGATAATATAGTAATAATAATAATAACAATAACAATAACCATTTTTAAATAATGATATATATATTAATAATGATGATAATAATAATAATAATAATAATAATAATAATAATAATAATAATAATAATAATAATAATAATAATAATAATAATAATAATAATAATAATAATAATTGGATAATAATAATAATACTAATTATAACTTTAACGATAATAATGATAGTAATAATAAAAAAAATAACAATTTTTAATGATAAATCCCTTTTATTGATAAAGATAATAATAATGATAATAATAAGATAAAACTAGAACGACGATAAAAACGACGATAATAATAATCATTTTTAATAAAAATATCGAAAATTCAATTGATTATAACTTCTAATCCGTTCATCGAAACCATTCGATATATAAAGGAAAAGTTCTTAATTTTTCGCTAGCTTTCCAAGGACATTCATATCTTATACCTTATCTCAACCGCAAGTATAACTAATTCAAGATTCAACCTAACCTGTCTAAGGGCAATGTCAAAAGTACAAGCATGCATAATCCTAAATACTTGAGCACTAGTCAGGGATACACTATTAGTATGTAAAAGTTAAATTATGAGTAATCACGTATCAATATTGAGATTCAATATTGCAAGAAAGGTGCGTAGGCGCAACGGAAATGATAAACACTATATTGACCTCACGAGCATACCCATGAACCATACTCAATCACCTCCATAGCTATAACGCATAATTTCCTTAATCCTATCCTACTCGAAAAACAATTTCGAAATCACTCGGACAGCACTCCGTCGTAATATTTTATGTATACTAATAATATCTTGAAATAATACGGAGTAAATATATATATGTAAATCGATTGAGAGAGTTTAGAGAAAAATATTTTCAAGTTTCTATGAAATAATGAAACCTATTGAATTCTATTTATAATAGATTTTTGAATTATTAAAGTGAATTATTAAAGTATGAATTATTAAAGTGAATTACTAAAGTATGAATTATTAAAGTGAATTATTAAAGTATGAATTATTAAAGTGAATTATTAAAGTATGAATTATTAAAGTTAAAGTAAAGTAAAAATAAAGTAAAGGTAAAGTTTAAGTATAGTATAGTAAAAGTATAAAACTATGTACGTATAATACGCGTATAAATATATATAATATTAATTTAAATCGTTATATATATTTAATAAAATAAAATATAAATATCGTTATCTTTATCATACTAGTTAAGTAATGAGTTGTTAAAAGTGGTTCTAGATATTTATAAAAGTTATATACGTTTTAATAATAAAGTTCTTTTTAAACTGAAAAAGTTTTTGTACGTTTGAAACTAAATAGATCAATCGAGTAATTATGAGATTCAATCTTCCACTATCCTTTGTCTAGTTCTCAATGATTGACAATTTGTTCTTATTTATAAATCACTTTACCATTTTTCGAATATTGTTAAAATGGAAAGATTTCTCAAATCAGCGTGGGCCTTTCAACAGAGACTTGTAATCATAATTCAATATATCTGATAATTCAATCATTTGATCTTATCTTCTAATTCCATTGATAAACATTTTGAAACAGATACAATCATATAAAGTATTTAATCTAATATTTTGTTTACGTTTCAAGTTATAATATATATACACATATACATATATAATCATATTCGTTTAATGGTTCGTGAATCGTTGGAACTTGGTCGAGGTTGAATGAATGTATGAACATAGTTTAAAATTCTTGAAATTTAACTTAACAAATATTGCTTATCGTGTCGGAAACATATAAAGTTTAAAGTTTAAATTTGGTTGGAAATTTCCGGTGTCGTAAACATATAAAGATTAAAGTTTAAATTTGGTTGGAAATTTCCGAGTTGTCACATCTTCAAAGCCCAAAATACTTTGTGTTCAATTTCTACTAGAAGATGACATGCTTTTCCGTAAACGAGTTTAAAAGGTGTGGTTCCAATTGGAGTTTTGTAGGTTGCTCTAAAAGCCCAGAGTGCATCCTCCAATTTCATGGACCATTCCTCGGATTTGATCCTACGGTTTTCTCTAGAATACGTTTTAAAGCTCGGTTGGTATTTTCAACTTGTCCACTTGTTTGTGGATGATATGCAGTGGAGATTTTATGAGTTACTCCATATGTTTTGAGAACTTTCTCAAGTTGATTATTACAGAAATGAGTACCCCGATCACTTATTAAAGCTTTCAGTGTTCCAAACCTTGCAAAAAGACGTTTTAAAAAGTTGACTACAACTCGTGCATCGTTAGTTGGGAGAGCTTGTGTTTCCGCCATTTAGATACATAATCAATGGCAACGAGAATGTAGAGATTATTATGAGATTTTGGAAATGGACCCATAAAGTCAATACACCAAATGTCAAATACTTCACATACTTGAATGACATTTTGTGGCATTTCATCACGTTGACTTATTTTTCTGGCCCTTTGACAAGCATCACAGGATTTGCAAAGAAGGTGTGCGTCTTTGAAAATTGTAGGCCAATTGAATCCAGCATCGTAAACTTTTCTTGCTGTGAGCTGAGGCCCATAATACCCTCCTGTTGGTCCTGTGTGACAATGGTTTAAGATTTGACTAGCTTCATCTTCGAATACACATCGGCGTATTATTCCATCGGGACAACTTTTAAACAAATGTGGATCTTCCCAGAAATAGTGTTTTATATCACTAAAGAATTTCTTTCGTTTTTGGTATGATAATCCTTTTTCAAGGAATCCACATACTAAGTAGTTTGCATAGTCTGCAAACCATGGAATTTCATTATAATCTATCTTTAATAGATATTCATCAGGAAAGTTATCTTGTATGGCTGATTCATTTAGAACTTCTAATTCGGGATTTTCAAGACGAGAAAGATGATCAGCGGCGAGATTTTCTGCTCCCTTTTTATCTCGGATTTCAATATCGAACTCTTGTAAGAGTAAAATCCTACGGATTAATCGTGGCTTGGCATCTAGTTTTGAAAATAGGTATCTAAGAGCAGAATGGTCGGTATAGACCATCGTTTTTTCTAGAACGAGATATGTACGAAATTTGTCAAAAGCAAAGACAATAGCAAGGAGTTCTTTTTCAGTAGTTGTGTAATTTATTTGTGCTCCTTGTAACATCTTACTAGCATAATAAATAGGTTGAAATTGTTTTCAATCCTTTGTCCTAAAACGGCTCCCATTGCAAAATCACTTGCATCGCACATTAGTTCAAATGGTAGATTCCAATTTGGAGTTATCATGATCGGCGCATTAGTGAGTTTTTCTTTAAGAATATTAAAAGATTTGATGCATTCATCTGAAAAGATGAATGGAGCATCCTTTTCAAAGAGTTTATTCATAGGAGTGGCAATTTTAGAAAAATCTTTTATGAAACGTCGGTAAAAACCGGCATGCCCTAGAAAACTCCAAACTCCTCTAATATTGGTGGGATGTGAAAGTTTAACAATTACATCTATTTTAGCTCTATCGACTTCAATTCCTTCCTTTGAAATTTTATGACCAAGAACGATGCCTTCTTTAAACATGAAATGGCATTTCTCCCAATTAAGAGCTAGATTTGATTGTTCGCATCTAATAAGCATTCGTTCAAGATTAACTAGACATGATTCAAAAGTATCACCGAAGACTGAAAAGTCATCCATGAAAACTTTCATGCATTCTTCTATCATGTCATGAAAAATTGCCATCATGCACCTTTGAAAGGTTGGAGGGGCGTTGCAAAGTCCAAATGGCTTGTGTTTGTAAGCAAAAGTACCATAAGGGCACGTGAATGTGGTTTTCTCTTGGTCCTCGGGTGCTATTGGTATTTGAAAATATCCGAAAAAACCGTCAAGAAAACAATAGTAACTATTTCCGGCTAATCTTTCCAACATTTGATCAATGAAAGGTAAGGGAAAGTGATCTTTTCTGGTGGCGTCATTTAATTTTCTATAATCAATACAAACACGTCATCCTGTTACAGTCCTAGTAGGAATAAGCTCATTTTTCTCATTTGTGATGACAGTCATGCCACCTTTCTTAGGTACGCATTGAACTGGGCTTACCCATGGACTATCAGAAATTGGATAAATTAAACCTGCATCAAGCAGTTTAATAATTTCTTTCTTAACAACATCTTGCATATTAGGATTTAGTCTTCGTTGGCATTGCACATACGTTTTATGACCTTCTTCCATAAGGATTTTATGTGTGCAATACGAAGGACTTATTCCTTTAATATCATGAATCTTCCATGCAATAGCTGGTTTATAAGCTTTTAGCACAGAAATGAGTTGAGATTTTTCATTTTCAGTAAGAGAAGACGATATTATTACAGGTAATTCAGACTCACCATGTAAATAAGCATATTCCAAATGGTTTAGAAGTGGCTTTAACTCTAATGTCGGTGGTTCGTCTATCGATGATTTATATTGATATCTGTCTTCCTCTTTTAGCATTTGAATTTCTTCTGTTGTTGGTTCATATCCATTAGCCATAAGTGTAGCTAACATTTCAGTTTCATCAATTGGTTCAGTTCCTTCTCCTAAAGAACATTCTCCTATTCTTTGTAATTCTGGAAATTCTTCTAACAATTCTGCATGTGATTCTATAGTTTGAATATAATAACATGTATCATCTACAGATTGCGGTTGTTGCATGGCTCTATCAACAGAAAAGGTAACACTCTCGTCCTCTATACTTAGGGTCAGTTTCTTACCGAACACTTCTATTATTGCTTTAGCTGTGTTTAAGAATGGTCTTCCTAATATGAGAGGAACTCGAGAATCTTCTTCCATGTCCAGAATAAAAAAATCTACTGGAAATACTAAAGTACCAACTTTAACTAGCATATTCTCCATTATTCCTCTATGATATTTTACTGATCTATCTGCTAGTTGTATACTTATTCGTGTTGGTTTCAATTCTCCAAGGTCTAGTTTAGCGTATAGCGAATATGGCATTAAATTTATACTAGCACCTAAGTCTCCCAATGCTTCTATTGAACTAAGACTACCCAGAAAATATGGAATCGTGAAACTTCCTGGATCTGAAAGTTTTTCTGGTATCTTATTCAACAGCACTGCAGAACAATTAGCATTCATTGTAACAGCTGAGAGTTCTTCCATTTTCTTTCTATTTGTGATTAGATCTTTCAAAAATTTAGCATATCTAGGCATTCCTGAAATCACATCAATGAAAGGAAGATTTACATTTATTTGTTTAAACATATCCAAGAATTTGGATTGCTTGGCTTCAAGTCTCTCTTTTCTCATTTTACTCGGGTAAGGAAGTGTTGGTTGGTATGGTTTAATATAAGGTTTAGCCTTAACTGTGTTATCTTCAATAACCTTTTCAATTACCGGTTCTTTTTCCTTTTCTTGTTCAGATTGTGGTTCTAGTGGAGTAGGAATAGCTTTATCAGAAATTACAGGTATTTCAGGTGGTTTAAGTGTAATACCACTTCTTGTGTTAATGGCTTTAGCTGTTTCATTCCGGGGGTTAGCATTAGTATCGCTAGGTAGACTTCCCGGTTTTCTTTCACCTATTAACCTTGCTAGGTTACTTACTTCTTGTTCTAAAATTTGAATAGAAGCTTGTTGATTTCTAAATGCTTGAGCATTTTGTTCATTGGTTTGTTTTTGAGATGTGAAAAACTGTGATTGAGATTCAACTAGCTTCGACATCATATCTTCTAAATTTGGCTTTTATCATCGGTTTGTGGTGGTTTGTTTTGAAAAATAGGTCTTTGCTGATTGTAAGTATTATTGGATACTTGTTGATTGCTAAGACCTTGTTGGTTGTTGTATGGAACATTTCGATTATAATTCTGGTTTTGATTGTAGTTTGGTCTTGGCAGTTGATAATTATTCTGATAATTATTTCCAGGCCTTTGGTTTATGTATGAAACATTCTCTCTTTGTTCCATTGTTAGTTCAATACTGAGACAATCTTTTGTCAAATGTGGTCCTCCACACTGCTCACAACTAATTCGTATTGAGTGGATATCTTTAGTCATCTTTTCCATTCGTCTCTCGACAGCATCTATCTTTGCAGAAATGGAATCAAAATCATGGCTAGAATCGGCTCTAGCTGCTTTAGATGATCTAACGATATCTTTTTCTTGGTTCCACTCATGTGAGTGGGAAGCAGTGTTATCAATAATTTTATAAGCATCAGTTGCTGTTTTCTTCATAATAGAACCACCAGCTGCTATATCGATGTCTTTTCGTGTAGTGATGTCGCATCCTTGGTAGAATATTTGTACTATTTGACAGGTGTCTAAACCATGTTGCGGACATCCTCTCAATAACTTTCCAAATCTTGTCCATGCTTCATATAGAGTTTCATTTGGCTTTTGTGTGAACGTAACTATTTCTCCTTGAAGTCTTACGGCTTTAGATGCCGGAAATAATTGTTTAAGAAATTTTTCAACTAAAACATCCCATGTATCAATCTCCCCTTCAGGTAACGATTCTAACCAATCTTTGGCTTCTCCCTTTTAAGTCCAGGGAAATAACATGAGATAAATCTGTTCATCCTCCACTTCTCGGATTTTAAATAGTGTACAGATCCTATTAAATGTACGAAGATGTTCATTTGGATCTTCCTTCGGTGCACCACTAAATTGGCATTGATTAGTCACCATGTGTAGGATTTGTCCTTTGATTTCATAATCTGGCCAGTGCGTTTAGCTCGCATTCGGTCTTCCATACTTAGAGGTTCCAGATCTACATAATTGAATTTGTTGAATCTGAATCACTAGATGATTCTGATTTAATGGTTGGTTTCTCAACAATCTCTGTTTGAATAATTGGTGGTTCCGGAGAAAAGATTAGTGGTTCAGGATCTATGAATTGTCCCTGAATATTCTCCGGATTCTCAATTGTGAGGTCGGGTTCAAAAAATGGATTATCGGAAATTTGAATTGGAGTACTTGGTCGACTGGATGACGATTCTAAAGAAAAATCAACGGCGACAATATTTGCTAGATGTCTTGATCGAGTTACATGTGGTGAACATACAAAAGGTGGTGAACGTTTTGCTCGGTGCATTCACTTAATATCCTATTAGTTATAAAAATAAGAAAAATTATATAAGTTATCAAATTAATAGACTTTTCTGATTTTGCCCACGTTTCGAATAGCCAAAAGATGCAGCAGAGGGGCAGGATTCGTTTGGTCTCAATATAATTGAGTACTGTTTGGCTCCAATAACCCGGTCCACGTACAAATCCAACTATTACTACGAACCAGAAAATGGATGTCTATCAATTTAACCACTTAAAATAATTTTTCGTTTTGAAATTTTAGAGAAGAAATAGAAAAAATTCTATGTCCTATAAACTAGATTGGTGAGAAATAAGAAAAAAAAATAGGCGTCGAAAAATAAAAATAAGAAAGTAGCGCGTTGAAACTTAAAAAGGAACTAAAAACTAAGAATTAAAAGTTGCGTCTAAAAATATTAAAGCTTAACAGAAAAACTATATCCTAAATGGCAATAACTTAAAAAGGTACTAAAATATATAAAACGGCGTCACAAATTTCTAAAGCACCTAAATCTTAGTCTAAAGAAAAAGCACTTAAGGGATTTTAGGGCAAAGTCTAGAAATCTAAAAATAAAAATAACTACGGCAAAAACTATATCTTAGAACTAAATACGAGCGAGAAATACAAATATTACGCTAAAACGAATAAAAAGATACAAAATATAAAAATATACTTAAAGTTGTAAAAAGTACAATTTTTATAAAAATATTATTTTTATATTAGTTATTTTATAAAACTATTAATTTTATATTTTATTAAAACTAATTAAACTAAATATACAAAATAAATAATAAAACTAAACTAATTAATTAAATAAACAACCCTAATTAGGGTTTTAATAAATAATAATAATAATAATTACGTAATGATTGCTGTTGGATGGTCAAATGTGGCGTGTCAGACAGGGCCATGCGATCGCATGGTCCTCACGTTAAAAATCCATGCGATCGCATGGATAAGGATTTCGGGCCAGGCTTTGGGCTGCTACAGTGATTGGGCTGAGTGTTTTACTTCTTTTTTTTTCTGTTTTAAAATTTATAAAAAGTATTTATATAAATTAAATAAAACTTATATTTTTACAAACTAAAAATAGAAATAGAAATATTTTATAATTTTATATGTTTTTGAACAACTCTTAAATATATATATATATATTTTGTTTTTCTTTTTATATTTTTGTATATTTAAAACGTATTTTTACAAAAGCGTATTTTTATAAAAGTAAACTAAAAATTAATAAATTTTTTTTTATATATAGCGTTGCGCTTCCGGCGTTGAAGCAAGAATGTCCCCGGCAGCGGCGCCAAAAATACTTGATGTGTGCGAGGTGGTGTATAAAATAGTTATATTTTTACTACGAAATACTATTAAATACGATACAATTTTACACAAGATATTTATTTATTTATAGAATGGATATACCTAAACCTTGCTACAACACTTATAGGCAGTGTACCTAATCGTACAGTAGTGTAGTTTTTAGTAAGTCCGGTTCGTTCCACATGGATCTTTTAAAACAAGCTTAACGCTATATTTTTAACTTATAATTATAAAAATACAAAAATATATAAATAATATTATTATTATAAAAAGGGGGTTTTTACCGTTTAATGACCGGTTTGTCGATTTTAAAACTTTAGTCGCAGTTAAAACCTAATGTAAAATATTAATTATATAAAAGACTTAATTTAAAGAGTAAAGTAAATAACGATAATGAAATTGCGATAAATAAAAGTGCGATAAAATAAAATTGTGATAATTAAAGAGTACGATAATTAAAAATGCAATTAAATACAATGACAATAAATAAAAGTGCGATAATTAAAAGTGAAATTAAATATGAAATAAAGGAATTATGCTTATTTAAACTTCCATAATCATGATGTTTGACGTGTTGTTTTTAGTTTATTCCCATGGGTTAATTGTCCTTTGTCCTGGATTATTCAATATGTCCATACGGATTTGTCCATAAAAGTCCATCAGTCATAATCATAAAATACGGAAGTCTTCGTCAAATTATTCTTATTCCCGAAGTCAAATATTCCAACTAATTGGGGATTCGAATTGTAACAAGGTCTTAATACTTTGTTTAATGAATACATCAGGTTATCGACTGCGTGTAAACCAAGGTTTTACTAATTTGTTAACAATTACACCAATTACCCTTGAATGTAATCCACCCCTGTTTCAACAAGTCTATTAACTATTAATCCAGTTCCGTGTCCGGTAAAATGAACAATTATTGGTATTTATAGATATCCCGCCTACCGTACCCAGTCAAGCGTATGTGGTTATATATAAATACGTCAAATTATAAGTCTATATATTAAATTAACGAGGTATCGTTTAGTTAATATAAAGCTCATTAATAGCCCATAGTCTAATTTCCACAAGTGTCGTTCTTTTGTCCAAACCCCAATTATGGTACAAAGCCCAATTACCCAATTTTAATATTTAGCCCAACATCATGATTACTTCGGCATTAAATAAGCATAATAATAACTTAGCTACGAGACATTAATTTAAAAATAACATTAACCATAACTTACAGTGATTAAAAATAGCGTAGCATTACACGGACAGAATTTTGACTTACACCCTTACAACATTCGCTAACATATCCTAATTATTAGAATTTAAAATTTAAAATTAAAATTAAAATATAAATATATATATACGTTATAGATAGAGAGATGGATGGATTTATATTTCAGTCGACCAGAGCGTGCTTTTATAGGAATGTGGCCTGGTACTATTCACCATGCGATCGCATGGCTTTATAACTGCCAGGCCATGCGATCGCATGGCCTACTTTTCCAGCTCACATGAGCTTGTTTCTTCTGCCGACGGTTTTTATAAATAAATATAATATATAAATAATTTTAAGAATTATTTAAATATTATATTATATTTATGTGCATAGTTGACATGTAATTTTTAGTCCGTTGCGTCGAGCGTTGAGAGTTGACTTTGGTCCCGGTTCCGGATTTTCGAACGTCCTTGCGTACAATTTAATATCTTGTACTTTGCGTTTTGCGTCTTGTACTCTTGTAATTTTGAGACGTTTCTCATCAATAATTTGAACCACTTTGATTGTACTTTGTACTTTTGAGCTTTTTGGTCGTTTGCGTCTTCAATTCGTCGAATCTGTCTTTTGTCTTCACCTTTTATTATTTAAACGAATATCACTTGTAAATAGAACAATTGCAACTAAAAGCTTGTCTTTCTTGAGGGATAATGCTATGAAATATATTTTCGTTTTTAGCATTATCATTTGCCTTTCGTCATCTCTACGGGGAAATCTTTTTATATCTCGCTACATTAGCAGTAAACTTACCAGCACCTTCATCACTCATTGACTTAAGTGTCTCCGAAAAACAATTATATATGTTCATTAAAACCCTATCATCTTATAACGAGAATTGTCATACTAATCACTGGGAATTAGCAATCAGTATTTAAATCTCGCAGCATTTCTACATCAACAGTTATATGTATACATATAACATATATATCTTAGAATTATGATCTTCCATTCTGAACTTTCTAAAAAGCACTCTAGCCTACGAATCAGTTCTTTGAGTTTTGAAAAAGCTGAATGAAGCAGCAGAAACTATAGACAACCGTAAACAACCTTAACCGTCGGAAGTTTGATGAGAAAGAATAGTATGTTGGCAAAGCTCAGAAAAGTTAGAACTGAAAAAAGAATTGAACAAACCATGAAGAAGGCTGTAGACAAATCACAAATACTAAACCTGCCTTCAAAGAATCCAAATGATTCAGTATCTGCTGAAGCCATTAACGAATACCTTACTCCTGACTCTAAACCTTTGCGAACAAATTTTCTTCATCATCCTTCGATATTAGAAATTCTAAGATATCATCGTATCTTTCATTATAATTATCCTCGATATTTTTGAAGATATTTTCATAACTATTCTTATCTTAAATCATTTATCTCTTCACGATATCTGTATTACATCATAAAGGAAACTGTTTAGTTTCTATATTCTGTAAACCTTCGAGTTTAAATTATGAATGTATTTGAAGTAGTGTTGGGAACTGAAGCATGAGTTAGTATAATATAATGACACTTGATCAACGTGATTATATTACAGTAAGTCATGCTGAGTTTCTAATGGAACGTGATGATTCACAGGTCATAACGTTATCATGTGCCATGTTACACGACTCTTACATTCTATCTAATATATAAACATATCAAGAGCATAATTTCTTGATAGTTCTATCTTTTCTCTTGAATTCTGATAATTTAACCAATCAAGATCGTGCTATTACAATCTCTCTCAGAACGTTAGTCATGTTCATTCGAAACTTCATACTTACGAATTCTGGACCATTATTCATTTGACTTAAAGTTGGGAAGAGAAAACAAAAGGATGAAACTCCAAAATATAAAGGAAACGAAGGGAGTGGATTTATAGTGAAATATCCGACAGAGTAATCAAAATAGATTATCGTATTTAACCAAAGAAGATCGTATTTCCTTAACTACCGAAGAATCAAATCTTATTACGAAGATTTTCTTCTAAATTCCTTGGATTCCAGAAATCAACCGTGACTACATCACCGGTTAAAGACAAACCCGCACTTACTCATTTCATTCTTTTGTGATAGCTTCACTTGTACTCTTCACATAAATGAATTGTTTTATCCATACTACTTACTGATGATAAAACTCTATTTATCAACTCATATTCGTCATGAAAACATACTTATTGTCAACCATGATGATCTCTATCAAATTTCGGGGACGAAATTTCTTTAACGGGTAGGTGCTGTGACGACCCGGAAATTTTTGAACAAATTTAAACTTAATCTTTATATGATTTCTACACGATAAGCAAAGTCTGTTATCCTGAATCTCAAAATTTTTGAACTGTTTTATTACATTCATTTAACCTCGACCGGTTTCGACGACTCACGAACAATTAATTGTAAATAGATATGTGTGTGCGTATATATATATATATATATATATATATATATATATATATATATATATATATATATATATATATATATTGAAAATATAATTTGAAATATTATATGTTGTATTAAAAATTAATTATGTAAAATAAAATAAAAATATGATATTATGATAATTAATATTTAAAACATATCTATATATATATATAAATAAAGTATATTAAATATATATTTTGTAATTTCGAATCTATTTTTTACAAGATACTAACACTCAATTTGCCTTTTGATGAATATTAAACAAGTTTAATACGAACTTATATGATTTTAAAATAAACGGTGATTCAAAAATGAGTTATATAATTTATAGACTTATCCAATATGTATTTAGGAACTATTATTAAGTTTTAATTTTTTTTTTATATTTTAGTTGGGTTCGGTAGTGGACAGTGAGTTAATTTTTGTTTAATAAGTTATGACCGAATTTTATACCATAATGACAAAAATAAATAAATATAGTTAATTTAAAAATATGGGATTTTTCTGAAGACTTTTATCCGTCATTGATTA
Organism: Rutidosis leptorrhynchoides; assembly: GCF_046630445.1. Taxonomy (NCBI): domain Eukaryota; kingdom Viridiplantae; phylum Streptophyta; class Magnoliopsida; order Asterales; family Asteraceae; genus Rutidosis; species Rutidosis leptorrhynchoides. Next base: position 438,425,069 of record NC_092336.1, read on the forward strand.
ACAACGGAGTACGTTATATTGGACGGGAAAAACTGTCGGCAGATGATTTTAAAACTAAGGCTGCTTACCTGTTTTTCAATTCACACGTTTATTTATTATATTACCAACTTGACTTATGAGATTATATATATATATATATATATATATATATATATATATATATATATATATATATACATCATCAATCACTTGTGTACTACTATTAGTTTCTGTTTAAAACTTACGCACCATTCAACCTCAAAAATTTGTATTTATATTCTTGTTTCTTTGATCCCAAAACACATGTACTAACCCACTTCTTCGTCTCCTCTCTCTCCTTTATTCTCCTTCACGTGCACCCATTTAACTCATTTACTAACTACCACCTTCACGACCATCCTACACCACCATTGAAGACCACCAGTCAGCCACCACTACAACCCTACATCAACCACCATTATCCACCACGATCACTTCTCTCCCTCTATAATTTTTCTTTTCTTTCGTGAACCTTGAAACTCAATTCCCACCATCAACAAACTCATCTTAATGCTTCTACTGAGATCCACATTTTGTATTCTATTCAACCAACCACCACCATCATAAATCACACAGAGAACCACCATGATCACCACAAGTAACCATTTTAATTAGTCGAGCTCCTTACAAACTGAACACCATTTCTGCTATATTTTTTTTTGTAAACGTCTTACCTCGAACCCATCTAAAACCACCTGCAATCCCAAAGGTTGTGCTACTATACTAATTACTGTTTCTGGTTGTTCGAACACCACCATAATCGAGTCACCACTGCTACTATATCACCACAAACCAAACTATTTTTGCCTATTGGACGAAAACGATGGAACCAGACTGTTGCCGTTTTTATTTATTTATTTTATTTTCGATTTCATGCTCGTTGCTACTGCAGCAAAAGAAAACACTTCTGTTTCTTCTACTGTAAACAAAGATGAGGGAAGAAAAGAGAAGGATAATGATGATGTTTTAGTTCACTAATTATAAAAGGAACCAAAGACCCACCCATGATTTTCTGTCGACATGAAATCACTGTTATTCGATTTTATTTTTGGATTACTGATTTAATGGGCTGCTATTGGGCTGTAAATTGGGTTGCTAAGTGTCAGAAATCCTGGGCTGTCATTGGGCCATCAAGAAAACCAATAGCAATATTATTATTATTTTTTGCGGACCCAAGGCCTGCTATGCTTGTTCCTTCTGTTTTGAGCAGACACTCGTGTATCATTTATTTCTGTTGATGTTAGAAGTTGATTATATTGATGATGATGCTATATTGATAATAAGATAGATGATGATAGGAGATGAAATGATAATGAAGGTGAATCATGTTGATGAACGACGGGTTAAAGGGATTTAACAAACTAAATAACTCAAGAATTACATAACAGTTCAATGGTTAGGAGTGTGTTGGGGTAGTGAGAGGTCAGGGGTTCGAGCCTTGTCTGAGGCATTTTTTCTGGGGAAAAGCTTCAAAGGTAGTTATTTATTTATTATTATTATTATTATTATTATTATTATTATTATTATTATTATTATTATTATTATTATTATTATTATTATTATTATTATTATTATTATTATTATTATTATTATTATTATCATTATTATTATTACAACATATATTACTTACATAAAATGTATCTAATACATATATAATACCTATGTTAATATTACAAACTATTTTGTTTTCAAAATAAAATATTATCATTTATTATTAATTAAATTACATATAAGATATAAATATATTTTAATATAACCTTATGTATAAATTTTAAAATATCATATATGTTTTAAATTAAAATACTTTAATAAGAATTCGATATATATAAATATTAACTATGTAATTAAAATATATAAAATAGATATAATTGATATATTTATGTAGGGTAACATATAAATCATTAATAAAACTAGTATATTAATAATATCAACTTGTTTAAATGTTATTATATGTTTTAATATATATAACTGATATATGTTCGTGAATCTGAGGCCAACTCTGCTTTGTTCTGTATCGTCGTATACATATTTTTACTACAAAATATCGTATTGTGAGTTCATTTGCTCCCTTTTACTCTTTACATTTTTGGAACTGAGAATACATGCGCTGTTTTTATAACTGCTTTATTAAATGCTTTTGAAATATATTTTGAACTGCGAATACATGAAATGCTTTTATAAATGTTTGACGAGATAGACACAAGCAAAACATTCCTCGAATGAATTATTATACAGATTGAAGTTCTGTGGATTATTATTGAATTATGTGGACATGATAATTGCCACCAATTGATGTGAATATTTTCCCCTGATTATTATTGCTTGGTAACCTAAGAATTAGAATCGGGTATGGGCCTAATTCACGCGAATCCTAAAGGTAGCTACCGGGTTTAACACCCCCACCCAGAATGTTCAGTAGATGGAAGAGCTAGTGGGCGTGGTGTTTAGTACTTCAAATTTTATTTATTATACAGACGAGATGTTCTGTTTTGGGGATATTATTGATGCGCATTATATGTTAAGGTCGGTTACCATGTTGAGCAATGAAATCGAATTGAATGTTATGTATCGAGAGAATAATTTTTATACACAGGTTATGTCTATTAGTTTTGTGCACGAGATATGTGCACGATTATTTAAAAATCGTGAGGCAACCTACGGGGGAGAAAAGGATACAAACCTACTCTGCTAAGCATTATGAAAAATGGTTTCGTACACGAGATAGGTGTACTGTATTTGAATCTTGTGGTCTATCAAAATGGTGAATTTTATTGTTTACGATAAACTTATGAACTCACCAACCTTTTGGTTGACACTTGAAAGCATGTTTATTCTCAGGTATGAAAGAAATCTTCCGCTGTGCATTTGCTCATTTTGAGATATTACTTGGAGTCATTCATGACATATTTCAAAAGACGTTGCATTCGAGTAGTTGAGTTCATCAAGATTATTGTTAAGTCAATTATAGTTGGATATATTATGAAATGGTATGCATGCCATCAATTTTTGATGTGATGAAAGTTTGTCTTTTAAAAAACGAATGCAATGTTTGTAAAATGTAACGTATAGAGGTCAAATACCTCGCAATGAAATCAATTGATATGAATCATTTATAATATATATGAACGGGTCCTTTCAGTTGGTAGTTCGGTGGTCCGGGGATGGTTCATTGATGATCTGATGGTCCCGAGCTGGTTCGTTGGTCCGTGAGTGGCCCTTTGGTCTGGTGGTAGTTCGGTGGGTCGGGGGTGGTTCCGTGATGATCTGATGGTCCAGGGGTGGTTCGTTGGTCCGGTGATGGTTCGTTAATTCAGAGGTGATTCGCTGGTTTGAGGGTGGTCTGGTAATAGTCTGTCAGTCCGGAAGGGATGTGGTGTTCATGTAGTGAAAATGTTAAATGAAATTATATAAATATCCTATGAAGACGTACCTACACCCATCAAATGTTAATATGCTCTAATTTTTTTTATAATTTGTGTTACATCAAACCCTAATCAACCTATTCAAGTTTGCTTTCAATTTTACGCAACTTTGATTGTTTTGAGTTTAAATATTACTATATATCATAAAAAAACTGTAATTATGTATTATTTAAATATGATTTAGTTTTAAATATTAATGAGATTTATATGATCGATTCCCTTGATTCCATGCATGTATAGCTTTATAGAATATGAGCATTTGAATGTATCTAATTGGGCTAAATCATTTTATATACTATTACTTCTAATTACACATAACTTTTTAATCGATCTACACTTTTGTTCCATGGATTTACAAATATACATGAGCTGCAGCCTTTGCGTCTCATCTGGTTTCATTTTTCCTTGTAATCGAGTTTGTATAGTGTTTGCTTCATCATGTCTGTTGCACTTAGGTGTAGAGTCAATCTCGTGCTTGTTCTTGTTTCCATTCCTGTTATTTTCGTATGTCTGCATAGTCCCTACTGTGCTTTTGTAATTCGTTTGTGTATAAATATATAAAGTTCTTGACCTTTCAAAAAATAAAAATAAAAAAAACATCTTAGAAGTTGAACTTAAATTTTTATTCTAATTTTAATTAAGGGTATAATAATGAATTAAGTGTAGATGGATCAAAAAATAGTGTAAGGATCACCTCCATATATATATATATATATATATATATATATATATATATATATATATATATATATATATATATATATATATATATATATATATATATATATACGTTAGTGCACGAAATGGAGTTGTCCATCGCTGTCGAACAACCTGATAATGGTTTATGTCTACGTTGTACACCTAGGGATAGTTTTGAGCAAGAAAACTCATGTCGCAAGAGCATATGTGACCAAACGTATACTATAGGTCAAACGCACGAGTGCCATATGTCACTCGTACGTGTGATACTGTCAGTCGTATGGTTGAACACTGCAACGTGCGTGTGAACTGACAGAATGGGCAGACCTATAAATGGAGTTTTCCTTGTTCTTGGTCATTTGAGGTTTCCACCAAGAACACTAGAGTGTGTCAGAGGTGAGTGCTCCTCCTCTTCACCTTCATGGTGAGGAGGATCCATGGTGGATTGATGCTCCAACCACCATGGAAATGGCAAAGTGAGTAGATTAGATTCATGTAATCATTATTGTAATTCGTTTATCAGTTTATAGCATGTAATCTTGATCTATAATCAGCTGATTATCACTTGTTTGTTTATATTCATCTCATTTATCACATATTAATGCTCAAATTGCTAATCGATGCTTGTTCCTTGATCTAACGATCCTAGCAAGTGATGCACGGGATCCAACAAATGGTACCAGTGCCTAAGGTCAAACAAGAACCAATTAAACAGCTGCAATTTGATGAATTTGAAGTTTGAAATTCGTTTTGACTTTTGGTGACTTTTTTTGGGTTTTGATGTTTTAGGCAGAATTAAAGAGAAGTAAGAATGAGGAAAGCTTGGTAATCATTCAGTGATTGATTCCTCAAAATTTTAGGTCCTATTTCATTGATTTGATCGAGTTTTGAAGAAATTTTTGTTTTTGGAAAAAGTGGACTGAAATCGAATCAATCCGTGATTGTTGTTGTTTGTTTGGGAAATCCGTTAATGAAGAAGTGTTTTCCAGGTTCCAACGCTGCTATCTGCAAAATTTGGTTAATTTTCATGAAGATTTGATGGGTTTTCCATGTGAGCCGCCTTCAACCGCCATAGCGCCACCACTAGTGAGAGCTGAAATATACGTTTAAGCATGTGTGTGTACGAGTGGTGTAGCTAAATCGTGCGTTTCATCTTCAAAACGTTGTAATTTAGATTTGAATCTGATCCGTACGATTTAGTTATGGAGAAGAAAACTGAAAAGCTGGCATCGTACGCTTGATTTTATCAAACGTGCGAGTGACTACTATTAAGTAACATGAATCGTACGCTTGGTCCTAAAAATTTCGAATTTTTGAAGATGAGTTGATAAAACGTACGTTTGGTTCAGTTGTGAAAGGAGAAAGAAGACAGAAGCAGCTAATGATGGCATGACAGTAATTATTGGGAAGTTTGATGTGGGTCCCATGAATTTGTTTACATTGTCTCCCATTTCCTTTTTTTGTCGGCTGTATAATGGAAAAAGGAATTACCAGGGGGCCCACCTGTCATACACATGTACTCTTGGTTCCCAAACCCCAAGCAAACGAATGTGGACTAGTTTATTCGCCAAATACATTCTGACCCCTTTAAATCATGAACCCCCCTTCCTTTAATTAAACCGTGAACCCCCTTCAGCTAATTGAACCCCAATCAATCATTGTACCTGAACTTGGTCATTATTTAACCTTTGACCCCATGTCAACAACCAAGAAATAATTAACAGCATTAGTCCTTCTCCAGTTAGTTTATTTAACTACTGTTAAGTCAAAGGGACTTCTAATGCAAAATTTTCAAAACTTTTTGAAAATTTTCATTTTCAGTCCCTAAAATTTCAAACTTTACACTTTTGGTCCCTCAAGTTTTGTGAATTTTTCAACCATGATCCTTGAAGCTTCTAAGTGATTATATTTTTCAACCATGGTCCTTTATGCTTAAAGATTTAACAAAATAGCCATGAAACAAAGGAAGTTCAAGTTTAACCTTTCCGGATTTGATTCTGCAACTCGATTTAACCCATGGGCTTATGTGTTTGTCAACCAGCAAAGTCAATTTATACCGATTGATGTGTGTTTGAGATGCAATTGAGATGTGATTGAGATTTGATCGAGATGATTTGAGATGTAATTGTATCGAGAAGCGTACGAGAGGTGCTTTGTGCTGGAAATACGAATTAAGCTTACACGTTTGAGAATTTAGTGACTCACTCGGTCTTGCATCATGATTTTTCTGACCTGACTTGGTTTGTACGCCAGAAGTACCAACGCGACATCATGTGCAATTGTGGTGTCACACGTATCTTATTTTGATTCGTGTGTAGCTACTTTGGATTTTTATTCGTGGGAGTAATTATAAGATGCACAATCGACCTTCTCATGCGTTTTAGTGAGAGAAGATGTTTACTATTCACTGAAGCATTGACATACAAAGTTTAGTGGACAACCTCCTTTGTTCGTTGAACTGATTTAGTAAGTGTTTATGTAAAGCACTTGTGTTATGCAAAGATTAGTGGGGCAGCCAAGAGCATCTGACTGTTTATGGGCCAACAACGTGTTTAATTCCGCATCGTCCGTGTAAGATGAGTACACGAGACACGAGTGTTATGAAGATTTTATTGTGGGGTAATCAGAACCATCTGATTATTTATGGGCCGAAACGTATTAAATTCCAAATTTCGAGAGTTCCATTGTGTGAAGGAACCTGGTTGTGGAAATTCCGATGTATATAGAGCATTTGAGAAGATTCCACTCTGTCAAGGGAATTGATGAGAGTGATGCGCAATCATGAGATACCAGATTGATGACGTGTGATGAATCAGATAAATTGTAAATCAGATTTCTCTGATATTTTGCCCATTACAGTAGGCAAGTCGTGATGAAGACGTTTATGCTTGTTTAAAGTGTTGAGAGAATGGGATACATTGAACGCTGAGAAAGAAGATTCTACAGTCAAGATACTTTGAGTGTGTCTTTTATCAGAGGATTTCATCGGAGATTGATCTCATTTCAGTCTTAGGGGGAGTGCTACTGCAATTGGTTCTGTGGGTAAGTGCAAGTGGATTTGAAGTATCTTCAAGAATAACTGGGAATTTGTCTTCCCGGACTCAATGACCTAAAATCATTGAGGGGCGAAGTTTCGGTATATCAAACGGTAATTCGGGCATCTTGGCTCAATGACCAAAAATCATTGAGGTACGAAGTTCAGTATTATAGGCATTCAAGAAGATCTTTAATGAAACCTGATGATTCGGAAGACCCGGTACCACTGCAGAGACTGACTGAAGATTGCAAGAGGTGTTTTCAATGACTTATCGACAGCAATAGATTCGTCAGCAATGTCCAAGGGGAGTTGTTAGTGCACGAAATGGAGTTTTCCATTGCTGTCGAACAACCTGAGAATGGTTTAGGTCTACGTTGTACACCTAGGGATAGTTTTGAGCAAGAAAACTCATGTCGCAGGAGCATATGTGACCAAACGTGTACTATAGGTCAAACGCACGAGTGACAAATGTCACTCGTACATGTGATAATGTCAGTCGTACGGTTGAGCGCTGAAACGTGCGTGTGAACTGATAGAATGGGCAGACCTATAAATAGAGTTTTCCTTGTTCTTGGTCATTTGAGGTTTCCACCAAGAACACTAGAGTGTGTGTATAACGACCCTCATTTTTCCATTCTATATTTTTCCAATATTAAATGCCCAAAAATATAATTAAAACTTAATGATTAAACTTTAATCAACAATTGTTAAGTATTAAGAATTATAAAACATATTAATTAACTTTGAGCAATAATTGACAAGTTAATAAAAGATGAAAATAATAAGCTAATTAACTTTCGTGAACAAAATGTAATACTCAAAAACTTGTTGCATTCAAACAATTAAACTAGAACATTTGATGAACCATTTTAACTAACCAAAATTACAAGGACTAAAATGAAAAAGTTTCAACCTTACATCTATAACCCTAGTCGATTTTGGTGAGGGCAAAAAGACCCTTTTACCCTCCAAAAACTCGGCAATAATCACCATCATTAACCTAACCCTAATTTCTAACTTTTGCTCTAAATATTTCCATTATATCCCTAGGTCTAGATCCTTCCAATTACAACTATAAAAGGAGGTGAAGGCTAGCTCATTTTCATCATTCATCATATCTACAATCATCTCTAAAACCCTCTCTTTCTCTCTTGTGGTTTTCGGCCAAGACACCACATACACCATTTTGAAGTTTTGATTAATTACTTCTAGTTTTTGAGTTAATCTTCAAACGTGTTCTCGATTTTTAAGAGCTTTGATCTTCATCTTCAAGTTTTCTTCTTGTTTTCTTGTTAATCTTCATCATCATTAACAAGGTATGATCCAAGATCTTAAACTTTTAAATCTTTCCTTCAATTCATGATTTAATTCATTCATGTTCTTGATCTTGTTCATTCATACTTATGATCTTGTTAAATTATACAAACATCTATACATATACATATAACACGTATACATATACAAAAAATAATAATAAACATATACATATACATAAATATACGGCTAGAAAAAAAAATGTTTAGATCTTAAAAACCCTAAAACCTAATCATGTTTATGTTATCAAACATGTTTATCAATTGTAATATATATATATATATATATATATATATATATATATATATATATATATATATATATATATATATACATATATACATATACATACGACACATACATATATATTTTTAAAAAAAAATTTATATATACATACATACACGGCTAATATATATATATATATATATATATATATATATATATATATATATATATATATATATATATATATATATATAAAACCCTAAACTACCTAAACCCTAATTCATAAAACCTAATCATTTCTTAATTATTAATCATTAATTACTTAAACCCTAATCATATAATAACAACTACTAAACCTAATCATTTAATCATTAAATCTAATCAATACTTTACTAAACCCTAAACCTAATACTACTTAAATACTATTTAAAACATTTAATACTACTAAACCCTAATACTACTTATACTACATACTACAACCTAACACTTATACACTTATACTACTACTAACACTTATAATGTACTACTTATATTATAATACGTATATTATAAGATTATAACATACACAATAATGTGAAATTACTCGAACGTCAATGTTACTTATGGCCTAAGGTGATCCTTGGTACCATTATGGGACGCTTGTGGATCTCGAATGTCAAGACTTAGATTCTGGTCAAGAGATCCTGGGCCAACCGGTAACAATAGATCATTCAAGTGACTCGGCAGTGGCATAGATGTTTAGGTATGGTGCACAATATCAAACCCGACTATAGTTATCATACACTCACTAAGTGAACAACATTTAGTCACCTACATACTTAATAAGTGGTAGACTTATTAAGAACAACTCACTAGTGTTCAACACTAACTTACTAAAAATGGAAACTTACTAAAAATGGGAACTTAGTAAAATGAACTACACTTAAACACTTGCATATTTAAACTTAAATTTGGGCAAACATTTAACTACTCTTAAATGTCATTAGGTTAATTTTCTGCTCACATTCATTCAACTCTTCTTATTCGAGGAATAACAAACTCTTCTCCTACTTACTAAGGTGAACTTCATAGCCCCACTTACTATTGCGCAATTTATTTAAATTTATTGGGGTGAGACACATGCTTCTTTTAATATTTACAACTTAGACACAAGTACCAACTATTAAACTGTGTTATACCTGGCTATGTCCTGCAAGTCCCCACTGTGATATTTTTAATTGCTTTTACATAACGCATTCTTAATTATTGGGGGTAGGCCTATCGGGAGTAACTTCCTCGATACATTTGACCAAGTCATTGTATTACTTAATAATGATTCAAACCTACAAGGACAGTAAAACTTGTCATGGGGCAAACTTTGAAACCGTTTAGTCTAAATATCACAAACTTGGCACTACTTTTAGATCCCTGCGAGATCTACTTTTATAAATAAAAATCTTGTGGTCTAAATGTAGTGACCCGAACTTTTCCATGTCTATATATATTAATTGAGATTGATATATACATGATTAAATGTTTCCAACATGTTAAGCAATCAAACTTGTTAAGACTTGATTAATTGAAATATGTTTCATATAGACAATTGACCACCCAAGTTGACCGGCGATTCACGAACATTAAAACTTGTAAAAACGACATGACGACATATATATGGATATACATATGGTTAACATGAGATTATGATAATTAAGTATCTCCATAAGTATATTAACAATGAGTTATATACATATAAACAAGACTACTAACTTAAGGATTTCGAAACGAGACATATATGTAACGATTATCGTTGTAACGACATTTAAATGTATATATAACATATTAAGATATATTAATATATCATAATATCATGATAATATAATAATTTAACATCTCATTAGATATAATAAACAATGGGTTAACAACATTAATTGAGATCGTTAACTTAAAGGTTTCAAAACAACACTTACATGTAACGACTAACGATGACTTAACGACTCAGTTAAAATGTATATACATGTAGTGTATTTAGATGTATTAAAATACTTTTGGAAGACTTCAAGACATATATCAAAACACTCATACTTAACGAAAATGGTTACAGTTACTTTTCCATTCTTTTCTTTCATCAAGAATTCTAGTCGTATTCTTACCCGTATTATACACAGCTTCAAAACGTACTTACTATGGGTATATAACAATAGGAACTAGCATGGGATTCCACTCTTGATTATGTCATGTATGACTAATCAATTTTAACTTCTACCATGAGCTAGTCAACTAACTAGAACTCCTTTTAACCCCACTCACCACTCACCAATGACCACTCATCATTCACTCCATTTCACTTCCAATTCTCTTTCTAATTCTCTCTCAACACACACACACTATTATGAACGTATTTTTCCAGTAGTTAATCATCATCTTCATTAAAAATCACTTCAAGAATCAAGCTATAATCATCATAGGAAGAACACTTCAAGAACACTTCAAAAATCCCTTCAAGTTTACTAATTTACTTCCAAGCTTTCTAATCAATTCCAAGTAATCATCTAAGATCAAGAAACCTTTGTTATATACAGTAGGTTATCTTTCTTATTCAAGGTAATATTCATATTCAAACTTTGATTCAATTTCTATAACTATAAACTATCTTAATTCGAGTAAAAATCTTACCTGAACTTGTTTTTGTGTCATGATCCTACTTCAAGAACTTTCAAGCCATCCAAGATCCTTTGAAGCTAGATCATTCCTTGTCACTTCCAGTAGTTTTACCTACTAAACTTGATGTAGTAATGATATTCATAACATCATTCGATTCATATATATAAAACTATCTTATTCGAAGGTTTAAACTCGTAATCACTAGAACATAGTTTAGTTAATTCTAAACTTGTTCGCAAACAAAAGTTAATCCTTCTAAATTGACTTTTAAAATCAACTAAACACATGTTCTATATCTATATGATATGCTAACTTATAATGATTTAAAACCTGGAAACACGAAAAACACCGTAAAACCGGATTTACGCCGTCGTAGTAACACCGCGGGCTGTTTTGGGTTAGTTAATTAAAAACTATGATAAACTTTAATTTAAAAGTTCTTATTCTGAGAAAATGATTTTTATTATGAACATGAAACTATATCCAAAAATTATGGTTAAACTCAAAGTGGAAGTATGTTTTCTAAAATGGTATCTAGACGTCGTTCTTTCGACTGAAATGACTACCTTTACAAAAATGACTTGTAACTTATTTTTCCGACAATAAACCTATACTTTTTCTGTTTAGATTCATAAAATAGAGTTCAATATGAAACCATAGAAATTTTATTCACTCAAAACGGATTTAAAATGAAGAAGTTATGGGTAAAACAAGATTGGATAATTTTTCTCATTTTAGCTACGTGAAAATTGGTAACAAATCTATTCCAACCATAACTTAATCAATTTGTATTGTATATTATGAAATCTTGAGATACCATAGACACGTATACAATGTTTCGACCTATCATGTCGACACATCTATATATATTTCGGAACAACCATAGACACTCTATATGTGAATGTTGGAGTTAGCTATACAGGGTTGAGGTTGATTCCAAAATATATATAGTTTGAGTTGTGATCAATACTGAGATACGTATACACTGGGTCGTTGATTGATTCAAGATAATATTTATCGATTTATTTCTGTACATCTAGCTGTGGACAACTAGTTGTAGGTTACTAACGAGGACAGCCGACTTAATAAACTTAAAACATCAAAATATATTAAAAGTGTTGTAAATATATTTTGAACATACTTTGATATATATGTATATATTGTTATAGGTTCGTGAATCAACCAGTGGCCAAGTCTTACTTCCCGACGAAGTAAAAATCTGTGAAAGTGAGTTATAGTCCCACTTTTAAAATCTAATATTTTTGGGATGAGAATACATGCAGGTTTTATAAATGATTTACAAAATAGACACAAGTACGTGAAACTACATTCTATGGTTGAATTATCGAAATCGAATATGCCCCTTTTTATTAAGTTTGGTAATCTAAGAATTAGGGAACAGACACCCTAATTGACGCGAATCTTAAAGATAGATCTATTGGGCCTAACAAACCCCATCCAAAGTACCGGATGCTTTAGTACTTCGAAATTTATATCATATCCGAAGGGTGTCCCGGAATGATGGGGATATTCTTATATATGCATCTTGTTAATGTCGGTTACCAGGTGTTCACCATATGAATCAATTTTTATCTCTATGTATGGGATGTGTATTGAAATATGAAATCTTGTGGTCTATTGTTACGATTTGATATATATAGGTTAAACCTATAACTCACCAACATTTTTGTTGACGTTTAAATCATGTTTATTCTCAGGTGAATATTAAGAGCTTCCGCTATTGCATACTAAAATAAGGACAAGATTTTTAGTCCATGTTTGTATGATATTGTGTAAAAACTGCATTCAAGAAACTGATTTCGATGTAACATATTTGTATTGTAAACCATTATGTAATTGTCGTGTGTAAACAGGATATTTTAGATTATCATTATTTGATAATCTACGTAAAGCTTTTTAAACATTTATTTATGAAATAAAGGTTATGGTTTGTTTTAAAAATGAATGCAGTCTTTGAAAAACGTCTCATATAGAGGTCAAAACCTCGCAACGAAATCAATTAATATGGAACGTTTTTAATCAATAAGAACGGGACATTTCACTAAACAACGGTCAACTATTTTTTAAACCTATGAACTTCACTCAACCTTTTTGGTTGACACTTTAGCATATTTTGTCTCAGGTTACGATTGATCAGCTTACTCTTATCTATCTGATGCTATTTGGACTCTAGGACTTGAAGAAAGAGTCACATTTATTATTTATGCATTTATGAACATTTACATACTTGTAATTTTGATTTTTGTAATGACATTCTATTTTCCGCTGCGTACTCAATAAAGTTGTTTTTATCATATAGTGTCGTTCTCATTATATAATATGTTGGTATTTATGATATTAATGTCACATTCACCCAGGCCCTAACTGGGGATGTGATATATTGATATCAGAGCATAACTAGGCTGTTATAGAGAACCAGGATTGCATATTTATGTGTGCCTTACTTGCTAGCTAGGGTGCCTTAGCAATCTAGGAAACTATAACCTTTCATGCCTTAGACTTAAAGCACTTAGGATTGCCTTATAATCTTAACAACTTTGCTTTAATAATCTTGGCTTAAAATTCTAATCGAAGTATCTTTCCTAATGTTAGGATGTTAAGATTTAATCAAATAAACAAAATAACACTCTTCAAACCATCTGAAGTACTGGCTCACTTCAAACCTGCTACCGAAGAAGTTACTGGATACTCTTCAACTGCAAGACCAGTCCGAAGCCCTCTTTTTGGTCCTGCCTCACCACCATTGATCTATAGTCCAAATACTCTTCAAGATTCACCTAAGTCTCCCGAATACTACCCGACCCCGAGAACTGAAGACAAGGGGAAACGTCCTGAGGAGACTGGTCCATCCAGGAAAAGAGCCCGATCTCCTTTTTGTGATATTGATGCTAAGTATGAGATAATGAACTTGCGAAAGACTACCGAAAAGAACTTGGAAGGTTTGCTTCGCCACATGGCGAGAGTTGAGGTTCGAATGGAGGAGAAAGACCGAGAAGTTAAGAAACTGGTGGAAGAGAATGCTAAGCTAAGAAAAGAGTTGATGATACTGAGATACGAGGAAGAACGCAACACCCGCTGGGGAAAGCAGTCACTTGCTTATCTAAAGGAGGACGTTGATTTCCATATGAAGATGGAGAGAAACCGAGTTGATAAGCAGCTTACTCTAAAGGTGTACAACAACAACACAGTCAAAAGCCGTGTTACTAACCTCTATGATAACCTCGAGTATCTCTATGAGAAACAAAAAAAGAAGAACGAGAAAATAGAGAAGTTTATGAAGGAGGCTGAGAGGAAGAAGTGAACCCGACATTTGTTTTGTTTTGTTTTGTTTTTTTTCCATTCTTTTATTTCCTAATTATGTAAAGGCTTTGCCTAAAACTATTTCTATATTCAACTCGTGTAGTAAAAAGGCTTATTTAATGCCTCGTTTCTAATAATATAAAGTGTTTCATCTATATCATGTTGATATCAATACTTTATCTTTATCATACTTATGATTGCTCAAACTTATAACTTGTCAACTTATCAAACTTATGTTCACTTTTATGTAGTGAAGCATCATGGCTCGCACACCTACCATTAAGAACATTGTGTTAACAAATGAGCAATTTCAACAATTACTTGCTGCCGCCCAAGGCAACGTCCAACCTAATCATGTTAACAATCAACCAAAACCTTGTTCTTACAAGGACTTTATGAACTGCAATCCTCCCGCTTTCAAGGGAAGTGAAGAGGCCGTTGAACTATGTAGTGATCCAAACTTTTCCATGTTTATATATATTAAATGAAATTGTTATTTACATGATTAAGTATTTCTAACATGTTAAGCAATCAAACTTGTTAAGACTTGATTAATTGAAATAGGTTTCATATAGACAATTTACCACCCAATTTGACCGGTGATTCACGAACGTTAAAACTTTTAAAAACTATATGATGTCATATATATATATATATATATATATATATATATATATATATATATATATATATATATATATATATATATATATAGTTAACATGGTATTATGATAAGTAAACATATCATTAAGTATATTAACAATGAACTACATATGTAAAAACAAGACTACTAACTTAAGGATTTCGAAACGAGGCATATATGTAACGCTTATCGTTGTAGCGACATTTAATTGTATATATATCATATTAAGATATATTAATACATCATAATATCATGATAATGTAATAATTTAACATCTATTTATATATAATAAACAATGGGTTAACAACATTTAACAAGATCGTTAACCTAAAGGTTTCAAAACAACACTTACATGTAACGACTAACGATGACTCAACGACTCAGTTAAAATGTATATACATGTAGTGTTTTAATATGTATTCATACACTTTTGAAAGACTTCAAGACACTTATCAAAGTACTTCTACTTAACAAAAATGCTTACAATTACATCCTCATTCGTTTTCATCAACAATTCTACTCGTATGCACTTGTATTCGTACTCGTACAATACCCAGCTTCTAAATGTATTTACTATTGGTATATACACTCTAATGATCAGCTCTTAGCATCCCTTGTGAGTCACCTAACACATGTGGGAACAATCATTTGGCAACTAGCATGAAATATCTCATAAAATTACAAAAATATTAGTAATCATTCATGACTTATTTACAAGTAAACAAAATTACACATCCTTTATATCTAATCCATATACCAACGACCAAAAACACCTATAAACACTTTCATTCTTCAATTTTATTCATCTAATTGATCTCTCTCAAGTTCTATCTTCAAGTTCTAAGTGTTCTTCATAAATTCTATAAGTTCTTGTTTCATAAAATCAAGAATACTTCCAAGTTTGCTAGCTTACTTCCAATCTTGTAAAGTGATCATCCAACATCAAGAAATCTTTCTTATTTACAGTAAGATATCTTTCTAATACAAGGTAATACTCATATTCAAACTTTGATTCAATTTCTATAACTATAACAATTTTATTTCGAGTGGAAATCTTACTTGAACTTGTTTTCGTGTCATGATTCTGCTTCAAGAACTTTCAAGCCATCCAAGGATCCTTTGAAGCTAGATCTATTTTTCTCATTTCCAGTAGGTTTACCTACTAAAATTAAGGTATTAATGATGTTCATAACATCATTCTATTCATACATATAATACTATCTTATTCGAAGATTTAAACTTGTAATCACTAGAACATAGTTTAGTTAATTATAAACTTGTTCGCAAAAAAAGTTAATCCTTCTAACTTGACTTTTAAAATCAACTAAACATATGTTCTATATCTATATATGATATGCTAACTTAATGATTTAAAACCTGGAAACACGAAAAACACTGTAAAACCGGATATACGCCGTCGTAGTAATACCACGGGCTGTTTTGGGTTAGTTAATTAAAAACTATGATAAACTTTGATTTAAAAGTTTTTCTTCTGGGAAAATTATTTTTCTTATGAACATGAAACTATATCCAAAAATCATGGTTAAACTCAAAGTGGAAGTATGTTTTCTAAAATGGTCATCTAGACGTCGTTCTTTCGACTAAAATGACTACCTTTACAAAAACGACTTGTAACCTGTATTTCTGACTATAAATTTATAATTTTTCTGTTTAGATTCATAAACTTAAGTTCAATATGAAACCATAGCAACTTTAAACACTCAAAACGGATTTAAAACGAATAAATTATGGGTAAAACAAGATTGGATAATTTTTCTTGTTGTAGCTACGTGAAAATTGGTAACAAATCTATATTAATCATATCCTAGCTAACTCATATTGTATTATACATGTATTCTAATATATTATGTAATCTTGGGATACCATAGATACGAATACAATGTTTTGACATATCATATCGACCCATCTATATATATATTTCGGAACAACCATAGACACTCTATATGCAGTAATGTTGGAGTTAGCTATACAGGGTTGAGATTGATTCCAAAATATTATATATACTTTTAGTTGTGATCTAGCCTGAGGCTTGTATACACGAGGTCGTGGATTGATTCAAGATAATATATATTGCTTTATTTTCTGTACATCTAACTGTGGACAACTAGTTGTAGGTTACTAACGAGGACAGCTGACTTAATAAACTTAAAACAGCAAAACTTATTAAAAATGTTGTAAATATATTTTGAACATACTTTGATATATATGTACATATTTGTTATAGGTTCGTGAATCGACCAGTGGCCAAGTTGAAGGTATTTCGTATGCCCGAGAGACATATTAAATTAACGTGGCCACTATGTTATGATCCAAGTTGGGTCATACCCAATAACAAGTTTACCGACACTTTACAAGTATTTGATCTTAACGGTTGGTTCGTTAAATAAATATGCGACACTTGGATTTTAGAAAATTGGTTTTCTAAAATAATATCACTTGAGATAAAATATTTTAATAATTTATATATAATTATTTATAAGTTTAAATGATTATATTGTGGTATATTTTATAAAAGGTTTATAAAATATAAAAGTAACAAAAACAATTACATGTTTTATATATAATTACATGTTTTATATATGTATATAACATGTTTATATATTTAATAAGACATTGTTTTATAAAATAAGTGGGCAGATTTTTGGTCTACTAGACACACACATGCTTGTCTTATTTTGTTGCTTTTATGACTTCACAAGTCCTTAGGTGCATGGGCAACTCTTGGACCAAGGTTTGAATGATTCCCTCAAGTGAAAACTACACAATATAGCTTGTAAAAAAAACTGCACAATTTAGTTTTTTGTATCTGCTGGCCGTGGGTCTAAGGGACTCCAAAGAGGGTTCTCAATTTAATTTACAAGCTCAATTCAAGTGTAAAACAAATCCTAACTAAAGGCAAGAGTGTTGGGGTTAAAGCTTGGGGTATTGCACACTTGAGGCTTCAAGTTAGAAGCTCCAATTTGCATCACCTTCATCCACAATCTGCTGTCCAAAATTCAGCCCTCAATCTATATTGAGGATGTATTATCTCTTATTCCTTCTCTTTAGTTTGTAAGTATAGCTTCAAGACTTGATGTCTTCATGGAATTCAATTTAAGTGGTTTAACATATTAACATGCTTTCTTAATAACATGCTTCCGCTTTCTTAACTCTATATGAATTGGTTTCATGAATATGTTTATTTAAGAACTTGTTGAAACGTTGAATTCCATCAATGGTATCAAGAGCCGAAGTCTTGAAATATGCTTCGAGATGGTTATAATACTCACCATAACTTTGCATTTTATGTACATGCATGAAAATAAAATACAAAAAAATTTATGGTTTTGGGTGGGTTTATTATATGGCCGAATTTATGGAGTTCCAAAAGTGGGTTTTGGTTCTTCCATTTGGTTCATACTTGGTTGTATGTTAAAGTTCACAATCTAAGCCTTGACCTTGTGTTTGGTTGCATGCATGGTTGATTTATATTTATTCAATTGGTTTGTAATAATATTTATTCATTTGGCATGTAATAATTCATTTGGTTATGTAATTTATTTTATATTTGGTATGTAAAATAGATTAGGTTGTAATTTCATTTTTTAGACAAAAATGTATTAGGATATATTTTGTAAAATGATGAAGTTAATGAAGAGTTGAAGAACACATGAAGAATCATTTGGATGCAAGATTAAGTGGGAGATTTAAAATCTCCTACTTTGTGTAATTACCCCTTACCCGGTGGCATTTTGTTTTTGGCTAAACAAAATGCTTACCAAAAGGCTTGATTGTGAACATGTTGTTTTGCATGCTTGGTTGTTTATTGTATGATTGTGGATTGTATGTATGCTACAAGTTAATCACACAAGTTAACATCAAACTAAAATGGCAATTTAATTGGTTAAATTTAACATTATTAACTCATTCATATCCACAATTTAATTGGTTAAATTATTAACGACATGCAAAACGTCAATTTAAATGGCTAAATTAAAAACGGCTAAAAGGACATTAATAAACGGTTATTAAGAACATGATAAGGATCATATATATAAAATAGTTTATATCATGTAATTGGCTAAAATTACAAGACTTGAAAATGGATTTCAAATGAACCATACACTAAATGCATGTTGGTGTATGGCATAAATGTTTTCTTAAACTAGAATTAACGAAAACTTAAAATCCCTTAATCAACAAGGTAAACAAGTTTAACGCCATCCTTTTGTGGGACACTTAAACATAGTAGGGAACTCATAATGGGATAAAGGTCACCTAACTGTTATGAGCTAACTAATATGGTTAAGGTAAAATTCGCATGCTTGTGAGATAAGGGTCACCTAACCACTTGTATGTTAATTTTACATGTTTACACAAGTAGGACGACTTGATTTGGGAATCATGAACTTAGGGTCACCGAAGCATGAGGAACAAATAGGCGTTGATGGGATAAATATGCCATGCAAAAGGATTGCATGATCCCATAATTTAGAAGTTGCAAAAGGATTGCAATTGTCATATAAATGACTACCTAGCTAAATCAGATAACGGGATAAAGGTCACCTAACCGAAATTTGATTTACCGTTGGATTCTAATATTTAATAAGTCAATTAAAATTTAAAAGGGTATTGTTTATTAAATTTAAAATCGATACTTAAATGAACTTTATTAAATTTTGTAGATGGTCACCAATAACAACAACATGCAAAACGCACCTATTAACTTGAACAACCTATCGTTAAGTTCTCTCCTCGAGAAAGACAAACTCAACCATACGAACTTTATGGATTGGTTCCGCAATCTTAGGATTGTCCTCAAACTTGAGGATAAGGCGTATGTGTTGAAAGACCCCATTCCCGATCAAACCGACGAGGATGATACGGAAGGCATGGCTTATTGGGATAAGTATTGCACCGATTCGGTGCAAGTCGCTTGCCTAATGCTTGGGACTATGATACCCGAACTCTAAAAGGATTTCGAGCATCATACTGCATACGACATGATCACGCAATTGAAGGAGATGTTCCTTCAACAAGCACGTGTCGAGCGCTTCGAGACCGTTCGAGCGCTTCATGCATGTCGTATGGACGACTCCCAATCCGTTTCATCTTATGTCCTTAAGATGAAAAGCCTAATTGATCGAGCAAACCGTCTTAATCTCAACATATCTAATGAGCTAGCCACGGATCATATCCTAAACTCCTTGTCAAAGAGGTTTGACCAATTTGTAATTAATTACAATATGAATGGGATGGATAAGACCATTGGCGAACTTCATGGCATGCTTAGGACGGCAGAAACTAGCATGGGTAAGAGGGCTTCACCCGTGCTAATGATCAATGATGGTGGGTCTAAAGGTAACAACACCTCTAAGCCAAAGGCAGCTAAGAGGAAAGGACCCGCCCATCAAGGCAAGGGAAAGGGGAGGATGGTTACCCCAACCAAAAACAAGAACAAGAAGCAAAAGGTTACCAGACAAGCAAACCCCAAGGAAGACCCGTGCTTTGGTTGTGGTGAAATGGGTCACTGGAAACGCAACTGCCCGGTCTACCTTAAGGAGTTAAAGGAAAAGAGGGATGCAGGGCAAACCTCAGGTAATATATATATATGGTATATATAGAGCTTAGTATTACTTCTTCTAATACATGGGTATTAGACACTGAATGTGGAACTCACATTTGCAATTCTTTGCAGGGATTCAAAAGAAGTAGCAAGTAAACGGGACCATCAAGTCTCTTTATGGGTAATGGAGCCAAAGTGCAAGTGAAGGCTCAAGGAGACTTTGTATTAAAGCTTCAAAGTGGTTTGGAACTTATTTTGAACAATGTTTTGTATGCACCGGATTTATGTCGAAACATTATTTCAGTTTCCCGTTTGAAACAATGTGGTTTTTATCTTAATTTTGTTAATGATGATATCCACGTTTATTTAGATAATGTATTCTATTTTAAGGCTTCGCCTTCAAATAGAATTTATGAATTGGTTCATGATGACACATCATCTAGTAGCTCAATATACCATACTAGCACCAAGAAACTCAAAAGGGATTTGAGTGATTCCTACTTATGGCATTGTCGCCTTGGTCACATAAAAAAGAATCGAATGCATACACTTCGAAAGAATGGACTTTTGAAATCAAATGAACTAGACTCGTTTGATGTATGTGAATCTTGTTTACAAGGCAAAATGACTAAAACACCTTTCAAAGGGACCTATGAAAGGGCTAAAGACTTATTGGGATTAATACATTCGGATGTATGTGGAGCCTTTAAGCCTATGACTAGGAAAGGTGAAAGATACTTCGTCAATAAATATCAAAACGAAGTACAAAATCAACTCGATAAGACAATCAAGGTACTTCGTACCGATAGGGGAGGTGAATACCTAAGCGATGCTTTTCAAGATCATCTTAGAAGTTGCGGGATTATCTCGCAACTCACTCCTCCTGGAACACCCCAACTTAACGGAGTTTCTGAAAGGAGGAACCGAACCCTAATGGATATGGTTCAATCTATGATGGCTAGAAGCTCGTTACCTATATCATTTTGGGGTTATTGTCTATGCTCCGCGGCTCGTATTTTAAATATGGCCCCAACCAAGAAAGTGGAACGAACACCTCATGAGATGTGGTTTGGAAAACCTCCATCTCTATCATACTTAAAGGTATGGGGATGTGAAGCTTATCCTAAGCATTACGTCCCTAATAAGTTAAATGCTCGATCCACGAAGTGTATCTTCATAGGATATCCCAAGGATGATATGGGATATTATTTCTATGATCCATTCGAGCAGAAAGTATTTGTTGCTCGAAAGGCTGAATTCCTTGAAACTAAGTTCCTAATGGAAGGTAATAGTGGAAGGAAGGTAGATCTTGAGGAGGTTCAAGATGAATTGGATGATACACAATTGGTTGACACTAGCACTCAACATGAAAATGTTGAGAATGATCAAATGGATGATCAAAATACACAAGACGTTCACAGATCTGGTAGGATTAGTAATCCTCCTGAGAGATATGGGTTTCTCATGGATGGTTGCTATGTGGTTGATTTGGATAAACCAACCAACTACCAAGATGCTTTATCAAGGATTGATAAAGATAAATGGCAGGAAGCCATGAACGCTGAGATGCAATCCATGTATGACAACCAAGTTTGGGAACTTGTTGTACAACCTACTGGCTCAAGGCTAGTTGATTGTAAATGGCTTTTCAAAATGAAAACCGACATACATGGAAACTTGGATACATATAAAGCTAGACTTGTAGCAAAAGGTTTCACTCAAACTCAAGGGGTTGACTATGATGAAACTTTTTCACCTGTGGCAATGCTAAAGTCTATTAGGATATTATTTGCCATTGCTGCTCATTATGATTATGAAATATGGCAAATGGATGTCAAGACCGCTTTCCTAAATGGATATCTTGTGGAAGATGTCTATATGGTTCAGCCTGAAGGTTTTGTTGATCCGAAATATCCTAAAAAGGTATGCAAGTTAAAGAAGTCAATCTACTGATTGAAACAAGCATCTAGAATGTGGAATCATCTTTTTAATGAGGAAGCCGAGAAATTTGGCTTCATTAAAAATGGTGATGAAGCTTGTGTATATAAGAAAGCTAGTGGGAGCACTATCATGTTCCTTGTACTATATGTGGATGATATATTGTTATTTGGAAATGATATTCCGGCAATGGAAGGTGTTAAAACTTGGCTAAGTAAATTCTTCTCTATTAAGGATCTTGGAGAAGCACAATACGTATTGGGGATTGGGATCTACAGGAATAGATCCAAGAAACTGATAGGTTTGAATCAAAGTGCATACATTGAAAAGGTCTTGAAAAGGTTCAAGATGGAGAACTCTAAGAGTGGTTTGGTACCTATTCAAAGAGGAACGCCTCTCAGTTCATCTCAGTGCCCTACCACGAAAGATGAACAAGAGAGAATTAAGAGAGTCCCTTATGCATCTGCTATTGGGTCAATCATGTATGCAATGATATGCACTAGACCGGATGTGTCATGCGCCCTAAGCTTGACAAGTAGATACCAGAATAACCCAGGAAACAGTCATTGGATTGCAGTTAAAAGTATATTGAAATACCTTAGGAGGACTAAGGACATGTTTCTAATATATGGATCTGGTGAGGAGGAACTCGCTGTAAAAGGTTACGTGGACGTGAGTTTCCAAACTGATTGAGATGATTCTCGATTACAATCAGGTTATGTCTTCACGTTAAATGGAGGTGCAGTCTCTTGGAAGAGTTCAAAACAGGATGTTGTTGCTATATCCACTACTGAGTCGGAGTACATCGCTGCATCATTGGCAGCTCAGGAAGCTGTATGGATGAAAAAATTCATCGATGACTTAGGAGTAGTCCCTTCCATTGAGGACCCTCTTGAGATCTTTTGTGACAACGAGGGTGTGATTGCTCAAATCAAGGAATCTCGTGCTCACCAAAAGACCCGTCACATTGAGCGGAGATTCAACTACATAAGGGATGAAGTTGAAAAGGGAAAGATATGTATTCGCAAAGTTCACACAGATCTTAATATAGCGGATCCTCTCACGAAGCTCTTACATGGATCAAAACATGCAGGACATGTTTGTGCATTAGGGCTTCGATATTCTAGTGATTGGTCATGATCTGTTTTAAGTATTGAAATGGAACGAAATTGTTCAAACTCATTAATATAATTATGGTATTAATTTATTTCTAGTTATGTTCCTATTTTGCATATTTTATCCATGAATAAGTAATTATTCTAAATTCCGTAGTCGATCACATTTGTGGGAGCAAATGTGAGGTTTAGACTATTATGAACTCGGATTGGTATACATTTACGGGATGAATGTGGTGCAAGGTTGCAACCAAGGTTCATAGATATTTGTGGGATACAAATATTGGAAGGCCCGCCCTCAAGACTTACTAAATGGAGCCTTTGTGGTTGATCACATGTAATCTTGAGTAAAGGCGAATATCATTGTATCCTCTGACCTGAGATACATATTGGGTTCGGATATTTACCAAGTATTGTACCTTGATTCTTTCCTTCGCTATTCTGAAATATGGTAGTTCACAAGGAAGAGTTCAGGCATAATGCAAGGTACAAATTTAGGACGTATGTAGTCAAGATGGAATTTGTCCCTCTTATTCGTTGAGAGTCAGATGTCTAAGGCCTGATAAAGTTAAATCTAAAAGAGAGTGATCGCTCTGTGTCTCTTGGATTTAACATGACATCTAGGACGAAAGGATGTAATGAAAAGATTCACCTATTCATATTCGAGATGGGAACTCGAAAGGGATGATGTTATTGAATGGCAAAAGTCATAATATATTGGGGGTGATGGACGGTCGTTAGGTGGTATCCATCACTTGCATTAATTTCTTATGTTTCTCGTGCAAATGGGAGATTGAAGGTATTTCGTATGCTCGAGAGACATATTAAATTAACGTGGCCACTATGTTATGATCCAAGTCGGGTCATACCCAATAACAAGTTTACCGACACTTTACAAGTATTTGATCTTAACGGTTGGTTGGTTAAATAAATACGCGACACTTGGATTTTAGAAAATTGGTTTTCTAAAATAATATCACTTGAGATAAATTATTTGGATAATTTATATATAATTATTTATAAGTTTAAATGATTATATTGTGTTATATTTTATAAAAGGTTTATAAAATATAAAAGTAACAAAAACAATTACATGTTTTATATATAATTACATGTTTTATATATGTATATAACATGTTTATATATTTAATAAGACATTGTTTTATAAAATAAGTGGGCAGATTTTTGGGTCTCCTAGACACACACATGCTTGTCTTATTTTGTTGCTTTTATGACTTCACAAGTCCTTAGGTGCATGGGCAACTCTTGGACCAAGGTTTGAATGATTCCCTCAAGTGAAAACTACACAATATAGCTTGTAAAAAAAACTGCACAATTCAGTTTTTTGTATCTGCTGGCCGTGGGTCTAAGGGACTCCAAAGAGGGTTCTCAATTTAATTTACAAGCTCAATTCAAGTGTAAAACAAATCCTAACTAAAGGCAAGAGTGTTGGGGTTAAAGCTTGGGGTATTGCACACTTGAGGCTTCAAGTTAGAAGCTCCAATTTGCATCATCTTCATCCACAATCTGCTGTCCAAAATTCAGCCCTCAATCTATATTGAGGAGGTATCATGTCTTATTCCTTCTCTTTAGTTTGTAAGTATAGCTTCAAGACTTGATGTCTTCATGGAATTCAATTTAAGTGGTTTAACATATTAACATGCTTTCTTAATAACATGCTTCCGCTTTCTTAACTCTATATGAATTGGTTTCATGAATATGTTTATTTAAGAACTTGTTGAAACATTGAATTCCATCACAAGTCTTACTTCCCGACGAAGTAAAAATCTGTGAAAGTGAGTTATAGTCCCACTTTTAAAATCTAATATTTTGGGATGAGAATACATGCAGTTTTATAAATGGTTTACAAAATAGACACAAGTAAATGAAACTACATTCTATGGCTGGATTATTAAACCGAATATGCCCTTTTTAGTCTAGTAATGTAAGAATTAGGGAACAGACACCCTAATTGACGCGAATCCTAAAGATAGATCTATTGGGCCCAACGAGCCCCATCCAAAGTATCGGATGCTTTAGTACTTCGAATTCATCATGTTCGAAGGGAGTCCCGGAATGATAGGGGATATTCTATATGCATCTTGTTAATGTCGGTTACCAGGTGTTCACCATATGAATGATTTTTATCTCTATGTATGGGATGTATATTGAAATATGAAATCTTGTGGTCTATTATTACGCTTTGATAAATATAGGTTAAACCTATAACTCAAAAAACATTTTTGTTGACGTTTAAAGCATGTTTATTCTCAGGTGATTATTAAGAGCTTCCGCTTTTGCATGCTATTATATGGACAAGATTTGGTGTCAGCATGCTTGTATAATATTGTTTAAAACTGCATTCGAGATTTATTTTGTTGTAACGTATTAAAATTTATAAACTAATATGTATTGGTAGTGTGTAAGTGTGATATTTGTTAGATTATCATTTCTAGATAATCTAAGTGGTGTCTTGTTAACCTTGTCGATAAAATAAAGGTTATGGTTTGTTTTAAAAACGAATGCAGTCTTTGAAAAATGTCTCATATAGAGGTCAAAACCTCGCAACGAAATCAATTAATATGGAACGTTTATAATCAATATGAACGGGATATTTCAGTTGGTATCCGAGCGTTGGTCTTAGAGAACCAGAATTTTTGCATTAGTGTGTCTTACCGAGTTTGTTAGGATGCATTAGTGAGTCTGGACTTCGACCGTGTTTTTCTTCAAAAAAAAAAAATAATTGCTTAACTTTTTTGTTGGAAACTATATATTATTAACATGTAAATATTATGTGATATATTAATCTCTTAACGTGTTTGATATTGTGTGATAGATGTCTACCTCTAGTACAAATCCCATCGACTTACCTAATAATAATGAAGTGTCGAATATACTTTGGGAAGATTCACAAATTCCCGAAGAGGAACCGGAAGAAGAGGAAGCGGAAGAGAAAGAACCGGAAGAAGAAGAGGTTTCGGAGGAAGAAATATTGATACCTACAGTAAATCAGTTAAATAAAAGAAAATCCTCAACCAACGGACCAAAGTCAATAATGGTCAATGGTGTTTCCACCGAGGAAGCAAAATATTGGGAAGATTACCAATTTTTCGATGAATCGGATCCCGATGAGGATTTCGATGATGTTATAGAAATTACCTCGACCCAATTTAATAAAGCAAAAGAAAATAATAAGGGAAAAGGTATAAAAATAGAGAAACCTGATTCCAACCCCGATGAACTTTATATGTATCGGCAACGTCCGTATTTCCTAAAATGTAACAATAATCCGGGAACCTCTAAACCACCAGGTTTTTCTAAACCATTGTGGAAAATGACAGCTCGTATTAGGGGAGCATCATATATCCCTAGGAAATTAGCAAAACGAACCAAGTCCGAAGAAGAAGAAACGAGTGAGTCGGATTAAAGAGTTGTAATCATGTTTTGTAATATATGTAATATAGTGTGCTTGTGCTTTTTTTATAAATGTAAAATTACGTGTATTGTTTGTTAATTATCTTTTATGAATCTAACCCTTGTCTAATTTTACAGTATAAAAACGCAAAATGGACGTTAAGGGTAAACAACCGAATATTTTAGAAGACCTACCAGAGGATATGATTGATGAAATCTTGTCTAGAGTCGGTCAGAATTCATCAGCACAATTAGTTATGGCGAAATTAACTTGTCAAACATTTGAAAGAGTTTCCAGAAATGCCTTAGTTTATAAAAGGCTTTCCTTTGATAGGTGGAGTATATCACATTAGGGAGACCATAAGTTACGCCGTGTTTTCTTTAAAGCGTTAAATGTGGGGAACCCAAATGCAATTTTTCGGTACGGCTTAAGAACCTATTTTGACTCAACATATCCCACCATAGGATTTCGTGAATTAGAAAGAGCTTCTAACATGCAACATAAAGAATCATGTTATGCTTACGGGTTAGTGATGTTCGCTTCTCACCAAAGTGAGAAAAAGAACATCGGATTACAACTATTAAATGAAACATTCCCACAAGTCACGGACTCAGTATTTGGGGTAAGAAAAAAGGTTTTTAGATTGCTACGAGGCTGTTGGGCATTACGAAACCCTCGTTCTTTTGACGACATTACAACATGCTGCCTAGCCAATGGTCATAACGGTTACTTTCCACAAGATCAAGGATGGGAAGTCGTTTTAGTAAAACCAGAATGCATGACCTGTTTCTGGACTTATGAATTACGTGTCTTTATTGCCTTTTGATGTTATGCGAGGTGTATATAAAATAGTTTATATTTTACTAGGAAAAACTATTAAATACGATACAATTTTACACAAGATATTTATTTATTTATAGAATGGATATACTTAAACCTTGCTACAACACTTATAGGCAGTGTACCTAATCGTACAGTAGTGTAGTTTTTAGTAAGTCCGGTTCGTTCCACAGGGAAATCTTTAAACAAAGCTCAACGCTATATTAGTTTACTTTTATAAAAATACAAATATATATATAAGTAATATTATTATTATAAAGGGGGGTTTTTACCGTTTAATGACCGGTTTGTCGATTTTAAAACTTTAGTCGCAGTTAAAACCTAATGTAAAATATAAAATAAATACAAGATTTAAATTAAAGCGTAAAGTAAATAACGATAATGAAATTGCGATAATTAAAAAGTACGATAATTAGAAGTGCAATTAAATATAAAATAAAGGAAATTATATATGAAATAAAAGAATTATGCTTATTTAAACTTCCGTAATCATGATGTTTGACGTGTTGATTTTAGTTTTATTCCCATGGGTTAATTGTCCTTTGTCCTGGATTATTTAATATGTCCGTCTGGTTTTTGTCCATAACAGTCCATCAGTCATAAATATAAATTGCAAGTGTCCTTGTCAAATTATTATTATACCCGAAGATAAATATTCCAACTAATTGGGGATTCGAATTGTAACAAGGTTTTAATACTTTGTTTAATGAATACACCAGGTTATCGACTGCGTGTAAACCAAGGTTTTACTACTTTGTTAACAATTACACCAATTACCCTTGAATGTAATTTCACCCCTGTTTTAATTATTCTAGTGGCTATTAATCCATTCCCGTGTCCAGTTAAATGAACGATTATTCGTACATATAAATACCCCGCCCATCGTGTCCGATCGAGTGTATATGGTAATTTATAGGGACGCCCAATTGTAAATCTTTATATTAACATTAACAAACTTTCATTTAGTTAAACAAATATAAAGCCCATTAATAGCCCATAGTCTAATTTCCACAAGTGTCGTTCTTTTGTCCAAACCCCAATTATGGTACAAAAGCCCAATTACCCAATTTTAGTAATTAGCCCAACATCATGATTACTTCGTTTTAAATAAGCATAATAATAACTTAGCTACGAGACATTAATGTAAAAAGGTTGAACATAACTTACAATGATTAAAAATAGCGTAGCGTTACACGGACAGAATTTCGACTTACACCCTTACAACATTCGCTAACATACCCTTATTATTAGGATTTAAAATTAAAATTAAAATTAAAATATAAATTATATATATATATATTACGTATATATTGAGAGAGAGATGAAAATAAGATATGAAATTTGATCAGAATTCGGTTGGCTTTATAGCCAGAGTTGAAAATTGGGGCTCCGCGACTCGCGGCAAAATGCCCTTAAAACTCCGCGAGTCGCGGAGATGTATTTATAGCTCACACCCTTGGAGTTTCTTGCTGCCGACGGTTTTTAATATATATATATAATATATATATAATTAATATAATTAATTATATATTATATTATATTTATATACATAGTTAACTTGTAATTTTTAGTCCGTTGCGTCGAGCGTTAAGAGTTGACTCTGGTCCCGGTTCCGGATTTTCGAACGTCCTCGCGTACAATTTAATATCTTGTACTTTGCGTTTTGAATCTTGTACTCTTGTGATTTCGAGACGTTTCTTATCAATAATTGGAACCTTTTCGATTGTCTTTTGTACTTTTGAGCTTTTTGGTCGTTTGCGTCTTCAATTCGTCGAATCTGTCTTTTGTCTTCACCTTTTATTATTTAAACGAATATCACTTGTAAATAGAACAATTGCAACTAAAAGCTTGTCTTTCTTGAGGAATAATGCTATGAAATATATGTTCGTTTTTAGCATTATCAAATATTCCCACACTTGAGCGTTGCTTGTCCTCAAGCAATATCGTCTTGAAATACTAGAATCACTTCTTTATTCTTCACACTTTGTACATCAGTGATTTCTATACGGCGGTATAAACAATGGTAGTAACGATATGGTTTACAGTCCCACATGACTATAAAAATTTAGATCCATTAAGGAAATTGGATCTTTATGAAAACATTTGATCTTTTGAAATCTAGTTTTTACCCTAGATTAGTTTTCCGGAATAACCCTTTACCGGTGTTTGCAAAATATTTTTGTGGGTTTGGTGGGTTTCAGATTTGAAAATTTTAGCTCAAAACTTGCGGTTTTGTGTCACCCACTTGCTAACCTTGTATTTGGAAAGCAACACGTCCAGTTTACTTGTTCCGTATATTACCTTTCAGCAAACTACCGTCCGGTTGTAAAGGAAAGCGTTGAACAAGCAACTGTTAAGGCAATGTCCCGTGACATGCTTTTGATTATGGTCTATAACGTGTCGGACGCAATTACTATCCTTGGTAGGAGCAATAGTAAAGCTCACCCTTATAATTTTTTGGTCTGGCACAAGGTCCTGTCTTTGACCATGCTATGCAACCACCGTTCTTACGGTTGACACCCGATTTAGTTCAGGTGACCTAATGAATTCCAGGTGAATTCCTAGGATTTTACGTTCAATGGTAATGAACGCATTGAAAATAGGGTTTTCAGAAAACAAATCGGTTTATAATTTTGATCAAAATATTTTCTCGTTTAAGCTCGAGTTTAGATATCATTGAATTCCATGAGTTTGAATTCTCAATCTTTAAGGTCAATCTCTAGGATTGAGTAATATCAGTCTTAAAAGCTGATTTTTAATCTTTAAGGAGATTATCCTTTCTGGGGATCTGATTCATTAGTCTTATCCAGCTAATTTGCATGGTGCCCCCCCATTGTACGAGATAAATCCTTCTCATGGTTAGGATAAATCTGACCACTTGGCGACCCTGTTTAATGCTGAGGTCCGTGGATTTCCTGCTGATTTTAGTGATGACTTTTCTAGATTTTTCGTCAACCTACAGCTGGTCTGGACGACAACTTCATGACCTAAATCAAGAAGCGCGTGTCTTTTTCGGAAGACTTTACTTCCTTTTAATGATGGAATTGATTCATCGTGTAGATCCATCTCTTCTTTTCTTTCATTGGGTAAAACAGTTTAGTTTAGTCCAAAGCAAAAGTATTTTCAGTTATTTGTTACAAATATATGTGGCATATGTTTAAAATAACTTGATAAATTTTCCCACACTTGGCTTTTTATTTTTCTTTTTATCGTCCTCTATTCCATTTTAAATGAATTTTAACATTTTAGTTTGTTTCTCAATTTATGTCCTTTCCGAGGTAACAATAATTTCGGTGTTAAAACCTAGTTTTATCGTTCATAAATATGTATAAACATGATTTGAATTCATTTAATTGAAAAATTTTACTAGAATTGGGTAGTCAGTATATAAGACTAGGGCTGTTCTTTTTTATCAGAGAGCACTAGATTCTAATACAACTACTGCTTTACTAGTATTTTTAATGGTAACCAAGTGTATAAAGTAAAAAATTTTAAAATCCGAAAGAATTTAACCCCTTCCCACACTTAAGATCTTGCAATGCCCTCATTTGCAAGAAATCAGTAACAATTTAAATTATTGAGGGTGATTTGTGTGAAAATGATTAAATTTTTACCAAAGTTTCCAAATATATTGGCGTTTGTTTGCTGAATGATAAATGGTGCACATCATTTGTTCATTCCGTCTTGTTGTTATTTCACATATATTTTGCATCTTGTCGTCAAAATTAGTTGCTTTTGCTGAACTGAATGCCAGTCTTTGAAAATGCGTTGTTTTACCCTGTTGTGTACATAAGATAAACTGCAAACATATATACATATTTTTGAAGTTTGGTTTATTACCCCACATTCAAAAATTATTAAAATCTAAGAATAAAAGTTAGATAATTATAAAAATGATTACAATATTAACAAAAGTATTAAACATATCAATAATTACAAATTACAAAATAAAAAAAAAATAAGTAAACTAAGGATGATATTAGTACCAATAGGGGTTCCACGCATAACCATAAGTGCTATAGAATGCTTCGGCAGGGTCATACGTAGGATATGGTGGCTGCATCTCTATCGACCAAGGAGGGAAGACGGGTTTCGGTGTAGGAATATAGTTTCTACCTATATGTTGGCAATGCGCTATGATCTGGTTCTGATGAACTTGCCAATCTTCAAATGCTCTCTGTCTAGCATTTTCGTATTCCTGAGAAGCTATAAACCTATGCATTTCTTGCATCTCATTCCCCCCTCCTACATTACCTTGCTGCTGGTTTCTCTCTACCTGTGGATGTCTACCATTGTATCGTACTGCGGCGTTATTTCGCCGCTTCAAAACTTTCGCACCATGGTATACATTTAAACCTATAGTGTCGCGGGGTTCCGGCTCTTCTACTAATAATCCCCCCCGACTTATATCCACACCGAGATATTCACCAATCAAAGTAATAAAAATACCACCTCCTATTATGCTATGTGGACGCATCCCCCGAACCATAGCTGATAAATAATAACCCACACAATATGGTATACTTACAGCGCTGTGTGGGTCTCGAATACACATATGGTAAAACAAATCCTGTTCATTTACTTTTTCTTTGTTCTTACCCCTTTGTGTAATCGAATTAGCTAAAAACCTATGTATCACTCTTAATTCGGCTCTATCTATATCCAAATAAGAGTAGTTTCCCCCTTTGAAACGGTGATGGCTTGTCATTTGACTCCACACACCGTGTGTATCAAAATTCTCATCTATCTTTCTACCGTTTAGTATCAATCCTCTACAATCGGCAGACGCTAATTCCTCAGGCGTATATATACGTAAAGCCTGAGCCATGTCCAGTAAAGACATGTGGCGCATCGAACCGCCTAACAAAAATCTAATAAAAGAACGATCGGTTAAACTAGCTACCCGATCATTCAACTCTATACTACATAACAACTCTTCACACCATACTTTATATACAAGTCGTATGGTGAATAAACATATCCAGTCATTAAAAGAAGAATTACCATACCTCTGTACAAGTAATTCCCTAATTGGCCCGGCCAATTCTACAGCTTCCAAGGGTCCCCATTCTATGACCCTCGGTACCTCAACAACCTTGGAATGAAGAGTATGCAAACCCCGTTGATATTTTGGATAATCTATCCAAAGTCTGTCAAATCTCAGGTTCGGGTGCAACTCTTCCAAATGCATATCGGAAAAGGTCATGACTGGATGAGGTACATCCTGCTTGTAGTAGTTATCTACCTCCTGTTGTTCCAAATTCTCAGCAGGAGCATGGCGGGCTTGGGATGAAGATTCACCCCTTTCATTCTGCAAAACACATCAAACACAAATTTTGTGCATCCAAATATGCATTAGTGTCAGCAAAATTATCAATCAAAATAATTACAATGACATTATCAATTTATATCAAACTTAAGCTTATTTTCACATTTTTATCAAATCTACACTTTTTCAAATAAGCATATACGAAAATTTTTGCCAAGTTCATAAGCATTCAACTCAAATAACATGTCAAAATAATCATTACTAGCAAATAAACAAGTCTCAAATGGCATTATCTTTCAAAAATCAAGTTCATGAATTTTGGACTTGAAAAAGTCCACTTTAATTCTCAAAATCATGTTTAGGCTCAAAGTTTGGATCATTTAACTACCTAGACATGTTACACTACTCAATTTAGCAATAATTCATGACAAAAATCGGCCATAACCTGTTTATATCAAAAAGCCCCAAATTTGCTCAAGAACACAAACCCTAGATTACTCAAAATTTGAAGTTTAAGGCTTCTAATTATGTTAAACAGCATCAATCTAGGTTATACAAGCATAATACATAAACAATTTAAATCTAATTACACTAAAAAGCATCAAAATCAAATTGGGGAAAAATTAGCTCAAGAACACCTAATTTCGAATTAAATGGTGTTTAGGTGTAGAAATTTACCGTTTTTCTTGAGTAATTCTTAGATATCATCCTTCTCAACATGATTTTAGCAAAAAATTTGGTGATTAACGGTTAAAAATTGAGATTTTTGGGGGTGATTTTCGGGTTTTTTCGGGGTTTTTTCGAGCTGTATTTTTGCAGTTTTGTGTGTGGGAGCTGATCAGTTCGTGCAGCTCTCTATATTTTTTTTTTCTGTAATTTGGTCCCTCCGCGAGTCGCGGAGGTTTTGCACTGCAAACTCCGCGAGTCGCGGAGTTTGGTATTTTTTTTTTTTTTTTTTATAATCTTTAACTTATAAATCAATTAAGTATTTAATTTTAAAATTTTGTTTCCCTTGTTATTTAGGACGAGGTCGTTTCGGATCGATGTCCTAGTCCGTCCTTCGACAAAATTTTAAAATTTGTCTTTTTGTAGCGATTGTTTTAAAAGCTAAGATTTTTGGGTTTTTTCAATGTTTTTGGCATACTTTAAATCAATAAGATTAAAAATATTGATAATAAAAGTTCTCGTCCCTCCCTCGGGTAAAGCAATTTCGGTTCAAAGACCTAGTCTTCAACTTACGACGAATTTTTAAAAATTATATTTTTAACTTAATGAGATAAAGTAAATTTTTTTGTTTTTAAATTCACACAACTTAAATATAAAATTCAAAATTAAAAATTAAAAATTAAAAATTCACACCAAACTTAAAATTTGAAATGCATAAAATTTAAATTTCATATTTTAAAAATTCACACCAAACTTAATTTAAAAATTCATAAATTCATATCAAACTTATATTAATTTTTCAAATATTTACAATTTTAAATATATTGTTTTTACAAAGTTTACAATATTAATTTAAGATTTAAATATTAATTTTAAAAACATGGTAAAAATAAAATTAAAAATCTTTTTGTCTTTTTATCCCACTTTAATCAATCAAATATTATCAAAAATATTCGCCCCTCTTTTCGGTAAAGTAATTTCGGTTCCAAGACCTAATTTAACTCATGACGAATTTTTGAAATATTTTGGGTTGATTGATTAAAGATATTTATACCTTAAGAATAAACGTTAAATTTCGCAGTGATGTAATAAATTTTTGAATGATATCAATAATTTCGGTCGCCAAACCTAATTTTATTTAATACCAATTTAATACTTTTTAGCGAACAAATTAGCGTTTATTATCAAAAGGTTAAAAATAAAAATAAAAATAAAAAACTGTACAGACATACCTGTGAAATAGATTTCTTAGTTATATGATCTATTATATTCATAAGATAGTCGGTTTAATTGGTTTTCCATGGCTGCATAAGCGTAACCTCGAGCATTCATTGTCTTTTCTTCTAAACATATGAACGGTCCGTCTCTGCATAAAGTAACAAATTCGGTATTTGAATAGGTTTGATTATTTGAACATTTACCTCCATGTGACCATTTTCCGCATTTGTGACATCTTTTTAGGTGTCGTGCTCTTCTTTTCGCTGCGGATTTTGATTTTCCTTTACCAAATTGTAACTTATTATCTTCGCATCTGGATCCTTTTCTAACTCCGTCCATTCTTTCTCTGATTACTGATACTAATTCGCTCGGTAGTATGTCATTATTTCTTTTAGTGATCAAAGCGTGTAGCATTAGACCATGGTTTAGTTCACAGGCAGTCTTCATTTCGTAAAAACCTAAAAAAATAAAAATTCAGAATGGGGGAAGAAGACTAGTTCTTTAGGGTCTGCTAGGGAAAGACCATACGTGTTCCATTTTCGAGAACTACACGAAAACAGACAATCTAACTCTAACAGAAATACATATTATCCTTTTAAGACTTGATTCTCCCCACACTTAGTTAGCTGTGGTGTCGAAATTGTGATTAACTTCGTTGTTGACTTCCATCGGACCATGTATGTAATGTTTAACTCTGTGACCATTAACTTTAAATTCAATCCCATTTGAATTTATTAATTCTATCGTTCCGTATGGGAAAACTCTTTTGACTATGAATGGTCCAGACCATCTTGATTTCAATTTTCCAGGAAATAGCTTGAATCGTGAATTGAAAAGAAGAACTCTGTCTCCTTCTTTAAATTCTTTTGAACTTCTGATTCTTTTATCATGCCATTTCTTCGTTCTTTCTTTATATATTAACGAATTTTCGTATGCTTCATGTCTTAATTCTTCTAATTCGTTTAGTTGACTTAATCATAGACGTCCGGCTTCATGTAAATCAAGATTACATGTTTTCAAAGCCCAAAATGCTTTGTGTTCAATTTCTACTGGAAGATGACATGCTTTTCCATAAACAAGTCTAAAAGGTGTGGTTCCAATTGGAGTTTTGTAGGCTGTTCTAAAAGCCCAGAGTGCATCCTCCAATTTAATGGACCATTCCTTCGGATTTGATCCTACGGTTTTCTCTAGAATACGTTTTAAAGCTCGGTTGGTATTTTCAACTTGTCCACTTGTTTGTGGATGATATGCGGTGGAGATTTTATGAGTTACTCCATATCTTTTAAGAACTTTCTCAAGTTGATTGTTACAGAAATGAGTACCCCGATCACTTATTAAAGCTTTCGGTGTTCCAAACCTTGCAAAAAGACGTTTTAAAAAGTTGACTACAACTCGTGCATCGTTAGTTGGGAGAGCTTGTGCTTCCGCCCATTTAGATACATAATCAATGGCTACGAGTATATATAAATTATTATGAGATTTTGGAAATGGACCCATAAAGTCAATACCCCAAATGTCAAATACTTCACATACTTGGATGACATTTTGTGGCATTTCATCACGTTGACTTATTTTTCCGGCCCTTTGACATGCATCACAGGATTTGCAAAGAAGGTGTGCGTCTTTGTAAATTGTAGGCCAATAGAATCCAGCTTCATAAACTTTTCTTGCTGTTAGTTGAGGCCCATAATGCCCTCCTGTTGGTCCTGTGTGACAATGGTTTAATATTTTACTAGCTTCATCTCCAAATACACATCGGCGTATTATTCCATCGGGACAACTTTTAAACAGATGTGGATCTTCCCAGAAATAGTGTTTTATATCACTGAAGAATTTCTTTCGTCTTTGGTACGATAATCCTTTTTCAAGGAATCCACAAACTAAGTAGTTTGCATAGTCTGCAAACCATGGGATTTCTTTATAATCTATCTTCAATAGATATTCATCAGGAAAGTTGTCTTGTATGGCCGATTCATTTAGAACTTCTAATTCGGGATTTTCAAGACGAGAAAGATGATCAGCGGCGAGATTTTCTGCTCCTCTTTTATCTCGGATTTCAATATCAAACTCTTGTAAGAGTAAGATCCAACGGATTAATCTTGGTTTAGCATCTTGTTTTGAAAATAGGTATCTAAGAGCAGAATGGTCGGTATAGACCACCGTTTTTGCTAGAACGAGATATGATCGAAATTTGTCAAAAGCAAAGACAATAGCAAGGAGTTCTTTTTCAGTAGTTGTATAGTTCGTTTGTGCTCCTTGTAATGTCTTACTAGCATAATATATAGGTTGAAATCGTTTTTCAATCCTTTGTCCTAAAACGGCTCCCATTTCAAAATCACTTGCATCGCACATTAGTTCAAATGGTAGATTCCAATTTGGTGTTATCATGATCGGTGCATTAGTGAGTTTTTCTTTAAGAATATTAAAAGATTTGATACACTCATCTGAAAAGATGAATGGCGCATCCTTTTCTAGGAGTTTATTCATAGGAGTGGCAATTTTAGAAAAATCTTTTATGAAACGTCGGTAAAAACCGGCATGCCCTAGAAAACTCCTAACTCCTCTAAAATTTGTGGGATGTGGAAGTTTAGCAATTACATCTACTTTAGCTCTATCCACTTCAATTCCTTCTTTTGAAATTTTATGTCCAAGAACGATGCCTTCTTTAACCATGAAATGGCATTTCTCCCAATTAAGTACTAGATTTGATTTTTCGCATCTAATTAGCATTCGTTCCAGATTAACTAGACATGATTTAAATGTATCACCGAAGACTGAAAAGTCATCCATGAATACTTCCATGCATTCTTCTATCATGTCATGAAAAATCGCCATCATACACCTTTGAAAGGTTGCAGGGGCGTTACAAAGTCCAAATGGCATGCGTTTGTAAGCAAAAGTACCATAAGGGCACGTGAATGTGGTTTTCTCTTGATCTTCGGGTGCTATTGGAATTTGAAAATATCCAGAAAATCCATCTAGAAAACAATAGTAACTATTTCCGGCTAATCTTTCCAACATTTGATCTATGAAAGGTAAGGGAAAGTGATCTTTTCTGGTGGCGTCATTTAATTTTCTATAATCAATACACACACGCCATCCTGTTACAGTCCTAGTAGGAATAAGCTCATTTTTCTCATTTGTAATGACAGTCATGCCACCCTTCTTAGGCACGCATTGAACTGGGCTTACCCATGGACTATCAGAAATTGGATATATCAAACCTGCATCTAGCAGTTTAATAATCTCTTTCTTAACTACATCTTGCATATTAGGATTTAGTCTTCGTTGGCGTTGCACATACGTTTTATGACCTTCTTCCATAAGGATTTTATGTGTGCAATACGAAGGACTTATTCCTTTAATATCATGAATCTTCCATGCAATGGCTGGTTTATGAGCTTTCAACACAGAAATGAGTTGTGATTTCTCATTTTCAGTAAGAGAAGACGATATTATTACAGGTAATTCAGATTCACCATGTAAATAAGCGTATTCCAAATGGTTTGGAAGTGGCTTTAACTCTAATTTCAGAGGTTCTTCTATCGATGATTTATATCGATATCTGTCTTCTTCTTTTAGCATTTGAATTTCTTCTGTTGTTGGTTCATATCCATTAGCTATAAGTGTAGCTAACATTTCAGCTTCATCAATTGGTTCATTACCTTCTCCTAAAGAACATTCTCCTGTTCCTTGTAATTCTGGAAATTCTTCTAATAATTCTGCATGTGCATCTATAGTTTGAATATAATAACATGTATCATCTGCAGATTGTGGTTGTTGCATGGCTCTATCCACTGAAAAGGTAACACTCTCATCCTCTATACTTAGGGTCAGTTTCTTACCGAACACGTCTATCATTGCTTTAGCCGTGTTTAAGAATGGTCTTCCTAATATGAGAGGAACTTGAGAATCTTCTTCCATGTCCAAAACAACAAAATCTACTGGAAATACTAAAGTACCAACTTTAACTAGCATGTTCTCCATTATCCCTCTAGGATATTTTATTGATCTATCGGCTAGTTGTATGCTTATTCTGGTTGGTTTCAATTCTCCAAGGTCTAGTTTAGCGTATAGTGAATACGGCATTAGATTTATACTAGCACCTAAGTCTGCTAATGCTTCTATTGAACTAAGACTACCCAGAAAACATGGAATTGTGAAACTTCCTGGATCAGATAATTTTTCTGGTATCTTATTCAACAGCACTGCTGAACAATTAGCATTCATAGTAACAGCCGAGAGTTCTTCCATTTTCTTTCTATTTGAGATTAGATCTTTCAAGAATTTGGCATATCTAGGCATTCCTGAAATCACATCAATGAAAGGAAGATTTACATTTATCTGTTTAAACATATCCAAGAATTTGGATTGCTCGGCTTCAAATTTCTCTTTCTTCATTTTACTCGGGTAAGGAAGTGGTGGTTGGTATGATTTAACATAAGGTTTATCCTTAACTGTGTTATCTTCATTAACCTTTTCAACTACCGGTTCTTTTTCCTTTTCTTTATCAGGTTGTGGTTCTTGTGGAGTAGGAATAGTTTCATCAGAAGTTACAGGTATTTCAGGTGATTTAAGTGTTGTACCACTTCTTGTGGTAATAGCTTTAGCTGTTTCATTCCGGGGGTTAGCATTTGTATCGCTTGGTAAACTTCCCGGTTTTCTTTCACCTATTAACCTTGCTAGGTTACTTACTTCTTGTTCCAGATTTTGAATAGAAGCTTGTTGATTTCTAAATGCTTGAGCATTTTGTTCATTTGTTTGTTTTTGAGATGTGAAAAACTGCGTTTGAGTTTCAACTAGCTTCGTCATCATATCTTCTAAATTTGGCTTTTTATCATCGGTTTGTTGTGGTGGTTTGTTTTGAAAATTCGGTCTTTGCTGATTATAAGTATTATTGGATACTTGTTGATTGCTAGGACCTTGTTGGTTGTTGTATGGAATATTTCGGTTATAATTCTGGTTTTGATTGTAAATCGGTCTTGGCGGTTGATAATTATTCTGATAATTATTTCCAGGCCTTTGGTTTATGTATGAAATATTCTCTCTTTGTTCCATTGTTAATTCAATACTGAGACAATCTTTTGTCAAATGTGGTCCTCCACACTGCTCACAACTAATTCGTATTGAGTGAATATCCTTAGTCATCTTTTCCATTCGTCTCTCCACAGCATCTATCTTTGCGGAAATGGAATCTAAGTCATGGCTAGAATCGGCTCTAGCTGCTTTAGATGATCTAATGATATCTTTTTCTTGGTGCCACTCATGTGAGTGGGAAGCAGTATTATCAATAATTTTGTAAGCATCAGTTTCGGTTTTCTTCATAATAGAACCACCAGCTGCTATATCTATGTCTTTTCTTGTAGTGATGTCGCATCCTTGGTAGAATATTTGTACTATTTGACAGGTGTCTAAACCATGTTGCGGACATCCTCTTAATAACTTTCCATATCTTGTCCACGCCTCATATAGAGTTTCATTTGGCTTCTGTGTGAACGTAACAATTTCTGCTTGAAGTCTTACGGCTTTAGATGCAGGAAAAAATTGTTTAAGAAATTTGTCAACTAAAACATCCCATGTATCGATCGCCCCTTCAGGTAACGATTCCAACCAATCTTTGGCTTCTCCCTTTAAAGTCCAGGGAAATAACATGAGATATATCTGTTCATCCTCCACTTCTCGTATTTTAAATAGTGTGCAGATCCTATTAAAGGTACGTAGATGTTCATTTGGATCTTCCTTCGGCGCACCACTAAATTGGCATTGATTAGTCACCATGTGTAGAATTTGTCCTTTGATTTCATAATCTGGCGCATTAATGTCTGGATGGGTAATTGCGTGACCTTGGCCAGTGCGTTTAGCTCTCATTCGGTCTTCCATACTTAAAGGTTCCAGATTCTCCATAATTGAATTTGTTGAATCGGTATCACTAGATGATTCTGATTTAATGGTTCGTTCCTCAACAATCTCTGTTTGAATGATTGGTGGTTCCGGAGGAAAGTTTAATGGTTCAGGATCTACGAACCGTTCCTGAATATTTTCTGGATTCTCAATTGTGAGGTTGGGTTCAAAAAATGGATTATCGAAAATTTGAACTGAAGTACTTGGTCGACTGGATGACGATTCTAAAGAAAAATCAACGGCGGTTATATTTGTTAAACGATGTCTTGATCGAGTTACAGGTGGTGAACGTACAAAAGGTGATGAACGTCTTGCTCGGTGCATTCACTGAATATCCTATTAGTTTTAAAAAGGAAAGAAAAATTATAATAAGTTATCCAATCAATAGACTTTTCTGATTTTGCCCACGTTTCGAATAGCCAAAAGATGCAGCAGAGGGGCAGGATTCGTTTGGTCTCAATATAATTGAGGACTGTTTGGCTCCAATAACCCGGTCCACGTACAAATCCAACTATTACTACGAACCAGAAAATTTTGATGTCTATCAATTTAACCACTTAAAATAAATTTCCGTAATTTTGAGAAATTTAGATAAGAAGTAGAAAAAATTCTAAGTCCTAAAAACTAGAATAGCGAGAAATAAGAAAGACAAAGAGTTCGTCGCAAAAGGTCGAAAAAGAAAAAAAATGGTTGAAAAATAAAAGGTGACGGAAAAATAAAAAAAAACTTATCAAAACTTAAAAATACTTAACTAACCTAACCTTATTACTACAACTAACTTAAAATTATAATCGCAAATTGATATTACTAATTGGAATGATAATTGGTACATAGTAAAAAGGTCTAAAAATATTAAAGCTTACAAGGAAAAACTAAATCCCAAATGGAAATAACTTAAAAAGAAAATAAAACTTAAAAAGGCGTCGCAAAATTCTAAAGCACCTAAATCTTAGTTTAAAGAAAAAGCACTTAAG
Source organism: Rutidosis leptorrhynchoides (assembly GCF_046630445.1). NCBI lineage: Eukaryota > Viridiplantae > Streptophyta > Magnoliopsida > Asterales > Asteraceae > Rutidosis > Rutidosis leptorrhynchoides. Next base: position 438,467,290 of record NC_092336.1, read on the forward strand.
GAATTCTACGGCAAAGCCTAAAAATCTAGGAGTAAAAATAACTATAGCAAAAACTAAGTTTAAAATTAAATATGAGCGAAAAATACAAATATTACGCTACAACGATTAAAAAGGGACAAAATATAAAAATATACAAAAAGTTGTAAAAAGTACAATTTTTATAAAAATATTATTTTTTTAATAAAACTACTAATTTTACAATTTAATAAAACTAATTAAACTAAAATATATAAATAAAAAGTAAAAGTAAAATTAAAACTAATAATAATAATAATAATAATTAGGTTTTAATAATAATAATAATTAAAAATAACCCGTAATCAATGCTTGATTAGGGTTTTTGTCCGTGTGTCAGAAGGTCTCCGCGAGTTGCGGTGATTAATGAGGAAAACCCCGCGAGTCGCGGGGTTCAGGAATTCAGTTGACAGCTGATAATTTTTACGCGTTTTTCTTTATTTTTTTTTTATTTTATGTTTTCTGTTTTTTAAATAAATAAAAGATTTTAAAATAAAACTTATATTTTTATAAACTAAAATAGAAATAAAGAAACTTATAAAACTTAAATATTTAACAAAATCTTAAAAATGCTTATATTTTTGTTTTTCTTTTTATATTTTTGAATAATTAAAACGTATTTTTACAAAAACGACTTTTAATAAAAGTAACTAAAAATTTTTTTTTTCTTTTTTTATATTAGCGTTGCTTTTCCGGCTTTTAAGATAATTCCCCGGCAGCGGCGCCAAAAATACTTGATGTTATGCGAGGTGTATATAAAATAGTTTATATTTTACCAGGAAAAACTATTAAATACGATACAATTTTACACAAGATATTTATTTATTTATAGAATGGATATACTTAAACCTTGCTACAACACTTATAGGCAGTGTACCTAATCGTACAGTAGTGTAGTTTTTAGTAAGTCCGGTTCGTTCCACAGGGAAATCTTTAAACAAAGCTCAACGCTATATTAGTTTACTTTTATAAAAATACAAATATATATATATAAGTAATATTATTATTATAAAGGGGGGTTTTTACCGTTTAATGACTGGTTTGTCGATTTTAAAACTTTAGTCGCAGTTAAAACCTAATGTAAAATATAAAATAAATACAAGATTTAAATTAAAGCGTAAAGTAAATAACGATAATGAAATTGCGATAATTAAAAAGTACGATAATTAGAAGTGCAATTAAATATAAAATAAAGGAAATTAAATATGAAATAAAAGAATTATGCTTATTTAAACTTCCGTAATCATGATGTTTGACGTGTTGATTTTAGTTTTATGCCCATGGGTTAATTGTCCTTTGTCCTGGATTATTTAATATGTCCGTCTGGTTTTTGTCCATAACAGTCCATCAGTCATAAATATAAATTGCAAGTGTCCTTGTCAAATTATTATTATACCCGAAGATAAATATTCCAACTAATTGGGGATTCGAATTGTAACAAGGTTTTAATACTTTGTTTAATGAATACACCAGGTTATCGACTGCGTGTAAACCAAGGTTTTACTACTTTGTTAACAATTACACCAATTACCCTTGAATGTAATTTCACCCCTGTTTTAATTATTCTAGTGGCTATTAATCCATTCCCGTGTCCGGTTAAATGAACGATTATTCGTACATATAAATACCCCGCCCATCGTGTCCGATCGAGTGTATATGGTAATTTATAGGGACGCCCAATTGTAAATCTTTATATTAACATTAACAAACTTTCATTTAGTTAAACAAATATAAAGCCCATTAATAGCCCATAGTCTAATTTCCACAAGTGTCGTTCTTTTGTCCAAACCCCAATTATGGTACAAAAGCCCAATTACCCAATTTTAGTAATTAGCCCAACATCATGATTACTTCGTTTTAAATAAGCATAATAATAACTTAGCTACGAGACATTAATGTAAAAAGGTTGAACATAACTTACAATGATTAAAAATAGCGTAGCGTTACACGAACAGAATTTCGACTTACACCCTTACAACATTCGCTAACATACCCTTATTATTAGGATTTAAAATTAAAATTAAAATTAAAATATAAATTATATATATATTACGTATATATTGAGAGAGAGATGAAAATAAGATATGAAATTTGATCAGAATTCGGTTGGCTTTATAGCCAGAGTTGAAAATTGGGGCTCCGCGACTCGCGGCAAAATGCCCTTAAAACTCCGCGAGTCGCGGAGATGTATTTACAGCTCACACCCTTGGAGTTTCTTGCTGCCGACGGTTTTTAATATATATATATATATAATATATATATAATTAATATAATTAATTATATATTATATTATATTTATATACATAGTTAACTTGTAATTTTTAGTCCGTTGCGTCGAGCGTTAAGAGTTGACTCTGGTCCCGGTTCCGGATTTTCGAACGTCCTCGCGTACAATTTAATATCTTGTACTTTGCGTTTTGAATCTTGTACTCTTGTGATTTCGAGACGTTTCTTATCAATAATTGGAACCTTTTCGATTGTCTTTTGTACTTTTGAGCTTTTTGGTCGTTTGCGTCTTCAATTCGTCGAATCTGTCTTTTGTCTTCACCTTTTATTATTTAAACGAATATCACTTGTAAATAGAACAATTGCAACTAAAAGCTTGTCTTTTTTGAGGAATAATGCTATGAAATATATGTTCGTTTTTAGCATTATCACCTTTGCTGAACAACTTGTGTATTAATTAGAATTACCTTTATCACTGCCGTGTAGCAAGTTATTATGTGCTATATTTCATCCTATATGTATAATAGTGGTATTGTATGTTTGTAAAATATTGTATAAAAGTTTGAACGCGAAATATTATTGTAATAAGTTTTTCATATAGAATTGTAGTAGTTGAATTGTATAATAGCTACTAAGTATGAACTTAACGGGTAGGTACTACCCGAATTAAAACTATAAAATGCTAATATGAAGAAAAAGCTTCTATAAATAAGTTCATATTATGCTACGAAATACTATTGACTACTCTTAAATTCTATATGATTAACTCAATTCTTTTGGGCTATTTTTGAAGGAAATGGCACCGGCGACTCGTCAGAATTTGAAAATGAGCGTGGAAGACTTCCGTGTTTTCCTTGCAGCAAACATAGCCGCAGTACAGGCTGCGATGCAAAATAACAATAACTTTGGATCGAGCAGTGGAACTAATTCCACAAGAAATCGTGTAGGATGCTCCTACAAAGAATTCACTGCCTGCAAACCTTTGGAATTTGATGGAACCGAAGGACCAATTGGATTGAAACGGTGGACCGAGAAGGTCGAATCAGTGTTTGCCATAAGTAAGTGTACTGAAGAGGACAAAGTTAAGTATGCTACGCATACCTTCACAGGTACTGCGTTAACGTGGTGGAACACCTATCTTGAATAGGTAGGACAAAATGCTGCTTACGCACTACCGTGGTCGGCATTCAAGCAATTGATGAACGAGCAGCACCGTCCTAGAAACGAAGTCAATAAGATCAAGGTAGAACTTAGAGAGTTACGAACACAAGGATTCGACATTACCACATATGACCGACGATTCACAGAGTTGTGCCTATTGTGTCCAGGAGCGTTCGAAGATGAAGAAGAGAAGATCGACGCGTTTGTAAAAGGGTTACCAGTAAGGATTCAAGAAGATGTGAGTTCACACGAGCCCGCTTCCATACAGAAGGCAAGTCGAATGGCTCATAAACTCATAAATCAGATTAAGGGGAGAATTAAAGAACAGGCGGCCGAAGAAGCCAACACGAAACAACTCAAGAGGAAGTGGGAGAAAAACACTGACAAGAGTCACCAGTACAACAACAATAAAAATTACAACCACAATCGCAACAACAATCGTAACAATAACCGCAATCCTAACAATAACTATAACAAATGTCCCAACAACAACAACAACAACAACAACTACAACAACCGTTTCAACAACAATAACAATCCCAACAACAACCTCAATAACAACAAACAACAGAAACAACCATGCTTCAGGTGTGCAGAGTACCATCCGAATGTGTTTTGCACAACAATTTGCACCAAGTGTAAGAGAAGTGGTCATGGCGCGGCAAAATGTGAGATTTACGGACCAAAGAACAACAAAAATAAAGAAACGAATAAGGTCGGAACAAATAATGCCGACGTAGTTTGTTATAAATGTGGAAAATCGGGCCACATTATTAGAAATTTCCCAAACCAAAGGAATACTAATGGGCAAGGCCGCGGAAGAGTTTTCAATATTAATACGGCAGAAGCGCAGGAAGACCCGGAGCTTGTTACGGGTACGTTTCTTATTGACAATACATCTGCTTATGTTTTATTTGATTCGGGTGCAGATAGAGGCTATATGAGTAGAGATTTTTGTGCTAAATTAAGTTGCCCATTGACACCTTTGGATAGTAAATTTTTACTCGAATTAGCAAACGGTAAATTAATTTCAGTAGATAATATATGTCGGGATAGAGAAATTAAACTGGGGGATGAAACGTTTAAAATGATTTAATACCAGTCGAGTTAGAGAGTTTTGATGTAATAATTGGCATGGACTGGTTGAAAAAGGTGAGAGCAGAGGTCGTTTGTTACAAAAATGCGATTCGCATTATGCGTGAAAAGGAAAAACCTTTAATGATGTACGGAGAAAAGACCAATGCGAAATTAAATCTAATTATTAGTTTGAAGGTGCAAAAACTAATAAGAAAAGGTTGTTACATCATTCTAACACACATTAAGGAAGTTAAACCTGAAGAAAAGAACATCAGTGATGTTCCCGTCGGAAAAGAATTTCCCGATGTATTTTCGAAAGAATTACCGGGATTACCTCCACATCGATCTGTTGAATTTCAAATAGATCTTGTACCAGGAGCTGCACCAATAGCTCGTGCTCCATACAGACTCGCACCCAGCGAAATGAAAGAATTACAAAGTCAGTTACAAGAACTTTTAGAGCGTGGTTTCATTCGACTAAGTACATCACCATGGGGAGCTCCTATTTTGTTTGTCAAGAAGAAGGATGGTACATTTAGGTTGTGTATCGACTACCGAGAGTTGAATAAACTTACCATCAAGAACCGCTACCCACTACCGAGAATCGACGACTTATTTGATCAACTTCAAGGCTCGTCGATTTATTCGAAGATTGATTTATGTTCTGGGTATCATCAAATGCGGGTGAAGGAGGATGATATTCCAAAGACTGCTTTTAGGATGCGTTACGGTCATTACGAGTTTATGGTTATGCTATTTGGGTTGACCAACGCACCAGCTGTGTTCATGGACCTCATGAACCGAGTGTGTGGACCATACCTTGACAAGTTTGTCATTGTTTTCATCGATGACATACTTATTTACTCAAAGAATGACCAAGAGCATGAAGAACATTTGAGAAAAGTGCTAGAGTTGTTATGGAAGGAAAAACTATACGCTAAGTTTTCAAAGTATGCATTTTGGTTGGAAGAAGTTCAATTTCTCGGTCACATAGTGAACAAAGAAGGTATTCAGGTGGATCCAGCAAAGATTGAAACTATTGAAAAGTGGGAAACCCCGATAACTCCGAAGCATATACGCCAATTTTTAGGACTGGTTGGTTACTACAGAAGGTTCATCCAAGACTTTTCCAAAATAGCAAAACCCTTGACTGTATTAACGCATAAAGGGAAGAAATTTGAATGGAAAGATGAACAAGAAAAAGCATTTCAATTGTTAAAGAAAAAGTTAACTACGGCACCTATATTGTCATTACCTGAAGGGAATGATGATTTTGTGATATATTGTGACACCTCAAAGCAAGGTCTCGGTTGTGTATTAATGCAACGAACGAAAGTAATGGCTTATGCGTCTAGACAATTGAAGGTTCACGATCAGAATTATACGATGCATGATTTGGAATTAGGCGCGGTTGTTTTTTCATTAAAGACTTGGAGGCACTACTTATATGGGGTCAAAAGTATTATATATACCGACCACAAAATTCTTCAACACATATTTAATCAGAAACAACTGAACATGAGGCAGCACAGGTGGATTGAATTGTTGAATGATTACGACTTTAAGATTCGTTATCACCCAGGGAAGGCAAATGAGGTTACCAACGCCTTGAGCAGAAAGGACAGAGAACCCATTCGAGTAAAAGCTATGAATATAATGATTCACAATAACCTTACTACTCAAATAAAGGAGGCACAACAAGGAGTTTTAAAAGAAGGAAATTTAAAGGACGAAATACCCAAAGGATCGGAGAAGCATCTTAATATTTGGGAAGACGGAACCCGGTATAGGGTTGAAAGAATTTGGGTACCAAAATTTGGAGATATGAGAGAAATGGTACTTAGAGAAGCTCATAAAACCAGATACTCAAGACATCCTGGAACGGGAAAGATGTACAAGGATCTCAAGAAACATTTTTGGTGGCCGGGTATGAAAGCCGATGTTGCTAAATATGTAGGAGAATGTTTGACGTGTTCTAAGGTCAAAGCTGAGCATCAGAAACCATCAGGTCTACTTCAATAACCCGAAATCCTGGAATGGAAATGGGAAAACATTACCATGGATTTCATCACTAAATTGCCAAGGACTGCAAGTGGTTTTGATACTATTTGGGTAATAGTTGATCGTCTCTCCAAATCAGCACACTTCCTTCCAATAAGAGAAGATGAAAAGATGGAGAAGTTAGCACGACTGTATATTTGAAGGAAGTCGTCTCCAGACATGGAATACCAATCTCTATTATCTCTGATAGGGATGGAAGATTTATTTCAAGATTCTGGCAGACATTATAGCAAGCATTAGGAACTCGTCTAGACATAAGTACTGCCTATCATCCACAAAATGATGGGCAGAGCAAAAGGATGATACAAACGCTTGAAGACATGCTACGAGCATGTGTTATTGATTTCGAAAACAGTTGGGATCGACATCTACCGTTAGCAGAATTTTTCTACAACAACAGCTACCATTCAAGCATTGGGATGGCACCGTTTGAAGCACTTTATGGTAGAAAGTGCAGGTCTCCAATTTGTTGGAGTGAAGTGGGGGATAGACAGATTACGGGTCCGGAGATAATACAAGAAACTACCGAGAAGATCATCCAAATTCAACAACGGTTGAAAACCGCCCAAAGTCGACAAAAGAGCTACGCTGACATTAAAAGAAAAGATATTGAATTTGAAATTGGAGAGATGGTCATGCTTAAAGTTGCACCTTGGAAAGGTGAAACGACCCGACCCAATCCATAGGGACGAATACAATAACATATGATTACATCGCGAGGCATTTGACCTCTATATGATACGTTTTATAAACATTGCATTCTTTTGAAAAGATATACCATAAATGAATATTTAAAATTTAATGTTTTCGACATCTGATGATTTCTACATATAGACAATCACCGTAAATAACAGTTTACAAGAATACTTCCGTTGACAATGCAGTCAAAATAAATACACGGTGATGATTTTGTGAATGCAATGCTTCCTCGAATAAAACATGTATGACTCCATGCACATGGTTTCTCTAACATATATTCAAACAGCAGAAGACTTCTAGGAACCTGAGAATAAACATGCTTTAAACGTCAACATAAAGTTGGTGAGATATAGGTTTAATGCTAGCAGCGTTATAAATATAGACCACAAGATTTCATATACATAAACGTTTTAATAAAAATATTATAAGTTGTTGAGCACTTGATAACCATACTTAACATTTAATCAACGTCGCATATTCCCTTTATTATGAAATCTTACTACACCGTACCAAGTGTAGTCACCGAAACGAAGTACTGTGCAACCGTTAAATACTGGTCATCCAGTCCGGTTGGGGTTGTCAGGCCCGATAGATCTATCAACAGGATTCGCGTTTACAATTCCTCATGTAAATAGTAGTTACCAAGTTACAGGGAAGTATGCTAGTGGTACAACTCAACGTAGAATATATATTTTTAATCACTTGTGTCCATAACGTAAATCATAAAATGCATGTATTCTCATCCTGAAATATTTAGAGTTTAAAAGTGGGACTATATAATCACTTTTGCCTTGAAGTATTTAACTCGACTTGGTCTACGATAGATATCACGAACCTAACCATATATATATAATATATTAACATATTTTCTTTTCAAGTAATCGTTACATATATATATACTTATAATACTTTTAATATTTTCTTAGTCCGTAGTTAGCAGTCCGATGTTAGTGGTCCACAATTAGTTGCTCAATAAAATAAATAAAGACCCCATCATATTCGTATTGATCAGAATTAATCTTAACCCATGGTACCATGTTGTCAAATGACGTGTTGCATACATAAAGTACCGTGTTGTCAAATGACGTGTTGCGTACAATCATGAGGTCTTATGATTAATCTTCTCGTGTTGTTTACGGGTGGTCCTGAAATATATAAAATCAAATCATAAGTAATTATATATAAAATATCATATTAATTAGAAAAGATATGATTAATTTACTTTATCTCCAAATATTTTCGTAGCTAAACTAGCTTCGGATACCCAATCTTGTTTTAGTCGTAGTTTCTTCATTACAACTCCGTTTTTGTTGGTTCAACTTGCCACTTCCTTGGATCGAGTCAAATTTTAAGAATACGAACTGAAAATACCTTAGTTTGTATTCGAAATCACAAGTTATAGGTCAAACTTTGGTAAAACTTATGAAAGTGATCATTTTCCATCATAAAAACAACATTTAATGATCATTTTTCTAAAAATACTTACACTTTTAGTTAAACCATGAAATTTTTATGTGTTAACATATTCATAAGAAATATCATTTTTCCAGAACATGAACTTCCAATTCAAAGTTCAAGATGGTTTTTAATTATCCAACCCAAAACAGCCCCCGGTTGCACTCCGACGACGTAGATTCAGTTTTTAAGGTGTTCTTTGTAAAACCAAGTTATATCTTGTTAAGTTAGCATATCATTATGATATATTATAGGTATTGAAGTGTTTTAAAATTTAATTTAGAAGGATCTATTTAGTTTGCAAACAAGTTTGAAATCATTCAAACTATGTTCTTGTTGTTAAAATTTTACAACATAAAATAAGATAGCTATATAATTATGAATCGAACAAGATTATGAACAAGGTTACTACCTCAAGTTACTTGGACAAAGTTACTGTAAGAGATAAGAAAAAATCTTGGAATCAAAGAGTGGTGGAGTTAGATCAAAAGTGGAAGTATACTTCTTCAAATGGGTGGTTATTTTGATATGTTCTTGAAAGAGTTTTCTTATGGTGTTTAAGGCTTGTAATTGAAGCTAAATGATGGGGAAAATGCTTGGAGATGATCAAATATGAAGTTAGGAGTATTTTGAGAGAGAAATGAGGGTGTAGGTATGAGAAAATGGAGTGAAGAAATGGTGTTCATTCATAAAAACGTTTTTAGTTTATAAAGAAAGAAAAGGATTCCTAATTTTGTTTTCTTACTAATAATTCATGCTACTTGACAAATCCTAGTTACCTCATATCTAGGGCAGTAATAATGTTGATTAGAATGTTGATTTGATGTGTTTATACCAATAGTAAATACATATAGAAGCTGGGTATGATACGGGTACATATACCCTAGATATATGTATATAAATCTTGAGGAAACGGAATGAGAATTCAAATATATCTATCTTTTGTGAATATACTTATATTGTTTTATGTACTTAAGTCCTTAAAAAGTGATTAAATACATTATATATACGATACATGTATAAGCATTATAGGTTATAAGTATATATATCAAAGAATGTTACGTATAGTTATCGTTTTGAAAACTTAAGTTAGTAGTTTCAAAATATACTTATAACTCATTGTCATTAGTACACAATGAGATGTTAAACCATCCTTAGATCATGTTAAATATATATAAATACATATATATACACAAACGTATAATTATCGTATGTTATATAGTTCGTGATATCATCGGTCAAATTGGACGGTCAAACGTTGTGTAAAACTCTTTTCAAAAACACAAGTCTCAACAATTTGGATTGCTTATCATGTTGGTAAGGTTTAATTTATGTAAATATTAATCTCATAAGTATAAAACAATTGGAAAAATCCGGGTTGTTACAGTACCTACCCGTTAAATAAATTTCGTCCCAAAATTTGAATGGGATGGTCATGGCTGACAATAAGTATGTTTTCATGACGTATACGAGTTGGAAATTAGAGTTTTATTATCATCAAGTAATATTTATAAAGCAATTTAATTTTTGTGAAGAGTACGAGTGAGGCTATCACCAAAGGGTGAAATGAGTAGGTATAGATTCGTCATATCTTTTGACGTAGATAGGATTGATTTCCAAGTTCAAGAGATTTAGAGTAAAATCTTCATAATGAGATTTGATTCTTCGATAATCAAGGAAATTAGAATCCGCTTTAAATGCGATCATCTATTTTGATTGCTCTGTCGGATCTTTTACTATAAATCCACCTCCCTTCATTTCCTTACAACTCATACCTTCTATTCTTCCTCCGTTAATTCATACTTTAAAACATTTATCAGTATGCTTCATCCAGTACTGATCCTGGATATACTCTTAACTTTCATCTCTATCATTCTTCTTTTTCATCTACCTCCGGAGGATTTTATTTATTTCTACTATTACCTTGGGGTTATAGTATTGTTAATTCTCCTGTGCCTTTACTTTGCAATACGTATTGATATACACGGTTTGTAATTTATTTGTTGTTGTCGAGCTTTATATTTTCTTTTATATTCAACAGTTCCATACTTCTGTTTCCTCTTCCCGACTTCGAGTCAAGCGAATAATGGTCCGGAATTCGTAGGTATGGATTTTGAAATAAACATAGTTAATGTTCTAAGAAGGAAATAGTAATTGCACGATCTTGATTTGGTAAGTTACCAGAATGTCCGAAAAGATAGAATTATCAAGGAGATATGTTCTTAATATGTTTGGAGATTGGGTAGAATGTAAGAGTTGTGTAACATGGCACATGATGACGTTATGATCTGTGAATCATTATGTTCCATTTAGAAACTCAGCATGAATTACTGTAATATAATCACGTTGATCAAGTGTCATTATATTATAATAATTCATGCTTCAGTTTCCAACACTACTTCAAAACATTCATATTTTAAACTCGAATTTTTCAGAATTTAGAAACTAACACAGTTTCTTTTATGTTGTAACGCAAATATTGTGAAAAGATAAATGATTTTTGATGAGGATAGTTGGGAATATATCTTCAGGAATATCGGAGATATTTATAATGAAAAATACGATGATATCTTAGAATATCTAAGATCAGGGAATGACGCAGAAAATCTGTCTGTGAAGGTTTAGAATAAGGAGTAAGGTTATTACTAACGGTTTCAGCAGACACTGAATCATTTGAATCCTTTGAAGGTAGATTTCGTCATTATGATTTGTCCACGACCTCCTTTATACTTTGCTCAATCCGTTTTTCAGTACCAAATTTTTCGTTCGAACTTTTCCAATCTATTATTCTTTATTGTCAAACTTCTGACCGTAATTGTTGTCTACTGTTTTTACCACTTTATTAGTCTTTTCCAAAACTTCATAGCACTAATTCGTAGACTGAAGCATTTTTCAGAAACTTCACATTTGAAATATGTAATTCTTGGGGATAGACGTTGTATATATATATATATAACTGCTGAAATAGAAACGCTGCGAGATTTCAAAATACCCATTGTTGATTCCTCCAAAGGGGTAACGACTTGCTGGTACATCTGCTGATAATGTCGTGGAATATAAAAGGTTCCCTGGTAATAAAAGGGTAATCGTATGTATTACAGGTTATAATAAGGCTACTTCGAATGGAAAGTCGAGGTTGACTTGCTGAAACTGTGACAAAATTTGCTATTTTGAAAAGGAATCGCAAAGTTATTTTTGCTAATAAATGCTAAAAGATTTAACGCGGATACGTGTTAAATTATGTCCTTGGTTTCGAGAGCTTTTCAGGTGCAAGACTGAGGGTAATGTGTGGTTGGATCATCATCTAGATTGTCCATTATTTGAAGTGTCTTCAGGAATTTCGAAGGGTTTGATCATAGATTGTAATTGTTAATATACATATGATGTTTTAGGACTTTGAATGATACAAATACTTTTCTGGGTTCCAAGAATCGAATGATGTTCTAGCATAGTTTTGAAGTCAAAGTATAGTTTTGAAAAATGTAAGAGTCCTAAGAGTGATGTCTTCTATTAAGTCTTGACTTGAATTTCGTTTTCTCGTAATCAAATTTGGATGAAAATGGTTGTTTTGATTTCTATGAAAGAATGTATATTATTGTGAAGGTAGTGAGTATAGTTGATGATTGTTGAATCAGAGTCGAAGAATATAATCATATTAATCGTGAATTTATATATCTCTCGGGTATTACCTACTCGTTAAAAAAAAATTCCCAAGTAATGTTTTGTACCAGAGAATTTTATTACAATCTTTAAGAAAATATATGTACATATATATCTTCTTCAGATGTAATCATGAATTTAATAAGTCAATATAATATTAGACTCATTTGATTTTCGGTTTGAGCTAGAATAAGTAATCTCTAAAACGATTAAGAACCACGTATTCTTCACAGAATATTAATGAAGTTATGGATCAATACTTCATTATTTATTCTTATATATATTTCCTTAGTAAATCATGCTGATACTCATTGAACTCTTGCTAACTTCGCAAGATATGAATGTTGTTTCCCAGTAAGCTTCGAGTACATTGAAGATGAAAGTGTAAAATCAAACATATTATTGAATAATACACTTGGTTTATTATAAAACGAAATTCATTGAATTGAAACAGGGATTGTAGTTAACGATGATTAAGTTGCTGATGAAGGACGTACATCATTGCATATTTGTAGTATGAATTTAAACGAGTAGTATCTACCCTTTTTCAATTCATACTTAATAGCTTAGTACGAAAAGATTTATTTTGGTTTCCGAATTCATATATATAAAATATTTATATAAATTCTTCAGAAGAATGAGTTAATACTTCATAACTCGTTGATGCAATATATGCGTTATTGATGATGTCCACGGTGATTCTTGAACTGGTGGAGCTTATGATGTTAAAGTTGCTGACGATTCTAACGATGTTGACAGCACTGACTGTGTTGGTGAGGCTAAGGGTACTGCTGATGCTATTGGTAAAACAAGTCTAGCTTGTACCTTACGCATCATTCTTGTCGGGGTTTCTACTCTTCCTTTTATCATTTCTGTCCACTCATCTGATTTATGGTTAAGGCAGAAATAGGTAATCTCTATGTCATTAGAGATTACATAATCACCATAGAATGTTTCTCCGATGAAGTTATGAATCAATACTTCATCGTTTGTTGTTGTCGGTACTTCTTGGTATCTATGGTGCGTGTGACGTTGATATCTGAGGTACGGATGGTGATATTGAGGCGTGTGATGCGGATGTGATTGTTGGTGGTGGTAATGATCCTGTTGATGTTGATGATGCTGATAACGTTGATGCTGGTGATGCTGCTGGTGCTTAGGGTATTGAGGCTTGCGATGTTGATGTTATTGACGGTACTGGTTATGCTGCTGATGCTGCTAATGGTGTTTGTAACCTTCGTACCGTATTCTCCAAAGCCACTACCTGAGTGCGAAGCTCGTTGACTTCTTCTATTACACCGGGGTGATTGTCGGTTCGAACGAGTGGATAAATAAAATCTAGAATTTGATGTAGTATATAATCGTGACAAGATACTCTGGAAATGAGAGAGAAAATGGTTTCTCGAACAGGTTCGCCGGTAAGTGCTTCAGGTTCATCGTCAAGAGGGGAATTTGGTGGATGGAAGGGATCACCTTCTTCTTGTCTCCAATGATTGAGGAGGCTACGAACCCATCCCCAATCCATCCACAATAGATGATGACTGGTATGTTGATCCATTCCGGTCACACTGCTTTCGGAGCTTGAGTGGTATTCCATATCAGAATCCGAGGGACTTCAACTAGTGACGAGTTCCATTTCGTATGATTGAATAAAGGATTTTTCGATATGAAATGATTTTCCAGCTGTCGGGTGGTATTATAGAATATCCACATATATATAACAAAAGATCTCGTAGATTACGGAGGGATTTACGGAATATGTCAGACAAAGTTACAGTAACAGATACGCGTAGATATGAATTAGCAAATACGCTAAGATATGAATTTTGTCTATACACCATTCATGCAATGAATGCAGTAAGACGCGTTTAGACTTAAGATGATAAGCAGGTAATTTCCTACGGATGATAAGTAGATGATTTTTGACACAAAATGATAAGCAAAATTTTGACATGTAGACACGGTCGAAGTCCAGACTCACTAATGCAACCTAACAACTTATCAGTTAGACACACTAATGCAGACCTGGTTCGCTAAGACCACCGCTCTGATACCACATGAAACGACCCGACCCAATCCATAGGGACGAATACAATAACATATGATTACATCGCGAGGCATTTGACCTCTATATGATACGTTTTATAAACATTGCATTCTTTTGAAAAGATATACCATAAATGAATATTTAAAATTTAATGTTTTCGACATCTGATGATTTCTACATATAGACAATCACCGTAAATAACAGTTTACAAGAATACTTCCGTTGACAATGCAGTCAAAATAAATACACGGTGATGATTTTGTGAATGCAATGCTTCCTCAAATAAAACATGTATGACTCCATGCACATGGTTTCTCTAACATATATTCAAACAGCGGAAGACTTTTAGGAACCTGAGAATAAACATGCTTTAAAATAAAGTTGGTGAGATATAGGTTTAATGCTAGCAGCATTATAAATATAGACCAAAAGATTTCATATACATAAACGTTTTAATAAAAATATTCTAAGTTGTTGAGCACTTGATAACCATACTTAACATTTAATCAACGTCGCATATTCCCTTTATTATGAAATCTTACTACACCGTACCAAGTGTAGTCACCGAAACGAAGTACTGTGCAACCGTTGAATACTGGTCGTCCAGTCCGGTTGGGGTTGTCAGGCCCGATAGATCTATCAACAGGATTCGCGTTTACAATTCCTCATGTAAATAGTAGTTACCAAGTTACAGGGAAGTATGCCAGTGGTACAACTCAACGTAGAATATATATTTTTAATCACTTGTGTCCATAACGTAAATCATAAAATGCATGTATTCTTATCCCGAAATATTTAGAGTTTAAAAGTGGGACTATATACTCACTTTTGCCTTGAAGTATTTAACTCGACTTGGTCTCCGATAGATATCACGAACCTAACCATATATATATAATATATCAACATATTTTCTTTTCAAGTAATCGTTACATATATATATATACTTATAATACTTTTAATATTTTCTTAGTCCGTAGTTAGCAGTCTGATGTTAGTGGTCCACAATTAGTTGCTCAATAAAATAAATAAAGACCCCATCATATTCGTATTGATCAGAATTAATCTTAACCCATGGTACCATGTTGTCAAATGACGTGTTGCGTACATAAAGTACCGTGTTGTCAAATGACGTGTTGCGTACAATCATGAGGTCTTATGATTAATCTTCTCGTGTTGTTTACGGGTGGTCCTGAAATATATAAAATCAAATCATAAGTAATTATATATAAAATATCATATTAATTAGAAAAGATATGATTAATTTACTTTATCTCCAAATATTTTCGTAGCTAAACTAGCTTCGGATACCCAATCTTGTTTTAGTCGTAGTTTCTTCATTACAACTCCGTTTTTGTTGGTTCAACTTGTCACTTCCTTGGATCGAGTCAAATTTTAAGAATACGAACTGAAAATACCTTAGTTTGTATTTGAAATCACAAGTTATAGGTCAAACTTTGGTAAAACTTATGAAAGTGATCATTTTCCATCATAAAAACAACATTTAATGATCATTTTTCTAAAAATACTTACACTTTGAGTTAAACCATGAAATTTTTATGTGTTAACATATTCATAAGAAATATCATTTTTCCAGAAAATGAACTTCCAATTCAAAGTTCAAGATGATTTTTAATTATCCAACCCAAAACAGCCCCCGGTTGCACTCCGACGACGTAGATTCAGTTTTTAAGGTGTTCTTCGTAAAACCAAGTTATATCTTGTTAAGTTAGCATATCATTATGATATATTACAGGTATTGAAGTGTTTTAAAAGTTAAGTTAGAAGGATCTATTTAGTTTGCAAACAAGTTTGAAATCATTCAAACTATGTTCTTGTTGTTAAAATTTTACAACATAAAATAAGATAGCTATATAATTATGAATCGAACAAGATTATGAACAAGGTTACTACCTCAAGTTACTTGGACAAAGTTACTGTAAGAGATAAGAAAAAATCTTGGAATCAAAGAGTGGTGGAGTTAGATCAAAAGTGGAAGTATACTTCTTCAAATGGGTGGTTATTTTGATATGTTCTTGAAAGAGTTTTCTTATGGTGTTTAAGGCTTGTAATTGAAGCTAAATGATGGAGAAAATGCTTGGAGATGATCAAATATGAAGTTAGGAGTATTTTGAGAGAGAAATGAGGGTGTAGGTATGAGAAAATGGAGTGAAGAAATGGTGTTCATTCATAAAAACGTTTTTAGTTTATAAAGAAAGAAAAGGATTCCTAATTTTGTTTTCTTACTAATAATTCATGCTACTTGACAAATCCTAGTTACCTCATATCTAGGGCAGTAATAATGTTGATTAGGATGTTGATTTGATGTGTTTATACCAATAGTAAATACATATAGAAGCTGGGTATGATACGGGTACATATACCCTAGATATATGTATATAAATCTTGAGGAAACGGAATGAGAATTCAAATATAGCTATCTTTTGTGAATATACTTATATTGTTTTATGTATTTAAGTCCTTAAAAAGTGATTAAATACATTATATATACGATACATGTATAAGAATTATAGGTTATAAGTATATATATCAAAGAATGTTACGTATAGTTATCGTTTTGAAAACTTAAGTTAGTAGTTTCAAAATATACTTATAACTCATTGTCATTAGTACACAATGAGATGTTAAACCATCCTTAGATCATGTTAAATATATATAAATACATATATATACACAAACGTATAATTATCGTATGTTATATAGTTCGTGATATCATCGGTCAAATTGGACGGTCAAACGTTGTGTAAAACTCTTTTCAAAAACACAAGTCTCAACAATTTGGATTGCTTATCATGTTGGTAAGGTTTAATTTATGTAAATATTAATCTCATAAGTATAAAACAATTGGAAAAATTCGGGTCGTTACAAAAGGCATTGTTCGATTTGGTAAAAGAGTGAAATTAAATCCAAGGTATATTGGACCATTCAAGATTATTGATCATGTCGGACCTGTAGCTTACCGACTTGAGTTACCTCAACAACTCGTAGCTGTACATAACACTTTCCACGTCTCGAATGTGATGAAATGTTTTGCTAAAGAAGATCTCACTATTCCGTTAGATGAAATCCAAATCAACGAAAAACTTCAATTCATCGAAGAACCCGTCGAAATAATGGACCGTGAGGTTAAAAGACTTAAGCAAAACAAGATACCAATTGTTAAGGTTCGATGGAATGCTCGTAGAGGATCCGAGTTCACCTGGGAACGAGAAGATCAGATGAAGAAGAAATACCCGCACTTATTTTTAGAAGATACGTCAACACCTCCAACTACTTAAAATTTCGGGATGAAATTTATTTAACGGGTAGGTACTGCAGTGACCCGAACTTTTCCATGTTTATATATATTAAATGAAATTGTTATTTACATGATTAAGTGTTTCCAACATGTTAAGCAATCAAACTTGTTAAGACTTGATTAATTGAAATAGGTTTCATATAGACAATTGACTGTGACGACCCGGAAATTTCCGACCAAATTTAAACTTAATCTTTATATGTTACCGACACGATAAGCAAAGTCTGTAATGTTGAGTCTCGAAAATGTTGGAACTATGTTTATATATTCAATTGACCGTTGACCATTCCCGACGATTCACGAACAATTGTGTATAACCAATATGTAATTATATATATATATATATATATATATATATATATATATATATATATATATATATATATATATATATATATATATATATATATATATATATATATATATATATATATATATATTTGCTATCAATAAATTATTATATTGTAATTAAATATTCAATAAATGATATCATGTAACATATGTTATAATTATTAAATATTATATAATTAATAACTTGTAACATTAACATATTAAATGTAATTACTAGTTTAATTATAGTTATTATATTATTATTACTAGTAATATTAATATTAATAATAACATTATTATAATACTGAAATTTGATACACTTGAATTATTGTTATTATTGTTAACATCATCATTAATACAACTAGTAATAAAGTTATAATCTTAGTATTCTATTATTGTTAATACTTGTACTAGTATTTTATTAATAATATTATCAATGTTATTATTAATATTAGTAAGAACATTATTTTTAATAATTATTATTATCAGTAATACTATTATTCATTAGTTATTTTTATTAATAAAATCATTATTAATATTATTAGTATTATTATCAAATTATTAATTATTAATTATTAGAATTATTGCTATTACTATCATTATTATTAATTGTATTATTATTTATATACCTATTATTAGTATTAGTGATATTATTAATACACTTATAGATATATATATATATATATATATATATATATATATATATATATATATATATATATATATATATATATATACATATACATATATGACATACGATTATACATATATAAACACATATACAGAGTATATATATATTTATAACGTATATACTGTTATATACATACATACAGACCCATTATATAATATGTATTATTATTAATAATTTTAATTAAATAAAATACTGAATTATATAAATATACGAATTAATAAAAATGAATACGTATTCCTGTTCTCCATCGTTTTCCAACTGAACCATAAATTGATTTTTGTCAACCATCCAGTACAAATCGATTCCTTATGTTTCTATAACAAACAAATTTAGATTGGAAAATCGTACGTTTTTTTTATTTTAATTTTTTTTCCTGTTTCTGATTAACATGGTGTCAGATCAATTGAGCTAGCAAACAAGTTACAAATAGCTGTAATATCATCTTTTAGCCTTTATATAATACGCTGTAACAGCAATTCGATTGAAAACAGCAAAAATCAGATTAATTTTTTTATGCATATGCTCGGTAATCTCTGTTTTTAACTTTTTACTCAAAACACGATCACGTATCAAATTTCAAAATCCTTTAATGCCAAGTTGTTAGAAATCATACACTAAAACTATCTGAAAAGTTTCAAATCCCAATTTTGTTTATCGAGTTCGAATTTTTGAGTCAAAGCTTCGATTTCAAAAGTCAAAGATTCTGTTCTTGGTAAAATTCGTAAGTGTTTTGATGTTTTAAATTAAATTGATGACATAGATAGATTACAGGAATGATTTAGAACTTTTTTCACGAAGAGATCGTGACCTATAACAGTCTCTAATTTCAAATTGAATTTACAGTTCATACGTATTATTATTATTATTTTTTTTCTTTCTGTTTCAGTTTATTTTGTTTTCTCTCCTGTTTTAAATAATTCAAACCACAAATAAACGTTTCTGTACTGTTTGAGAGTCATAAAATCACGAGATTTAATTGGGGTAGTGATGGGATTCTATCAATCGACTAGTGAAGAAGAAAAAGGGAAATGAACTAGATAATAATACGGGTTATATTTAATTTAAATGAGTTCGTAACAAAAAGGTTGTTATAGTCGAGTGGTTGATGTGGCTGTGGGTGATTGAGAGGTTCTTGGTTCGATTCCGGTCTCTGCCAGTTTGTTTTTTTTTTTTTGAAAAACTAATTAAGGTAGTTTTTATATATCATTTTTAATATTATTATTATTATTATTATTATTATTATTATTATTATTATTATTATTATTATTATTATTATTATTAATATTTGTAGTGACCCAAACTTTTCCATGTTTATATATATTAATTGAGATTGATATTTACATGATTAAATGTTTCCAACATGTTAAGCAATCAAACTTGTTAAGACTTGATTAATTGAAATATGTTTCATATAGACAATTGACCACCAAAGTTGACCGGTGATTCACGAACGTTAAAACTTGTAAAAACTATATGATGACATATATATGGATATATATATAGTTAACATGATACTATGATAAGTAAACATATCATTAAGTATATTAACAATGAACTACATATGTAAAAATAAGACTACTAACTTAATGATTTTTAAACGAGACATATATGTAACGATTATCGTTGTAAAGACATTTAATGTATATATATCATATTAAGAGATATTCATACATGATAATATCATGATAATATAATAATTTAAAATCTCATTTGATATTATAAACATTGGGTTAACAACATTTAACAAGATCGTTAACCTAAAGGTTTCAAAACAACACTTACATGTAACGACTAACGATGACTTAACGACTCAGTTAAAATGTATATACATGTAGTGTTTTAATATGTATTTATTCACTTTTGAAAGACTTCAATACACTTATCAAAATACTTCTACTTAACAAAAATGCTTACAATTACATCCTCGTTCAGTTTCATCTACAATTCTACTCGTATGCACCTGTATTCGTACTCGTACAATACACAGCTTTTAGATGTATGTACTATTGGTATATACACTCCAATGATCAGCTCTTAGCAGCCCATGTGAGTCACCTAACACATGTGGGAACCATCATTTGGCAACTAGCATGAAATATCTCATAAAATTACAAAAATATGAGTAATCATTCATGACTTATTTACATGAAAACAAAATTACATATCCTTTATATCTAATCCATACACCAACGACCAAAAACACCTACAAACACTTTCATTCTTCAATTTTCTTCATCTAATTGATCTCTCTCAAGTTCTATCTTCAAGTTCTAAGTGTTCTTCATATATTCTACAAGTTCTAGTTACATAAAATCAAGAATACTTTCAAGTTTGCTAGCTCACTTCCAATCTTGTAAGGTGATCATCCAACCTCAAGAAATCTTTGTTTCTTACAGTAGGTTATCATACTAATACAAGGTAATAATCATATTCAAACTTTGGTTCAATTTCTATAACTATAACAATCTTATTTCAAGTGATGATCTTACTTGAACTTGTTTTCGTGTCATGATTCTGCTTCAAGAACTTCGAGCCATCCAAGGATCCGTTGAAGCTAGATCCATTTTTCTCTTTTCCAGTAGGTTTATTCAAGGAACTTAAGGTAGTAATGATGTTCATAACATTATTCAATTCATATATATAAAGCTATCTTATTCGAAGGTTTAAACTTGTAATCACTAGAACATAGTTTAGTTAATTCTAAACTTGTTCGCAAACAAAAGTTAATCCTTCTAACTTGACTTTTAAAATCAACTAAACACATGTTCTATATCTATATGATATGCTAACTTAATGATTTAAAACCTGGAAACACGAAAAACACCGTAAAACCGGATTTACGCCGTCGTAGTAACACCGCGGGCTGTTTTGGTTTAGTTAATTAAAAACTATGATAAACTTTGATTTAAAAGTTGTTATTCTGAGAAAATTATTTTTATTATGAACATGAAACTATATCCAAAAATTATGGTTAAACTCAAAGTGGAAGTATGTTTTCTAAAATGGTCATCTAGACGTCGTTCTTTCGACTGAAATGACTACCTTTACAAAAATGACCTGTAACTTATTTTTCCGACTATAAATCTATACTTTTTCTGTTTAGATTCATAAAATAGAGTTCAATATGAAACCATAGCAATTTGATTCACTCAAAACGGATTTAAAATGAAGAAGTTATGGGTAAAACAAGATTGGATAATTTTTCTCATTTTAGCTACGTGAAAATTGGTAACAAATCTATTCCAACCATAACTTAATCAACTTGTATTGTATATTATGTAATCTTGAGATATCATATACACGTATACAATGTTTCGACCTATCATGTCGACACATCTATATATATTTCGGAACAACCATAGACACTCTATATGTGAATGTTGGAGTTAGCTATACAGGGTTGAGGTTGATTCCAAAATATATATAGTTTGAGTTGTGATCAATACTGAGATACGTATACACTGGGTCGTGGATTGATTCAAGATAATATTTATCGATTTATTTCTGTACATCTAACTGTGGACAACTAGTTGTAGGTTACTAACGAGGACAGCTGACTTAATAAACTTAAAGCATCAAAATATATTAAAAGTGTTGTAAATATATTTTGAACATACTTTGATATATATGTATATATTGTTATAGGTTCGTGAATCAACCAGTGGCCAAGTCTTACTTCCCGACGAAGTAAAAATCTGTGAAAGTGAGTTATAGTCCCACTTTTAAAATCTAATATTTTTGGGATGAGAATACATGCATGTTTTATAAATGATTTACGAAATAGACACAAGTACGTGAAACTACATTCTATGGTTGAATTATCGAAATCGAATATGCCCCTTTTTATTAAGTCTGGTAATCTAAGAATTAGGGAACAGACACCCTAATTGACGCGAATCCTAAAGATAGATCTATCGGGCCCAACAAGCCCCATCCAAAGTACCGGATGCTTTAGTACTTCGAAATTTATATCATATCCGAAGGGTGTCCCGGAATGATGGGGATATTCTTATATATGCATCTTGTTAATGTCGGTTACCAGGTGTTCACCATATGAATGATTTTTATCTCTATGTATGGGATGTGTATTGAAATATGAAATCTTGTGGTCTATTATTATGATTTGATATATATAGGTTAAACCTATAACTCACCAACATTTTTGTTGACGTTTTAAGCATGTTTATTCTCAGGTGATTATTAAGAGCTTCCGCTGTCGCATACTTAAATAAGGACGAGATTTGGAGTCCATGATTGTATGATATTATGTAAAAACTGCATTCAAGAAACTTATTTTGTTGTAACATATTTGTATTGTAAACCATTATGTAATGGTCGTGTGTAAACAGGATATTTTAGATTATCATTATTTGATAATCTACGTAAAGCTTTTTAAACCTTTATTGATGAAATAAAGGTTATGGTTTGTTTTAAAATGAAAGCAGTCTTTGAAAAACGTCTCATATAGAGGTCAAAACCTCGCAACGAAATCAATTAATATGGAACGTTTTTAATCAATAAGAACGGGACATTTCAGTTGGTATCAGAGCGTTGGTCTTAGAGAACCAGAATTTTGCATTAGTGTGTCTTATCGAGTTTGTTAGGATGCATTAGTGAGTCTGGACTTCGACCGTGTTTACTTGAAAAATGATTGCTTAACAAATTTTGTTGGAAACTATATATTTTTAACATGTGAATATTATGTGATATATTAATTTCTTAACGCGTTTGATATTATGTGATAGATGTCTACCTCTAGAACAAGTCCCATTGACTCACCTAATAATAATGAAGAGTCAAATGTAAATTGGAATGATTCGTGGACTGATTCACAAGTTCCCGAAGAGGAACCGGAAGAAGAGTCGGAACCGGAAGAAGAATCGGAACCGGAAGAAGAATCGGAACCGGATGAAGAAATAGAACCGGTGGAGGAAATAATAAAATGGTTAAGTAAAAGAAAATCCTCAACCAACCGACCAAGGTTAATTATGGTCAATGGTGTTTCCGCCAAGGTAGCAAAATATTGGGAGGATTACCAATTCTCCGATGAATCGGATTCCGACGAGAATTCCGATGATGTTATAGAAATTACCCCAACTGAATTTAAAAAGGCAAAAGAAAATAATAAGGGAAAGGGCATAAAAATAGAGAAATCTAATTCCAACCCCGATGAACTTTATATGTATCGTCAACCCCCGAAGTCCTTAAGTTGTAACAATGACCCGGGAACCTATAAACCATCAGGTTTTTCTAAACCAATGTGGAAAACGACGGCTCGTATTAGGGGAACATCATATATCCCTAGAAACTTGGCAAAACGAACCAAAACCGAAAAAGAAGAAACAAGCGAGTCGGAATAAGATAGTTGTATTCGTGTGGTGTAATATATGTAATATAGTGTGCTTATGCTTTAAGATATATGTAAAAATTGCTTGTATTAATAAGTATTTTTTTTATGAATCTAACTCTTGTCTATTTTACAGTATAAAAACACAAAATGGATAGACAACCCAATATTTTAAGAGACCTACCCGGAGACATGATTGATGAAATCTTGTCTAGAGTCGGTCAGAATTCTTCGGCACAACTATTTAAGGCGAGATCAGTTTGTAAGACATTCGAAGAACGTTCCAAGAATGCCTTGGTTTATAAAAGGCTTTCGTTCGAAAGATGGGGGATATCACATTGGGAAATCCATAAGTTACGATATGTTTACTTTGACGCATATATTGCGGGGAACCCAAATGCTATTTTACGCAATGGGTTAAGAAATTATTTTGACTCAAAATATCCGAATATTGGACTTCGTGATTTAGAAAAAGCGGCTAACATGCAACATAAAGAAGCATGTTATGCTTACGGATTAGTAATGTTCGCTTCTCACCAAAGTGAGAACAAGAACATCGGGCTACAACTATTAAACAAAACGTTCCCACAAGTGACGGAGTCGGTAATTGGGGTAAGAAATGAGGTTTTTAGATTGTTACGGGACTGTTGGACATTACGTAACCCTCGTCCCTTTGACGACGTTACAACACGCTGTCTTATCAACGACCATAACGGTTATGTTCCACAAGACCAAGGATGGGAAGTAGTCCTAGTAAAACCAGAATGCATGACTTGTTTCTGGACGTATGAATTACGTGTCTTTATTGCCTTTGCTGAACGACTTGTGTACTAGCTAGAATTATCTTCACAACTATCTTGTATCAAAGTTATTGTGTGCTATATTTTATGCTATATGTAAAATAAGCGGTATTGTAAGTTTGTAAAATATTGTGAAAAAGTTTGAACTCGAAATATTATTATAATCAGTTTTTCATATAGAATTGTAGTAGTTGAATTGTATATTAGCTACTAAGTATGAACTTAACGGGTAGGTACTACCCGAATTTAAACTTATAAAACGCTAATATGAAGAAAAAGCTTTTATAAATGAGTTCATATTACGCTACGAAATACTATTAACTACTCTTAATATTCTGTATGATTAACTTGTTCCATTTGACTATTTTGAAGGAAATGACACCGACTACTCGACACACCGTGAATATGAATGAAGAGGAATTCCGTACTTTTCTAGCTTCAAACAAAGCCGCAGTACAGGCTGCGCTACATACCAACAATAACCTTGGATCTAGCAGTACAGGAAATCGTGTAGGATGTACCTACAAAGAATTCACTGCCTGCAAACCTTTGGAATTTGATGGAACCGAAGGACCGATCGGATTGAAACGGTGGACCGAGAAGGTCGAATCGGTGTTTGCCATAAGTAAGTGTACTGAAGAGGACAAAGTGAAGTACGCTACGCATACCTTCACAGGTTCTGCGTTAACATGGTGGAATACCTATCTAGAGCAAGTGGGACAAGACGATGCGTACGTACTACCGTGGTCAGCATTCAAGCACTTGATGAACGAGAAGTACCGTCCCAGAACTGAGGTCAATAAGCTCAAGACAGAACTTAGAGGGTTACGAACCCAAGGATTTAATATTACCACGTACGAAAGACGATTCACAGAATTGTGCCTATTGTGTCCGGGAGCATTCGAAGATGAGGAAGAGAAGATCGACGCGTTTGTGAAAGGATTACCGGAAAGAATCCAAGAAGATATAAGTTCACACGAGCCCGCCTCCATACAACAGGCATGTAGAATGGCTCACAAACTAGTGAACCAGATTGAAGAAAGAATTAAAGAACAGACTGCTGAAGAGGCCAATGTGAAGCAAGTCAAAAGAAAGTCGGAGGAAAACGGTGATAAGAATCACCAATACAACAACAACAGCAATTACAACAATAATCGCAACAATTACCCCAACAATCGCAACATCATTCGCAACTACAACAAACGGCCCAACAACAACAACAACAACAACAACAACAACAACAACAACAACATCAACTACAACAATCATCCCAACAACAATAATAACCGCAACAACAACAACAATCAGAAGCAGCTATGCCAAAGGTGTGAAAAGTATCACTCGGGGTTCTGCACCAAATTTTGCAACAAGTGTAAAAGAAATGGTCATAGCGCGGCGAAGTGTGAGGTCTACGGACCAGGGGTTAATAGAACGAAAGGAACAAATGGTGTCGGAACGAGTAATGGCGGAGCAAGTAGTGTCGGAGCAAGTTATGCCAATGTAGTTTGTTATAAATGTGGAAAACCGGGCCACATTATTAGAAATTTCCCGAACCAGGAGAACACGAATGGGCAAGGCCGCGGAAGAGTTTTCAATATTAATGCGGCAGAGGCACAGAAACACCCGGAGCTTGTTACGGGTACGTTTCTTATTGACAATAAATCTGCTTACGTTTTATTTGATTCGGGTGCGGATAGAAGCTATATGAGTAGAGATTTTTGTGCTAAATTAAGTTGTCCATTGACGCCTTTGGATAGTAAATTTTTACTCGAATTAGCAAATGGTAAATTAATTTCAGCAGATAATATATGTCGGAATCGAGAAATTAAACTGGTTAGCGAAACATTTAAGATTGATTTGATACCAGTAGAGTTAGGGAGTTTTGATGTGATAATCGGTATGGACTGGTTGAAAGAAGTGAAAGCAGAGATCGTTTGTTACAAAAATGCAATTCGCATTATACGAGAAAAAGGAAAACCCTTAATGGTGTACGGAGAAAAGGGCAACACGAAGGTACATCTTATTAATAATTTGAAGGCACAAAAACTAATAAGAAAAGGTTGCTATGCTGTTCTAGCACACGTCGAGAAAGTACAAACTGAAGAAAAGAGCATCAATGATGTTCCCGTTGCAAAAGAATTTCCCGATGTATTTCCGAAAGAATTACCGGGATTACCCCCACATCGATCCGTTGAATTTCAAATAGATCTTGTACCAGGAGCTGCACCAATAGCTCGTGCTCCTTACAGACTCGCACCCAGCGAGATGAAAGAACTGCAAAGCCAATTACAAGAACTTTTAGAGCGTGGTTTCATTCGACCAAGCACATCACCGTGGGGAGCTCCTGTTTTGTTTGTCAAGAAGAAAGATGGTACATTCAGGTTGTGTATCGACTACCGAGAGTTGAACAAACTTACCATCAAGAACCGCTACCCACTACCAAGAATCGACGACTTATTTGATCAACTACAAGGCTCGTCTGTTTATTCAAAGATTGACTTACGTTCCGGGTATCATCAAATGCGGGTGAAAGAAGATGATATTCCAAAGACTGCTTTCAGAACACGTTACGGTCATTACGAGTTTATGGTCATGCTGTTTGGTTTAACTAATGCACCAGCTGTGTTCATGGACCTTATGAACCGAGTGTGTGGACCATACCTTGATAAGTTTGTCATTGTTTTCATTGATGACATACTTATTTACTCAAAGAATGACCAAGAACACGGTGAACATTTGAGAAAGGTGTTAGAAGTATTGAGGAAGGAAGAATTGTACGCTAAGTTTTCAAAGTGTGCATTTTGGTTGGAAGAAGTTCAATTCCTCGGTCACATAGTAAACAAAGAAGGTATTAAGGTGGATCCGGCAAAGATAGAAACTGTTGAAAAGTGGGAAACCCCAAAAACTCCGAAACACATACGCCAGTTTTTAGGACTAGCTGGTTACTACAGAAGGTTCATCCAAGACTTTTCCAGAATAGCAAAACCCTTGACTGCATTAACGCATAAAGGGAAGAAATTTGAATGGAATGATGAACAAGAGAAAGCGTTTCAGTTATTAAAGAAAAAGCTAACTACGGCACCTATATTGTCATTGCCTGAAGGGAATGATGATTTTGTGATTTATTGTGACGCATCAAAGCAAGGTCTCGGTTGTGTATTAATGCAACGAACGAAGGTGATTGCTTATGCGTCTAGACAATTGAAGATTCACGAACAAAATTATACGACGCATGATTTGGAATTAGGCGCGGTTGTTTTTGCATTAAAGACTTGGAGGCACTACTTATATGGGGTCAAAAGTATTATATATACCGACCACAAAAGTCTTCAACACATATTTAATCAGAAACAACTGAATATGAGGCAGCGTAGGTGGATTGAATTATTGAATGATTACGACTTTGAGATTTGTTACCACCCGGGGAAGGCAAATGTGGTAGCCGATGCCTTGAGTAGGAAGGACAGAGAACCCATTCGAGTAAAATCTATGAATATAATGATTCATAATAACCTTACTACTCAAATAAAGGAGGCGCAACAAGGAGTTTTAAAAGAGGGAAATTTAAAGGATGAAATACCCAAAGGATCGGAGAAGCATCTTAATATTCGGGAAGACGGAACCCGGTATAGGGCTGAAAGGATTTGGGTACCAAAATTTGGAGATATGAGAGAAATGGTACTTAGAAGCTCATAAAACCAGATACTCAATACATCCTGGAACGGGGAAGATGTACAAGGATCTCAAGAAACATTTTTGGTGGCCGGGTATGAAAGCCAATGTTGCTAAATACGTAGGAGAATGTTTGACGTGTTCTAAGGTCAAAGCTGAGCATCAGAAACCATCAGGTCTACTTCAACAACCCAAAATCCCGGAATGGAAATGGGAAAACATTACCATGGATTTCATCACTAAATTTCCAAGGACTGCAAGTGGTTTTGATACTATTTGGGTAATAGTTGATCGTCTCACCAAATCAGCACACTTCCTGCCAATAAGAGAAGATGACAAGATGGAGAAGTTAGCACGACTGTATTTGAAGGAAGTCGTCTCCAGACATGGAATACCAATCTCTATTATCTCTGATAGGGATGGCAGATTTATTTCAAGATTCTGGCAGACATTGCAGCAAGCATTAGGAACTCGTCTAGACATGAGTACTGCCTATCATCCACAAACTGATGGGCAGAGCGAAAGGACGATACAAACGCTTGAAGACATGCTACGAGCATGTGTTATTGATTTCGGAAACAGTTGGGATCGACATCTACCGTTAGCAGAATTTTCCTACAACAATAGCTACCATTCAAGTATTGAGATGGTGCCGTTTGAAGCACTTTATGGTAGAAAGTGCAGGTCTCCGATTTTTTGGAGTGAAGTGGGGGATAGACAGATTACGGGTCCGGAGATTATACAAGAAACTACCGAGAAGATCATCCAAATTCAACAACGGTTGAAAACCGCCCAAAGTCGACAAAAGAGCTACGCTGACATTAAAAGAAAAGATATAGAATTTGAAATTGGAGAGATGGTTATGCTTAAAGTTGCACCTTGGAAAGGCGTTGTTCGATTTGGTAAACGAGGGAAATTAAATCCAAGGTATATTGGACCATTCAAGATTATTGATCGTGTCGGACCAGTAGCTTACCGACTTGAGTTACCTCAACAAATCGCGGCTGTACATAACACTTTCCACGTCTCGAATTTGAAGAAATGTTTTGCTAAAGAAGATCTCACTATTCCGTTAGATGAAATCCAAATCAACGAAAAACTTAAATTCATCGAAGAACCCGTCGAAATAATGGATCGTGAGGTTAAAAGACTTAAGCAAAACAAGATACCAATTGTTAAGGTTTGATGGAATGCTCGTAGAGGACCCGAGTTCACCTGGGAGCGTGAAGATCAGATGAAGAAGAAATACCCGCATCTATTTCCAGAAGATTCGTCAACACCTTCAACTGCTTAAAATTTCGGGACGAAATTTATTTAACGGGTAAGTACTGTAGTGACCCAAACTTTTCCATGTTTATATATATTAATTGAGATTGATATTTACATGATTAAATGTTTCCAACATGTTAAGCAATCAAACTTGTTAAGACTTGATTAATTGAAATATGTTTCATATAGACAATTGACCACCAAAGTTGACCGGTGATTCACGAACGTTAAAACTTGTAAAAACTATATGATGACATATATATGGATATATATATAGTTAACATGATACTATGATAAGTAAACATATCATTAAGTATATTAACAATGAACTACATATGTAAAAACAAGACTACTAACTTAATGATTTTTAAACGAGACATATATGTAACGATTATCGTTGTAAAGACATTTAATGTATATATATCATATTAAGAGATATTCATACATGATAATATCATGATAATATAATAATTTAAAATCTCATTTGATATTATAAACATTGGGTTAACAACATTTAACAAGATCGTTAACCTAAAGGTTTCAAAACAACACTTACATGTAACGACTAACGATGACTTAACGACTCAGTTAAAATGTATATACATGTAGTGTTTTAATATGTATTTATACACTTTTGAAAGACTTCAATACACTTATCAAAATACTTCTACTTAACAAAAATGCTTACAATTACATCCTCGTTCAGTTTCATCAACAATTCTACTCGTATGCACCTGTATTCGTACTCGTACAATACATAGCTTTTAGATGTATGTACTATTGGTATATACACTCCAATGATCAGCTCTTAGCAGCCCATGTGAGTCACCTAACACATGTAGGAACCATCATTTGGCAACTAGCATGAAATATCTCATAAAATTACAAAAATATGAGTAATCATTCATGACTTATTTACATGAAAACAAAATTACATATCCTTTATATCTAATCCATACACCAACGACCAAAAACACCTATAAACACTTTCATTCTTCAATTTTCTTCATCTAATTGATCTCTCTCAAGTTCTATCTTCAAGTTCTAAGTGTTCTTCATATATTCTACAAGTTCTAGTTACATAAAATCAAGAATACTTTCAAGTTTGCTAGCTCACTTCCAATCTTGTAAGGTGATCATCCAACCTCAAGAAATCTTTGTTTATTACAGTAGGTTATCATTCTAATACAAGGTAATAATCATATTCAAACTTTGGTTCAATTTCTATAACTATAACAATCTTATTTCAAGTGATGATCTTACTTGAACTTGTTTTCGTGTCATGATTCTGCTTCAAGAACTTCGAGCCATCCAAGGATCCGTTGAAGCTAGATCCATTTTTCTCTTTTCCAGTAGGTTTATTCAAGGAACTTAAGGTAGTAATGATGTTCATAACATCATTCAATTCATATATATAAAGCTATCTTATTCGAAGGTTTAAACGTGTAATCACTAGAACATAGTTTAGTTAATTCTAAACTTGTTCGCAAACAAAAGTTAATCCTTCTAACTTGACTTTTAAAATCAACTAAACACATGTTCTATATCTATATGATATGCTAACTTAATGATTTAAAACCTGGAAA
Source organism: Rutidosis leptorrhynchoides (assembly GCF_046630445.1). Lineage (NCBI taxonomy): Eukaryota > Viridiplantae > Streptophyta > Magnoliopsida > Asterales > Asteraceae > Rutidosis > Rutidosis leptorrhynchoides. The sequence goes on from NC_092336.1 coordinate 438,498,702, forward strand.
CACGAAAAACACCGTAAAACCGGATTTACGCCGTCGTAGTAACACCGCGGGCTGTTTTGGTTTAGTTAATTAAAAACTATGATAAACTTTGATTTAAAAGTTGTTATTCTGAGAAAATGATTTTTATTATGAACATGAAACTATATCCAAAAATTATGGTTAAACTCAAAGTGGAAGTATGTTTTCTAAAATGGTCATCTAGACGTCGTTCTTTCGACTGCAATGACTACCTTTACAAAAATGACCTGTAACTTATTTTTCCGACTATAAATCTATACTTTTTCTGTTTAGATTCATAAAATAGAGTTCAATATGAAACCATAGCAATTTGATTCACTCAAAACGGATTTAAAATGAAGAAGTTATGGGTAAAACAAGATTGGATAATTTTTCTCATTTTAGCTACGTGAAAATTGGTAACAAATCTATTCCAACCATAACTTAATCAACTTGTATTGTATATTATGTAATCTTGAGATATCATAGACACGTATACAATGTTTCGACCTATCATGTCGACACATCTATATATATTTTGGAACAACCATAGACACTCTATATGTGAATGTTGGAGTTAGCTATACAGGGTTGAGGTTGATTCCAAAATATATATAGTTTGAGTTGTGATCAATACTGAGATACGTATACACTGGGTCGTGGATTGATTCAAGATAATATTTATCGATTTATTTCTGTACATCTAACTGTGGACAACTAGTTGTAGGTTACTAACGAGGACAGCTGACTTAATAAACTTAAAACATCAAAATATATTAAAAGTGTTGTAAATATATTTTGAACATACTTTGATATATATGTATATATTGTTATAGGTTCATGAATCAACCAGTGGCCAAGTCTTACTTCCCGACGAAGTAAAAATCTGTGAAAGTGAGTTATAGTCCCACTTTTAAAATCTAATATTTTTGGGATGAGAATACATGCAGGTTTTATAAATGATTTACAAAATAGACACAAGTACGTGAAACTACATTCTATGGTTGAATTATCGAAATCGAATATGCCCCTTTTTATTAAGTCTGGTAATCTAAGAATTAGGGAACAGACACCCTAATTGACGCGAATCCTAAAGATAGATCTATCGGGCCCAACAAGCCCCATCCAAAGTACCGGATGCTTTAGTACTTCGAAATTTATATCATATCCGAAGGGTGTCCCGGAATGATGGGGATATTCTTATATATGCATCTTATTAATGTCGGTTACCAGGTGTTCACCATATGAATGATTTTTATCTCTATGTATGGGATGTGTATTGAAATATGAAATCTTGTGGTCTATTATTATGATTTGATATATATAGGTTAAACCTATAACTCACCAACATTTTTGTTGACGTTTTAAGCATGTTTATTCTCAGGTGATTATTAAGAGCTTCCGCTGTCGCATACTTAAATAAGGACGAGATTTGGAGTCCATGCTTGTATGATATTATGTAAAAACTGCATTCAAGAAACTTATTTTGTTGTAACATATTTGTATTGTAAACCATTATGCAATGGTCGTGTGTAAACAGGATATTTTAGATTATCATTATTTGATAATCTACGTAAAGCTTTTTAAACCTTTATTGATGAAATAAAGGTTATGGTTTGTTTTAAAATGAAAGCAGTCTTTGAAAAACGTCTCATATAGAGGTGAAAACCTCGCAACGAAATCAATTAATATGGAACGTTTTTAATCAATAAGAACGGGACATTTCAATATTATTATTATCTTTATTGATATATAATTATTATTAAGTACTACTAATACAATTGTTGTTAATATAACTTAAATTTTGATTATATACAAATATATTTATATGTATAAATATGTACGAAAATGAAAATGAATATGATTATGATTACGAATATGTTTATGTATGAAATGATAAAATATAATAATAAGTAGGATTTAGTTTATAGTATGATATAAACATAAGTATAATTATAAGTAATGATAAAAGATAATATTATGAAATTTAGATGAATTTAGAAAGATGTTAAGGTATAGACATGATAATGATAATGATATAATTCAATTTATTATTATTATTAGTTCTAATATTAATTATTATTGTTATTATTATTAATATTATCATTACTAATAAATATTTATATCATTATTATTTAAATTATCATATTTATTAAAAGTATCATTTTTATTAAAATTATCATTTTATTATTATCAATATTATTAAAAGTACTATTATTATCATTATTGGTATGAGTATCATTATTATTATGCCAATAATAGGATCATTATTTTTAACTGGTGTTAGCAGTAATTTTTTTTATATAGTTAATATTATTATCAGTGTTATCTATATCAATAGTATTAAAATAATTATGACTGTAAAAGTAAAAGTTTTAAAAATGTTGTTAAGGTTATAAGTATAAAAAAATAAAAATTAATAATAAAGATTAGATATATAAAAATATATGTAAATTACAAAACTTAACTGTATTAATATTTCTATATATATAAAATGAATATATATAAATAAATAATGAAACCTATAAATTATAAATATAACAAATACATCAATAACTATAAAGATTTAGTCATTTATGAGTATATGTTCGTGAATCCGAGGCCAACCCTGCATTGTTCAGTTGTTCAATATCGGCATATGTATTTTTACTACAAAATACAATATTGTGAGTTATAGTTCCACTTTTAAAATCTAATATTTTGGGATGAGAATACATGCAATTTTATAAATGTTTTACGAACCCCGTCCAAAGTACCGGATACTTTAGTACTTCGAATTCGTTTTTTATCATGTCCGAAGGATTTTCCGGAATGATAGGGAATATTCTTATATGCATCTTGTTAATGTCGGTTACCAGGTGTTCACCATATGAATGATATTTTTGTCTCTATGCATGGGACGTATATTTATGAGACTGAAAATGAAATCTTGTGGTCTATTAAAATTATGAAATGATTATTTATGATAAACTAATAAACTCACCAACCTTTTCGTTGACACTTGAAAGCATGTTTATTCTCAGGTACGAAAGAAATTTTCCGCTGTGCATTTGCTCATCTTAGAGATATTACTTGGAGTCATTCATGACATATTTCATAAGACGTTGCATTCGAGTCATCGAGTTCATCAAGATTATTATTAAGTCAATTATAGATGTATATATTATGAAAGAGTACGCATGCCATCAACTTTCGATGTAAATGAAAGTTTGTCTTTTAAAAATGAATGCAATGTTTGTAAAATGTATCATATATAGGTCAAGTACCTCGCGATGTAATCATATGTTATTGTATTCGTCCTTATGGATTAGGACGGGTCGTCTCATGTGGTATCAGAGCGGTGGTCTTAGCGAACCAGGTCTTACATTAGTGTGTCTAACTGATAGTTGTTTAGATGCATTAGTGACTCTGGACTTCGACCGTGTCTGCATGTCAAAAGTTTTGCTTATCATTTCTAGTCGGAAATCATCTGCTTATCATCCTTAGGAAATTACCTGCTTATCATTCTTAGTCTAGACATGTCTTACTGCCTCTATTGCATAGACAATGTATAGATAAATTCATATCTTAGCGTATCTGTTATTGTTACCTTTGCCGGACAGCTACCGAAGATTCCTCCGTAACTTATGGGATTTTAGTATTATATGTGCATATATAATTATGTATTGCAGGGTAGCAATCTACATCCTATAATCTACTTCTTATCGAAAATCCTTCATCTGATCGTACGAGATGAATCCCTCAACCAGTTCGAATTCATCGAATTCCGACAACTATTCCGATATGGAGTTTCACCTAAGCTCTAAAAGCAGTGTCCCAGGATGAATCAACCAATTCATTTGATGGGTTCGTAGCCTACTAAATTAATGGAGACGAAAAGAAGGTGATCCTTTCCATCAACCAAATTCACGTTTTGACGAAGAACCTGAAACACTTACCGACGAACTAGTCTGAAACACCATTTTCACTCTCATTTCCAGAGTATCTCATCATGATTATATACTATCTCAAATTCTGGGTCTTATTCATTCACTCGCTCTTACCGACATTCATCCCGAAGTAATCGAAGAAGTCAACAAAATTCGCATTCGAGTAATCAATTTGGAAAATGTGGTGCAAAATCTACCAGCTTCAACAACAGCATCGGCAACATCAGTACCACTAATAATCCAAGTTTCAATATCACATGCCTCAACATCGAATTCTGTACCTCGAGTATAATCATCGGTCTACATGACGTTCTACATCTTCGTTCTTCATGATGATTATGTAATCTCTAATGTTTTACAGATTATATATTCATGTTCTAACGGTAAATCAAATGAGTTTAATATCATACTAACTCATTAAATCTATATTACATCTGAAGAAAATATATATATGTAAGTATATTTTCATAAAGATTATAATTAAAAATTCTTTTGTACAAACTGTTAATGGTGAAAATATTTTAACGGGTAGGTAATACCCTAGAAATATTTAGATTTCGCATTAATAAGTTACACTATACATTCTTCGAATTTGATTCAAAGATCATTTACTATCCTATTTACAACCACCGATATACATATCCGTTCACCAAAGAATAACTATTTTCATTCAAATTCAATTTCATATTTGGATTTTGACCTATCAGAATCCAACAAGTGGCATAATGAAGAAATAATGGACACAATAAAAAAATTGATTAGAAACAGACTAATTAACAATATGAAATTTTATTAAGAAACCACACTAACAAGATCCTAGCTAACTGTTCCTAGCTAACTGTTAATTCCGTATTACATTTTATTTATCGCAATTTATTTATCGCAATTTAATTATCGCAATTTATTTATCGCAATTTAAATTCTCGCAATTTCATTTATCATCATTTAATTTCTGTTATTTATTTTACGCACTTTAAATGTCGGGACACGTATACAATGTTTTGACATATCATATCGACGCATCTATATATATTATTTGGGATAACCATAGACACTCTATATGCTGTAATGATCGAGTTCGCTATACAGGGTTGATGTTGATTCTATAATAATATATATACTTTGAGTTGTGATCGAGTCTGAGACATGTACACGGGTCACGATACGTATTAATTAATTCGAATATTATATATTAAATTATATATGAATTATTGGACTGTTAACTGTGAACTATCGACTGTGGACTAATAACATTGGACAATTAAAATGAATTAAAATATTAATTATAACATATGAAACTAAACATTTCTTCAAGTTTGCCACTTAATTTCATCCTAAACCTCAATTGTATCTTGACGATTACAGTCTGCGTTCAAAACCTTTCATGATTCTTGAAAACACCTCAATCGAGAGGATGAACCAACCGCACTTCATCTACGGGAGAAAAGATTGATACATATAGTTATGCACCTGAAAACACTCGGAACCTGTGTAAACGTTTAACATGTGTTTGTTCTAGCTCTTTTGGCATTGTTATTACCGAAAATAACATTTCAACTCTTTTTCAAACTATCCAATTTTGTCATAGCTTCAGCAAATCAACTTCGACTTCCATTCGAATTAGCTTTATTATAACCTCTATATATAAGTTTGCCTGTCGTCATCGTTACCGGGGAACCATTTATATTCCACCACATTAGCAGTAAACTTACCAGCAACTTCAATGAATTTGGACTTTTCGAAAAATCATTATAACCCCATCATGTATTCATCTATACCCTGTAACAATAATTGCCATACCAATTACCGAGAATCGGCAATCAGTATTTTGAATCTCGTAGCCTTTCTACATCAATAGTTATATGCATACATATAACAATTATATTCTAGATTTACGATCTTCAATTCTGAAATTTTGAAAAGCACCCAGCCTACGAATCAAAACATTGAACTTTGAAAAAGCTGAATGAAGCAGCAGAAAACTGTAGACAACTGTAAACGACCTTAATCATCGGAAGTTTGATGATAAAGAATAGTATGTTGGAAAAGCTCAGAAAAGTTGGAACTGGAAAACGGATTGAGCTAACCACGAAGGAGACCAAGGACAAATACAAGGACCATACCCTATATTCAAAGAATCCAGGTAATTCTGGATCCGTTGAAATCTTTAGAGAATTTCTTGCTCCGAAGTCATGTTAAAATCTTGCGGAAAATTTTTCTTCATCAACCTTCGAACTTGGAAATTCCAAAATATCATCATAAATATCTTCGATATTTCTGAGGATATTTTCATAAATATTATCGTCCGAAATTATATACCTCTTCGTGCTTCATGTGTTTTATTATATTGGAAACTTCTGTAAAATTTAAATTTAATTTATGAATGAATTCCGGAGAAATGTAAAGAAATTGATGCGTGAATTAGTATAATATAATGACACTTGATCAACGTGATTATATTATAGTAAGTCATGCTGAGTTTCTAATGGAACGTGATGATTCACAGATCATAACGTCATCATGTGCCATGTTACATAACTCTTTCATTCTGCTTAACTTCTGAACATATCAAGAAAATATATTCTTGATAGTTCTATTCTCAGTGATTCTGGTAATTTGACAAATCAAATCGTGCTATTACGTTCTTTCTTGTTTAAGAACATTAAGTTCATTCGAAGTTCCATACTTACGAATTCTGGACCGTTACTTGCTGTACTAGAGGTCGAGAAGATAATATATAAAAAAAGCAAAGAGCTCCAAAATATAAGAGAAAATATAAATCCCAATAACAACACGGAGGTTACAAACCATGGATATTAATACGAATAGCAATATAAAGACACGGTAGAATTAATAATAGTATCACTCCATGGTAATAGTAGAAGTAAAAAGATTTTTCTGGTGGAAGATTGAAAAGAAGGATGACAGAAATGATAATTAGGAAAATATCAAGCTTTAGAATGGGATTAAGTATTTTCACAATCTTTTGGATGTATGAACTAAGAAAGAACGCATAAGAATGGTGAGAATAATGGAACGGAAGAGTTTAATTTATAATGGAAAGATCAGATAGAGTAATCGAGGCAGATCACCGTATTTAATTATAAGAGATCTTAATTTCCTTACTCGCCGAAGAATCAATTCTTTTAGATTTTGAAGATTTTCTTTAAACCCCTTGAATTTCGGAATTCAACCAAGACAACATCAAAAGTTATGATACACCTTATTTTATAAAATCAACCATGATTACATCATTGGTTAAGACGAATTCCTATTTACTCATTTCACTCTTTTGTGATGACTTCATTTGTACTATTCGAGTAATCAAATTATTTTATCCGTATTACTCAATGATGATAAAACTCTATTTATCAACTCATATTCGTCATGAAAATATTTTTATTGTTAGCCATGACCACCTCAATCAAATTTCGGGACGAAATTTCTTTAACGGGTAGGTACTGTGACGTCCCGGAAATTTCCGACCAAATTTAAACTTAATCTTTATATGTTACCGACACGATAAGCAAAGTCTGTAATGTTGAGTCTCGAAAATGTTTTAACTATGTTTATATATTCAATTGACCTTTGATCATTCCCAACGATTCACGAACAATTGTGTATAACCAATATGTAATTATATATATATATATATATATATATATATATATATATATATATATATATATATATATATATAATATGGTGAATTAATAAAATACTTTTAGTCAATTAGAATTTAAAATGTAAAATAATAAATAGAATAATTATGTTACTATTAAAAAGAATATATATATATTTGCTATCAATAAATTATTATATTGTAATTAAATATTCAATAAATGATATCATGTAACATATGTTATAATTATTAAATATTATATAATAAATAACTTGTAACATTAACATATTAAATGTAATTACTAGTTTAATTATAGTTATTATATTATTATTACATTCATTATTACTAGTAATATTAAAATTAATTATAACATTATTATAATACTAAAATTTGATACACTTGATTTATTGTTATTATTGTTAACATCATCATTAATACAACTAGTAATAAAGTTATAATGTTAGTATTCTATTATTGTTAATACTTGTACTAGTATTTTATTAATAATATTATCAATGTTATTATTAATATTAGTAAGAACATTATTGTTAATAATTATTATTATCAGTAATACTATAATTCATTAGTTATTTTTATTAATAAAATCATTATTAATATTATTAGTATTATTATCAAATTATTAATTATTAATTATTAGAATTATTGCTATTACTATCATTATTATTAATTGTATTATTATTTATATACCTATTATTAGTACTAGTGATAATATTAATACACTTATATATATATATATATATATATATATATATATATATATATATATATATATATATATATATATATATATATATATATACATATACATATATGACATACGATTATACATATATAAACACATATACAGAGTATATATATATACGTATATACTATTATATACATACATACAGACCCATTATATAATATGTATTATTATTAATAATTTTAATTAAATAAAATACTGAATTATATAAATATACGAATTAATAAAAATGAATACGTATTCCTGTTCTCCATCATTTTCTAACTGAACCATAAATCAATTTTTGTCAACCATCCAGTACAAATCGATTCCTTATGTTTCTATAACAAACAAATTCAGATTGGAAAATTGTACGTTTTTTTTATTTTAATTTTTTTCCTGTTTCTGATTAACATGGTGTCGTATCAATTGAGCTAGCAAACAAGTTACAAATAGCTGTAATATCATCTTTTAGCCTTTATATAATACGCTGTAACAGCAATTCGATTGAAAACAGCAAAAATCAGATTAATTTTTTTATGTATATGCTCGGTAATCTCTGTTTTCAACTTTTTACTCAAAACACGATCACGTATCAAATTTCAAAATCCTTTAATGCCAAGTTGTTAGAAATCATACACTAAAACTATCTGAAAAGTTTCAAATCCCAATTTTGTTTATCGAGTTCGAATTTTTGAGTCAAAGCTTCGATTTCAAAAGTCAAAGATTATGTTCTTGGTAAAATTCGTAAGTGTTTTGATGTTTTAAATTATATTGATGACACAGATAGATTACAGGAATGATTTAGAACTTTTTTCACGAAGAGATCGTGACCTATAACAGTCTCTAATTTCAAATTGAATTTACAGTTCATACGTATTATTATTATTATTATTATTATTATTATTATTATTATTATTATTATTATTATTATTTTATTTTTTTTCTTTCTATTTCAGTTTATTTTGTTTTCTCTTCTGTTTTAAATAATTCAAACCACAAATAAACGTTTCTGTATTGTTTGAGAGTCATAAAATCACGAGATTTAATTGGGGCATTGATGGGATTCTGTCAATTGACTTGTGAAGAAGAAAGAGGGAAAGGAACTAGATAATAATACGGGTTATATTTAATTTAAATGAGTTCATAATAGAAAGGTTGTTATGGTCGAGTGGTTGATGTGGCTGTGGGTGATCGAGAGGTCCTTGGTTCGATTCCGGTCTTTGCCAGTTTGTTTTTTTTTTTTGAAAAACTAATTAAGGTAGTTTTTATATATTATTTTTATTATTATTATTATTATTATTATTATTATTATTATTATTATTATTATTATTATTATTATTATTATTATTATTATTATTATTATCATTATTATTATTATCATTATTATTATCTTTATTGATATATAATTATTATTAAGTACTACTAATACAATTGTTGTTAATATAACTTAAATTTTGATTATATACAAATATATTTATATGTATAAATATGTACGAAAATGAAAATGAATATGGTTATGATTATGAATATGTTTATGTATGAAATGATAAAATATAATAATAAGTAGGATTTAGTTTATAGTATGATATAAACATAAGTATAATTATAAGTAATGATAAAAGATAATATTATGAAATTTAGATGAATTTAGAAAGATGTTAAGGTATAGACATGATAATGATAATGATATAATTCAATTTATTATTATTAGTTCTAATATTAATTATTATTGTTATTATTATTAATATTATCATTACTAATAAATATTTATATCATTATTATTTAAATTATCATATTTATTAAAAGTATCATTTTTATTAAAATTATCATTTTATTATTATCAATATTATTAAAAGTACTATTATTATCATTATTGGTATGAGTATCATTATTATTATACCAATAATAGGATCATTATTTTTAACTGGTGTTAGCAGTAAAATTATTTTTTTTATATAGTTAATATTATTATCAGTGTTATCTATATCAATAGTATTAAAATAATTATGACTATAAAAGTAAAAGTTTTAAAAATGTTGTTAAGGTTATAAGTATAAAAAAATAAAAAAAAAATAATAAAGATTAGATATACAAAAATATATGTAAATTACAAAACTTAACTGTATTAATATTTCTATATATATAAAATGAATATATATAAATAAATAATGAAACCTATAAATTATAAATATAACAAATACATCAATAACTATAAAGATTTAGTCGTTTACGAGTATATGTTTTAATATATATATATATATATATATATATATATATATATATATATATATATATATATATATATATATATATATATACACAAATGATATAGGTTCGTGTATCCGAGGCCAACCCTGCATTGTTCAGTTGTTCAATGTCGTCATATGTATTTTTACTACAAAATACAATATTGTGAGTTATAGTCCCACTTTTAAAATATAATATTTTGGGATGAGAATACATGCAGTTTTATAAATATTTTACGAACCCCATTCAAAGTACCGGATGCTTTAGTACTTCGAATTCGTTTTTTATCATGTCCGAAGGATTTCTCGTAATGATAGGGGATATTCTTATATGCATCTTGTTAATGTCGGTTACCAGGTGTTCACTATATGAATGATATTTTTGTCTCTATGCATGGGACGTATATTTATGAGAACTGAAAATGAAATCTTGTGGTCTATTAAAATTATGAAATGATTATTTATGATAAACTAATGAACTCACCAACATTTTGGTTGATACTTAAAAGCATGTTTATTCTCAGGTACAAAAGAAATCATCCGATGTGCATTTGCTCATCTTAGAGATATTACTTGGAGTCATTCATGACATATTTCATAAGACGTTGCATTCGAGTCGTCGAGTTCATCAAGATTATTATTAAGTCAATTATAAATGGATATATTATGAAAGAGTATGCATGCCGTCAACTTTCGATTTAAATGAAAGTTTGTCTTTTAAAAACGAATGCAATGTTTGTAAAATGTATCATATAGAGGTCAAGTACCTCGCGATGTAATCATATGTTATTGCATTCGTCCTTATGGATTAGGACGGGTCATCTCATTGACCACCCAACTTGACCGGTGATTCACGAACATTAAAACGTTTAAAAACTATATGATGTCATATATATATATATATATATATATATATATATATATATATATATATATATATATATATATATATATATATATATATATATATATATATATATATATATATATATATATAGTTAACATGGTATTATGATAAGTAAACATATCATTAAGTATATTAACAATGAACTACATATGTAAAAACAAGACTACTAACTTAAGGATTTTGAAATGAGGAATATATGTAACGATTATCGTTGTAACGACATTTAATTGTATATATATCATATTAAGATATATTAATACATCATAATATCAGGATAATGTAATAATTTAACATCTCTTTAGATATAATAAACAATGGGTTAACAACATTTAACAAGATCGTTAACTTTAAGGTTTCAAAACAACACTTACATGTAACGACTAACGATGACTTAACGACTCAGTTAAAATGTATATACATGTAGTGTTTTAATATGTATTCATACACTTTTGAAAGACTTCAAGACACTTATCAAATTACTTCTACTTAACAAAAATGTTTACAATTACATCCTCATTCATTTTCATCAACAATTCTACTCGTATGCACTCGTATTCGTACTCGTACAATACCCAGCTTCTAAATGTATTTACTATTGGTATATACACTCCAATGATCAGCTCTTAGCAGCCCTTGTGAGTCACCTAACACATGTGGGAACCATCATTTGGCAACTAGCATGAAATATCTCATAAAATTATAAAAATATTAGTAATCATTCATGACTTATTTACAAGTAAACAAAATTACACATCCTTTATATCTAATCCATATACCAACGAACAAAAACACCTATAAACACTTTATTTATTCAATTTTATTCATCTAATTAATCTCTCTCAAGTTCAATCTTCATGTTCTAAGTGTTCTTCATAAATTCTATAAGTTCTAGTTTCATAAAATCAAGAATACTTCCAAGTTTGCTAGCTTACTTCCAATCTTGTAAAGTGATCATCCAACCTCAAGAAACCGTTCTTATTTACAGTAAGATATCTTTCTAATAAAAGGTAATACTCATATTCAAACTTTGATTCAATTTTTATAACTATAACAATCTTATTTCGAGTGGAAATCTTACTTGAACTTGTTTTCGTGTCATGATTCTGCTTCAAGAACTTTCAAGCCATCCAATGATCCTTTGAATCTAGATCTATTTTTCTCATTTCCATTTAGTTTACCTATTAAAATTAAGGTAGTAATGATGTTCATAACATCATTCAATTCATACATATAAAACTATCTTATTCGAAGATTTAAACTTGTAATCACTAGAACATAGTTTAGTTAATTCTAAACTTGTTTGCAAATAAAGTTAATCCTTCTAACTTGACTTTTAAAATCAACTAAACACATGTTATATATCTATATGATATGCTAACTTAATGATTTAAAACCTGAAAACACGAAAAACACCGTAAAATCGGATATACGCCGTCATAGTAACAACACGAGCTGTTTTGGGTTAGTTAATTAAAAACTATGATAAACTTTGATTTAAAAGTTGTTCTTCCGGGAAAATGATTTTTCTTATGAACATGAAACTATATCCAAAAATCATGGTTAAACTCAAAGTGGAAGTATGTTTTCCAAAATGGTCATCTAGACGTCGTTCTTTCGACTGAAATGACTACCTTTACAAAAATGACTTGTAACCTGTATTTCTGACTATAAACTTATACTTTTTCTATTTAGATTCATAAACTTAAGTTCAATATGAAACCATAGTGAAATGTCCCGTTCTTATTGATTAAAAACGTTCAATATTAATTGATTTCGTTGCGAGGTTTTGACCTCTATATGAGACGTTTTTCAAAGACTGCATTCATTTTTAAAACAAACCATAACCTTTATTTCATAAATAAAGGTTTAAAAAGCTTTACGTAGATTATCAAATAATGATAATCTAAAATATCATGTTTACACACGACCATTACATAATGGTTTACAATACAAATATGTTACATCGAAATAAGTTTCTTGAATGCAGTTTTTACACAATATCATACAAGCATGGACTCCAAATCTTGTCCTTATTTAAGTATGCGATAGCGGAAGCTCTTAATAATCACCTGAGAATAAACATGCTTAAAACGTCAACAAAAATGTTGGTGAGTTATAGGTTTAACCTATATATATCAAATCGTAACAATAGACCACAAGATTTCATATTTCAATATACATCCCATACATAGAGATAAAAATCATTCATATGGTGAACACCTGGTAACCGACATTAACAAGATGCATATTTAAGAATATCCCCATCATTCCGGGACACCCTTCGGATATGATATAAATTTTGAAGTACTAAAGCATCCGGTACTTTGGATGGGGTTTGTTAGGCCCAATAGATCTATCTTTAGGATTCACATCAATTAGGGTGTCTGTTCCGTAATTCTTAGATTACCAGACTTAATAAAAAGGGGCATATTCGATTTCGATAATTCAACCATAGAATGTAGTTTCACGTACTTGTGTCTATTTTGTAAATCATTAATAAAACCTGCATGTATTCTCATCCCAAAAATATTAGATTTTAAAAGTGGGACTATAACTCACTTTCACAGATTTTTACTTTGTCAGGAAGTAAGACTTGGCCACTGGTTGATTCACGAACCTATAACAATATATACATATATATCAAAGTATGTTCAAAATATATTTACAACACTTTTAATATATTTTGATGTTTTAAGTTTATTAAGTCAGCTGTCCTCGTTAGTAACCTACAACTAGTTGTCCACAGTTAGATGTACAGAAATAAATCGATAAATATTATCTTGAATCAATCCACGACCCAGTGTATACGTATCTTAGTATTAATCACAACTCAAACTATATATATTTTGGAATCAACCTCAACCCTGTATAGCTAACTCCAACATTCACATATAGAGTGTCTATGGTTGTTCCGAAATATATATAGATGTGTCGATATGATAGGTCGAAACATTGTATACGTGTCTATGGTATCTCAAGATTACATAATATACAATACAAGTTGATTAAGTTATGGTTGGAATAGATTTGTTACCAATTTTCACGTAGCTAAAATGAGAAAAATTATCCAATCTTGTTTTACCCATAACTTCTCCATTTTAAATCCGTTTTGAGTGAATCAAATTGCTATGGTTTCATATTGAACTCTATTTTATGAATCTAAACAGAAAAAGTATAGGTTTATAGTCGAAAAAATAAGTTACAAGTCGTTTTTGTAAAGGTAGTCATTTCAGTCAAAAGAACGACGTCTAGATGACCATTTTAGAAAACATACTTCCACTTTGAGTTTAACCATAATTTTTGGATATAGTTTCATGTTCATAATAAAAATCATTTTCCCAGAATAACAACTTTTAAATCAAAGTTTATCATAGTTTTTAATTAACTAACCCAAAACAGCCCGCGGTGTTACTACGACGGCGTAAATCCGGTTTTACGGTGTTTTTCGTGTTTCCAAGTTTTAAATCATTAAGTTAGCATATCATATAGATATAGAACATGTGTTTAGTTGATTTTAAAAGTCAAGTTAGAAGTATTAACTTTTATTTGCGAACAAGTTTAGAATTAACTAAACTATGTTCTAGTGATTACAAGTTTAAACCTTCGAATAAGATAGCTTTATATGTATGAATCGAATGATGTTATGAACATCATTACTACCTCAAGTTCCTTGGATAAACCTACTGGAAATGAGAAAAATAGATCTAGCTTTAAAGGATCCTTGGATGGTTTGAAAGTTCTTGAAGCAGAATCATGACACGAAAACAATTTCAAGTAAGATTTCCACTCGAAATAAGATTGTTATAGTTATAGAAATTAAATTAAAGTTTAATATGATTATTACCTTGTATTAGAAAGATAACCTACTGTAAGTAACAAATGTTTCTTGATCTTGGATGATTACTTGGAATGGATTTAGAAAACTTGGAAGTAAACTTGCAATCTTGGAAGTATTCTTGATTTTATGAAACTAGAACTTTTGGAATTTATGAAGAACACTTAGAACTTGAAGATAGAACTTTAGAGAGATCAATTAGATGAAGAAAATTGAAGAATGAAAGTGTTTGTAGGTGTTTTTGGTCGTTGGTGTATGGATTAGATATAAAGGATATGTAATTTTGTTTTCATGTAAATAAGTCATGAATGATTACTCATATTTTTGTAATTTTATGAGATATTTCATGCTAGTTTCCAAATGATGGTTCCCACATGTGTTAGGTGACTCACATGGGCTGCTAAGAGCTGATCATTGGAGTGTATATACCAATAGTACATACATCTAAAAGCTGTGTATTGTACGAGTACGAATACGGGTGCATACGAGTAGAATTGTTGATGAAACTGAAAGAGGATGTAATTGTAAGCATTTTTGTTAAGTAGAAGTATTTTGATAAGTGTCTTGAAGTATTTCAAAAGTGTATGAATACATATTAAAACACTACATGTATATACATTTTAACTGAGTCGTTAAGTCATCGTTAGTCGTTACATGTAAATGTTGTTTTGAAACCATTAGGTTAACGATCTTGTTGAATGTTGTTAACCCATTATTTATTATAACAAATGAGATGTTAAATTGTTATATTATCATGATATTATGATATATAATATATCTTAGTATGATATATATACAGTTAAATGTCGTTACAACGATAATCGTTACATATATGTCTCGTTTCGAAATCATTAAGTTAGTAGTCTTATTTTACATATGTATTTCATTGTTAATACACTTAATAATATATTTACTTATCATTTAACATAATTAACCAAGTGTATCAATATCTTAATATGATTCATATGTACCTAGTAAGACATTGTTATAAAGATAATCGTTATATATATCGTTTTCGAGTTTCTTAAATTAATACTCTCATTTTTATGTATATAACTCATTGTTAAAATACCTAATGAGATACATACTTATAATAAAATCATGTTAACTATATATATAACCATATATATGTCATCGTATAGTTTTTACAAGTTTTAACGTTCGTGAATCACCGGTCAACTTGGGTGGTCAATTGTCTATATGAAACCTATTTCAATTAATCAAGTCTTAACAAGTTTGATTGCTTAACATGTTGGAAACACTTAATCATTTAAATAACAATTTCATTTAATATAAATATAAACATGGAAAAGTTCGGGTCACTACAGTACCTACCTGTTAAATAAATTTCGTCCCGAAATTTTAAGCAGTTGGAAGTGTTGACGTATCTTCTGGAAATAAATGCGGGTATTTCTTCTTCATCTGATCTTCATGCTCCCAGGTGAACTCGGGTCCTCTACGAGCATTCCATCGAACCTTAACAATCAGTATCTTGTTTTGTTTAAGTCTCTTAACCTCACGATCCATTATTTCGACGGGTTCTTCAATGAATTGAAGTTTTTCATTGATTTGGATTTCGTCCAACGGAATAGTGAGATCTTCTTTAGCAAAACATTTCTTCAAATTTGAGACATGGAAAGTGTTATGTACAGCCGCGAGTTATTGAGGTAGCTCCAGTTGGTAAGCTACTGGTCCGACACGATCTATAATCTTGAATGGTCCAATGTACCTTGGATTTAGTTTCTCCCGTTTACCAAATCGAACAACGCCTTTCCAAGGTGAAACCTTAAGCATGACCATTTCTCCAATTTCAAATTCTATATCTTTTCTTTTACTGTCCGCGTAGCTCTTTTGTCGACTCTGGGCAGTTTTCAATCTTTGTTGAATTTGGATGATTTTCTCGGTAGTTTCTTGTATTATCTCCGGACCCGTAATCTGTCTATCCCCCACTTCACTCCAACAAATCAGAGACCTGCACTTTCTGAAATGTCCCGTTCTTATTGATTAAAAACGTTCCATATTAATTGATTTCGTTGCGAGGTTTTGACCTCTATATGAGACGTTTTTCAAAGACTGCATTCATTTTAAAACAAACCATAACCTTTATTTCATCAATAAAGGTTTAAAAAGCTTTACGTAGATTATCAAATAATGATAATCTAAAATATCCTGTTTACACACGACCATTACATAATGGTTTACAATACAAATATGTTACAACAAAATAAGTTTCTTGAATGCAGTTTTTACACAATATCATACAAGCATGGACTCCAAATCTCGTCCTTATTTAAGTATGCGACAGCGGAAGCTCTTAATAATCACCTGAGAATAAACATGCTTAAAACGTCAACAAAAATGTTGGTGAGTTATAGGTTTAACCTATATATATCAAATCATAATAATAGACCACAAGATTTCATATTTCAATACACATCCCATACATAGAGATAAAAATCATTCATATGGTGAACACCTGGTAACCGACATTAACAAGATGCATATATAAGAATATCCCCATCATTCCGGGACACCCTTCGGATATGATATAAATTTCGAAGTACTAAAGCATCCGGTACTTTAGATGGGGCTTGTTGGGCCCGATAGATCTATCTTTAGGATTCGCGTCAATTAGGGTGTCTGTTCCCTAATTCTTAGATTACCAGACTTAATAAAAAGGGGCATATTCGATTTCGATAATTCAACCATAGAATGTAGTTTCACGTACTTGTGTCTATTTTGTAAATCATTTATAAAACCTGCATGTATTCTCATCCCAAAAATATTAGATTTTAAAAGTGGGACTATAACTCACCTTCACAGATTTTTACTTCGTCGGGAAGTAAGACTTGGCCACTGGTTGATTCACGAACCTATAACAATATATACATATATATCAAAGTATGTTCAAAATATATTTACAACACTTTTAATATATTTTGATGTTTTAAGTTTATTAAGTCAGCTGTCCTCGTTAGTAACCTACAACTAGTTGTCCACAGTTAGATGTACAGAAATAAATCGATAAATATTATCTTGAATCAATCCGCGACCTAGTGTATACGTATCTCAGTATTGATCACAACTCAAACTATATATATTTTGGAATCAACCTCAACCCTGTATAGCTAACTCCAACATTCACATATAGAGTGTCTATGGATGTTCCGAAATATATATAGATGTGCGACATGATAGGTCGAAACATTGTATACGTGTCTATGGTATCTCAAGATTACATAATATACAATACAAGTTGATTAAGTTATGGTTGGAATAGATTTGTTACCAATTTTCACGTAGCTAAAATGAGAAAAATTATCCAATCTTGTTTTACCCACAACTTCTTCATTTTAAATCCGTTTTGAGTGAATCAAATTGCTATGGTTTCATATTGAACTCTATTTTATGAATATAAACAGAAAAAGTATAGGTTTATAGTCAGAAAAATAAGTTACAAGTCGTTTTTGTAAAGGTAGTCATTTCAGTCGAAAGAACGACGTCTAGATGACCATTTTAGAAAACATACTTCCACTTTGAGTTTAACCATAATTTTTGGATATAGTTTCATGTTCATAATAAAAATCATTTTCTCAGAATAACAACTTTTAAATCAAAGTTTATCATAGTTTTTAATTAACTAACCCAAAACAGCCCGCGGTGTTACTACGACGGCGTAAATCCGGTTTTACGGTGTTTTTCGTGTTTCCAGGTTTTAAATCATTAAGTTAGCATATCATATAGATATAGAACATGTGTTTAGTTGATTTTAAAAGTCAAGTTAGAAGGATTAACTTTTGTTTGCGAACAAGTTTAGAATTAACTAAACTATGTTCTAGTGATTACAAGTTTAAACCTTCGAATAAGATAGCTTTATATGTATGAATCGAATGATGTTATGAACATCATTACTACCTTAAGTTCCTTGGATAAACCTAATGGAAAAGATAAAAATGGATCTAGCTTCAACGGATCCTTGGATGGCTCGAAGTTCTTGAAGCAGAATCATGACACGAAAACAAGTTCAAGTAAGATCATCACTTGAAATAAGATTGTTATAGTTATAGAAATTGAACCAAAGTTTGAATATGATTATTACCTTGTATTAGAATGATAACCTACTGTAAGAAACAAAGATTTCTTGAGGTTGGATGATCACCTTACAAGATTGGAAGTGAGCTAGCAAACTTGAAAGTATTCTTGATTTTATGTAACTAGAACTTGTAGAATATATGAAGAACACTTAGAACTTGAAGATAGAACTTGAGAGAGATCAATTAGATGAAGAAAATTGAAGAATGAAAGTGTTTGTAGGTATTTTTGGTCGTTGGTGTATGGATTTGATATAAAGGATATGTAATTTTGTTTTCATGTAAATAAGTCATGAATGATTACTCATATTTTTGTAATTTTATGAGATATTTCATGCTAGTTGCCAAATGATGGTTCCCACATGTGTTAGGTGACTCACATGGGCTGCTAAGAGCTGATCATTGGAGTGTATATACCAATAGTACATACATCTAAAAGCTGTGTATTGTACGAGTACGAATACGGGTGCATACGAGTAGAATTGTTGATGAAACTGAACGAGGATGTAATTGTAAGCATTTTTGTTAAGTAGAAGTATTTTGATAAGTGTATTGAAGTATTTCAAAAGTGTATAAATACATATTAAAACACTACATGTATATACATTTTAACTGAGTCGTTAAGTCATCGTTAGTCGTTACATGTAAGTGTTGTTTTGAAACCTTTAGGTTAACGATCTTGTTAAATGTTGTTAACCCAATGTTTATAATATCAAATGAGATTTTAAATTATTATATTATCATGATATTATCATGTATGAATATCTCTTAATATGATATATATACATTAAATGTCTTTACAACGATAATCGTTACATATATGTCTCGTTTAAAAATCATTAAGTTAGTAGTCTTGTTTTTACATATGTAGTTCATTGTTAATATACTTAATGATATGTTTACTTATCATAGTATCATGTTAACTATATATATATCCATATATATGTCATCATATAGTTTTTACAAGTTTTAACGTTCGTGAATCACCGGTCAACTTGGGTGGTCAATTGTCTATATGAAACATATTTCAATTAATCATGTCTTAACAAGTTTGATTGCTTAACATGTTGGAAACATTTAATCATGTAAATATAAATCTCAATTAATATATATAAACATGGAAAAGTTCAGGTCACTACACTTTCTACCATAAAGTGCTTCAAACGGCGCCATCTCAATTCTTGAATGGTAGCTGTTGTTGTAGGAAAATTCTGCTAACGGTAGATGTCGATCCCAACTGTTTCCGAAATCAATAACACAAGCTCGTAGCATGTCTTCAAGCATTTGTATCGTCCTTTCGCTCTGCCCATCAGTTTGTGGATGATAGGCAGTACTCATGTCTAGACGAGTTCCTAATGCTTGCTGTAATGTCTGCCAGAATCTTGAAATAAATCTGCCATCCCTATCAGAGATAATAGAGATTGGTATTCTATGTCTAGAGACGACTTCCTTCAAATACAGTCGTGCTAACTTCTCCATCTTGTCATCTTCTCTTATTGGCAGGAAGTGTGCTGACTTGGTGAGACGATCAATTATTACCCAAATAGTATCATAACCATTTGCAGTCCTTGACAATTTAGTAATGAAATCCATGGTAATGTTTTCCCATTTCCATTCCGGGATTTCAGGTTGTTGTAGTAGACCTGATGGTTTCTGATGCTCAGCTTTGACCTTAGAACACGTCAAACATTCTCCTACGTATTTAGCAACATCGGCTTTCATACCCGGCCACCAAAAATGTTTCTTGAGATCCTTGTACATCTTCCCCGTTCCAGGATGTATTGAGTATCTAGTTTTATGAGCTTCTCTAAGTACCATTTCTCTCATATCTCCAAATTTTGGTACCCAAATTCTTTCAGCCCTATACCGGGTTCCGTCTTCCCGAATATTAAGATGCTTCTCCGATCCTTTGGGTATTTCATCCTTTAAATTTCCCTCTTTTAAAACTCCTTGTTGCGCCTCCTTTATTTGAGTAGTAAGGTTAGTGTGAATCATTATATTCATAGATTTTACTCGAATGGGTTCTCTGTCCTTTCTGCTCAAGGCGTTGGCTACCACATTTGCCTTCCCCAGGTGGTAACGAATCTCAAAGTCATAATCATTCAACAATTCAATCCACCTACGCTGCCTCATATTCAGTTGTTTCTGATTAAATATGTGTTGAAGACTTTTGTGGTCGGTATATATAATACTTTTGACCCCATATAAGTAGTGCCTTCAAGTCTTTAATTCAAAAACAACCGTGCCTAATTCCAAATCATGCGTCGTATAATTTTGCTCGTGAATCTTCAATTGTCTAGACGCATAAGCAATCACCTTCGTCCATTGCATTAATACACAACCGAGACCTTGCTTTGATGCATCACAATAAATCACAAAATCATCATTCCCTTCAGGCAATGACAATATAGGTGCCGTAGTTAGCTTTTTCTTCATTAATTGAAACGCCTTCTCTTGTTCATCCTTCCATTCAAATTTCTTTCCTTTATGCGTTAATGCAGTCAAGGGTTTTGCTATTTTGGAGAAATCTTGGATGAATCTTCTGTAGTAACCAGCCAATCCTAAAAATTGACGTATATGCTTCGGAGTTTTTGGGGTTTCTCACTTTCCAACGGTTTCGATCTTTGCCGGGTCCACCAGGATACCTTCTTTGTTCACTATGTGACCGAGGAATTGAACTTCTTCCAACCAAAATGCACACTTTGAAAACTTAGCGTACAGTTTTTCTTTCCTCAATACTTCTAGCACTTTTCTCAAATGTTCTTCGTGCTTTTGATCATTCTTTGAGTAAATAAGTATGTCATCGATGAAAACAATGATAAACTTGTCAAGATATGGCCCACACACTCGGTTCATAAGGTCCATGAACACAGCTGGTGCGTTAGTCAATCCAAACGGCATAACCATAAACTCGTAATGACCATAACGCGTCCTAAAAGCAGTTTTTGGAATATCATCCTCTTTACTCGCATTTGATGATATCCAGAACGTAAATCGATCTTCGAATAAACCGACGAGCCTTGTAGTTGATCAAATAAGTCGTCAATTCTCGGCAGTGGATAACGGTTTTTGATGGTAAGTTTGTTCAACTCTCTGTAGTCAATACACAACCTAAATGTACCATCTTTCTTCTTGACAAACAAAACAGGAGCTCCCCATGGTGATGTGCTTGGTCGAATGAAACCACGTTCTAATAGTTCTTGTAGTTGGCTTTGCAGTTCTTTCATCTCGCTGTGTGCGAGTCTATAAGGAGCACGAGCTATTGGTGCAGCTCCTGGTACAAGATCTATCTGAAATTCAACAGATCGATGTGGAGGTAGTCCCGGTAATTCTTTCGGAAATACATCGGGAAATTCTTTTGCGACGGGAACATCATTGATGCTCTTTTCTTCAGTTTGTACTTTCTCGACGTGTGCTAGAATAGCATAGCAACCTTTTCTTATTGGTTTTTGTGCCTTCAAATTACTAATAAGATGTAGCTTCATGTTACCCTTTTCTCCGTACACCATTAAGGGTTCTCCTTCTTCTCGTACAATGCGAATTGCATTTTTATAACATACGATCTCTGCTTTCACCTTCTTCAGCCAGTCCATGCCAACTATTACATCAAAACTCCCTAACTCTACTGGTATCAAATCAATCTTAAATATTTCGCTAACCAGTTTAATTTCTTGATTCCGACATATATTATCTGCTGAAATTAATTTACCATTTGCTAATTCGAGTAAAAATTTACTATCCAATGGCGTCAATAGACAACTTAATTTAGCACAAAAATCTCTACTCATATAGCTTCTATCTGCACCCAAATCAAATAAAACGTAAGCAGATTTATTGTCAATAAGAAACGTACCCGTAACAAGCTCCGGGTCTTCCTGTGCCTCTGCCGCATTAATATTGAAAACTCTTCCGCGGCCTTGTCCATTCGTGTTCTCCTGGTTCGGGCAATTTCTAATAATGTGGCCCGATTTTCCACATTTATAACAAACTACATTGGCATAACTTGCTCCGGCACTACTTGCTCCGCCATTACTCGTTCCGACACCATTTATTCCTTTCGTTCTGTTAACCCCTGGTCCGTAGACCTCACACTTCGCCGCGCTATGACCATTTCTTTTACACTTGTTGCAAAATTTGGTGCATAACCCCGAGTGATACTTTTCACACCTTTGGCATAGCTGCTTCTGATTGTTGTTGTTGTTGTTGCGGTTGTTATTGTTGTTGGGATGATTGTTGTAGTTGTTGTTGTTGTTGTTGTTATTGTTGTTGGGCCGTTTGTTGTAGTTGCGATTGATGTTGCGATTGTTGGGATAGTTGTTGCGATTATTGTTGTAATTGCTGTTGTTGTTGTACTGGTGATTCTTATCACCGTTTTCCTCCCACTTTCTTTTGACTTGCTTCACATTGGCCTCTTCAGCAGTCTGTTCTTTAATTCTTTCTTCAATCTGGTTCACTAGTTTGTGAGCCATTCTACATGCCTGTTGTATGGAGGCGGGCTCGTGTGAACTTATATCTTCTTGGATTCTTTCCGGTAATCCTTTCACAAACGCGTCGATCTTCTCTTCCTCATCTTCGAACGCTCCCGGACACAATAGGCATAATTCTGTGAATCGTCTTTCGTACGTGGTAATATCAAATCCTTGGGTTCGTAACCCTGTAAGTTCTATCTTGAGCTTATTGACCTCGATTCTGGGACGGTACTTCTCGTTCATCAAGTGCTTGGATGCTGACCACGGTAGTGCGTATGCATTATCTTGTCCCACTTGCTCTAGATAGGTATTCCACCATGTTAATGCAGAACCTGTGAAGGTATGCGTAGCGTACTTCACTTTGTCCTCTTCAGTACACTTACTTATGGCAAACACCGATTCGACCTTCTCGGTCCACCGTTTCAATCCGATCGGTCCTTCGGTTCCATCAAATTCCAAAGGTTTGCAGGCAGTGAATTCTTTGTAGGTGCATCCTACACGATTTCCTATACTGCTAGATCCAAGGTTATTGTTGGTATGCAGCGCAGCCTGTACTGCGGCTATGTTTGAAGCAAGAAAGGCACGAAATTCCTCTTCGCTCATATTCAAGGTTTTTCGAGTAGTCGGTGCCATTTCCTTCAAATAGTCAAATGAAACAAGTTAATCATACAGAATATTAAGAGTAGTCAATAGTATCTCGTAGCATAATATCAACTCATTTATAAAAGCTTTTTCTTCATATTAGCGTTTTATAAGTTTAAATTCGGGTAGTACCTACCCGTTAAGTTCATACTTAGTAGCTAATATACAATTCAACTACTACAATTCTATATGAAAAACTGATTATAATAATATTTTGCGTTCAAACTTTTATACAATATTTTACAAACTTACAATACCGCTTATTTTACATAAAGCATGAAATATAGCACACAATAACTTTGATACAAGATAGTTGTGAAGATAATTCTAGCTAGTACACAAGTCGTTCAGCAAAGGCATTAAAGACACGTAATTCATACGTCCAGAAACAAGTCATGCATTCTGGTTTTACTAGGACTACTTCTCATCCTTAGTCTTGTGGAACATAACCGTTATGGCCGTTGATAAGACAGCGTGTTGTAACATTGTCAAAGGGACGAGGGTTACGTAATGACCAACAGTTTCGTAATAACCTAAAAACCTCATTTCTTACCCCAATTACCGACTCCGTCACTTGTGGGAACGTTTTGTTTAATAGTTGTAGCCCGATGTTCTTTTTCTAACTTTGGTGAGAAGCGAACATTACTAACCCGTAAGCATAGCATGCTTCTTTATGTTGCA
This sequence comes from Rutidosis leptorrhynchoides, assembly GCF_046630445.1. Classification (NCBI taxonomy): domain Eukaryota; kingdom Viridiplantae; phylum Streptophyta; class Magnoliopsida; order Asterales; family Asteraceae; genus Rutidosis; species Rutidosis leptorrhynchoides. The sequence continues at coordinate 438,523,866 of NC_092336.1, forward strand.
TGTTAGCCGCTTTTTCTAAATCATGAAGTCCTATATTCGGATACATTGAGTCAAAATAATTTCTTAACCCGTTGCGTAAAATAGCATTTGGGTTCCCCGCAATATATGCGTCAAAGTAAACACATCGTAACTTATGGGTTTCCCAATGTGATATCCCCCATCTTTCAAACGAATGTCTCTTATAAACCAAGACATTCTTGGAACGTTCTTCAAATGTCTTACAAACTGATTTCGCCGTAAATAGTTGTGCCGAAGAATTCTGACCGACTCTAGACAAGATTTCATCAATCATGTCTCCGGGTAGGTCTCTTAAAATATTAGGTTGTCTATCCATTTTGTGTTTTTATACTGTAAAATAGACAAGAGTTAGATTCATAAAAAAAAAAATACTTATTAATACAAGCAATTTTTACATATATCATAAAGCATAAGCACACTATATTACATATATTACACCACACGAATACAACTATCTTATTCCGACTCGCTCGTTTCTTCTTCTTCGGTTTTGGTTCGTTTTGCCAAGTTTCTAGGGATATATGATGTTCCCCTAATACGAGCTGTCGTTTTCCACAACGGTTTAGAAAAACCTGGTGGTTTAGAGGTTCCCGGGTCATTGTTACAACTTAAGGGCTTCGGGGGTTGACGATACATATAAAGTTCATCGGGGTTGGAATTAGATTTCTCTATTTTTATGCCCTTTCCCTTATTATTTTCTTTTGCTTTTTTAAATTCAGTTGGGGTAACTTCTATAACATCATCGGAATTCTCGTCAGAATCCGATTCATTGGAGAATTGGTAATCCTCCCAATATTTTGCTTCCTTGGCGGAAACACCATTGACCATAATTAACCTTGGTCGGTTGGTTGAGGATTTTCTTTTACTTAACCGTTTTATTATTTCCCCCACCGGTTCTATTTCCTCCTCCGGTTCCTCCTCTTTCGGTTCTGATTCTTCTTCCGGTTCTGATTCTTTTTCCGGTTCCTCTTCGGGAACTTGTGAATCAGTCCAATATATATTCGACTCTTCGTTATTATTAGGTGAGTCAATGGGATTTGTGCTAGAGGTAGACATCTATCACACAATATCAAACATGTTAAGAGATTAATATATCACATAATATATACATGTTAATAATATATAGTTTCCAACAAAAATGTTAAGCAATCATTTTTAAAGAAAACACCGTCGAAGTCCAGACTCACTAATGCATCCTAACAAACTCGATAAGACACACTAATGCAAATTTTCTGGTTCTCTAAGACCAATGCTCGGATACCAACTGAAATGTCCCGTTGATAAGGCTAAAAATGAACACATATTTTACAGCATTATTCCCCAAGAAAGACAAAATTTTAGTTGATATTGTTCGATTTACAAGCACTATTCGTTTAAATATTAAAAAGTGAAGATAAAAGGCAGATTCGACAAATTGAAGACGGAAAGGTCCAAAAAGCTAAAAAGTACAAGATTCAATCAAAAAGGTTCAAATTATTGATGAGGAACGTCTCAAAATAACAAGAGTACAAGTTACAAGACGCAAAGTACACGATATAAAATAGTACGCGAGGACGTCCGAAAATCCGGAACCGGGACCTGAGCCTAGAAGAAATGCCCGACGTAACGGACTAAAAATATCTACTCAACTATGCATATAAATATAATATAAATATATAAATAATTATTAAAATTATTTATATATTTATTATTATTAAATTATGTCGACAAGCTAGGAGCCAAACGAATGTGAGCTGGAATTCATGGCCATGCGACTCGCATGGCCCTATGCCCATTTTCATGCGACTCGCATGAGAGGCTTTTCCAGGCCACATTCTATTTAAAGCGAGTTCGTGATCCATTTTATTACAAAAAAATATATCTCTCTCTCTCAATATATCGTATATATTTATATTTATATTTATAATTTATATTTTAATTTTAATTATAATTCTAATAATAAGGGTATGTTAGCGAATGTTGTAAGGGTGTAAGTCGAAATTCTGTCCGTGTAACGCTACGCTATTTTTAATCATTGTAAGTTATGTTCAACCTTTTTATATTAAGGTCTCGTAGCTAAGTTATTATTATGCTTATTTAAAACTAAGTAATCATGATGTTGGGCTAATTACTAAAATTGGGTAATTGGGCTTTGTACCATAATTGGGGTTTGGACAAAAGAACGACACTTGTGGAAATTAGACTATGGGCTATTAATGGGCTTTATATTTGTTTAACTAAATGATAGTTTGTTAATGTTAATATAAAGATTTACAATTGGGCGTCCTTATAAATTACCATATACACTCGATCGGACACGATGGGCGGGGTATTTATATGTACGAATAATCGTTCATTTAACCGGACACGGGAATGGATTAATAGCCACTAGAATAATTAAAACAGGGGTGAAATTACATTCAAGGGTAATTGGTGTAATTGTTAACAAAGTAGTAAAACCTTGGTTTACACGCAGTCGATAACCTGGTGTATTCATTAAACAAAGTATTAAAACCTTGTTACAATTCGAGTCCCCAATTAGTTGGAATATTTAACTTCGGGTATAAGAATAATTTGACGAGGACACTCGCACTTTATATTTATGACTGATGGACTGTTATGGACAAAAAACAGACGGACATATTAAATAATCCAGGACAAAGGACAATTAACCCATGGGCATAAAACTAAAATCAACACGTCAAACATCATGATTACAGAAGTTTAAATAAGCATAATTCTTTTATTTCATATTTAATTTCCTTTATTTTATATTTAATTGCACTTCTAATTATCGCATTTTTATTTATTGTTATTTAATCGCACTTTTAATTATCGTACTTTTTAATTATCGCAATTTTATTTTATCGCACTTTTATTGCAGTTTCATTATCGTTATTTACTTTACGCTTTAATTTAAGTCTTGTATTTATTTTATATTTTACATTAGGTTTTAACTGCGACTAAAGTCTTAAAATTGACAAACCGGTCATTAAATGGTAAACCCCCCCCCCCCTTATAATAATAATATTACTTATATATATGTTTGTATTTTTATAAATGTAAATTAATATAGCGTTGAGCTTTGTTTAAAAAAAAGATTCCCTGTGGAACGAACCGGACTTACTAAAAACTACACTACTGTACGATTAGGTACACTGCCTATAAGTGTTGTAGCAAGGTTTAAGTATATATCCATTCTATAAATAAATAAATATCTTGTGTAAAATTGTATCGTATTTAATAGTATTTTCGCACTAAAAATAATACTATTTCGTATACCTTAGCTTTGACATCAAGTATTTTTGGCGCCGCTGCCGGGGAACGCCGAAGCGAAACGTCAATATAAAAAAAAAATTTATTAAGTCTTAATTAGTTTTTATAATAAATATATATTTTTAATTAAAAAATATATAAAAATTTAAAATCTATTAAAACCCAAAAAAAAAAATATATTAAAATCTATTTTTAAGTTTTTTTTATTATTTATAAAATTATAAAGTATTATTTTTTTTAGTTTTTTTTAAAATTAATTTTTTATTTAAATTATATTATATTTTATTTTAAATTTAAAACAGAAAATATTAATACAATTAATAAATATTTAAAATATTACGAACTGAACCTGTTGTTTGAACCCCCATTTGAACCGGCTCAGCAGGTCATGCCACTCGCATGACCTTTTCCCCTGAATCCAGGCGAGTCGCATGAGGGGTCTGACAAGGCCACATTTTTAACCTAAATTTGCATTAATTACGTATTATTTATTATTATTATTTTAAACCCTAACTATTTACTATTATTATAATTAAGTCTTTTAATTTTATTAGTTTTATTTACTTTTATATTTAAGTTTTATTATATATAAGACTTAATACTATTATAAAATTAATATAAAAAAATAATATTTTTATAAAAACTAATAATTTTTATTAACTTTTTAATTTCTTTTATATTTTATCTTTTAGTCGTTTTTAGCGTAATTTTTGTATTTTCTTTGTTCGTACTTAGATTTTAGTCTAGTTTTTGCAGTAGTTTTTATTTTTACTCCTAGATTTTTAGGATTGCCGTAAAATCCCTTAAGTGCTTATTCCTTAGATTAAGATTTAGGTGCTTTAGAATTTTGCGACGCCTTTTTAAGTTTTAGTTTCTTTTTTAAGTTATTTCCATTTGGGATTTAGTTTTTCCTGTAAGCTTTAATATTTTTAGACGACCTTTTACTATGTATCAATTATCATTCCAATTAGTAATTTCAATTTGCGATTATAATTTTATGTTAGTTGTAGTAATAAGGTTAGGTTAGTCAAGTATTTTTAAGTTTTATAAGTTTCTTTTATTTTTTTTCCGTCACCTTTTATTTTTCAACCATTTTTTTTCTTTTTCGACCTTTTTCGACGAACTCTTTTTCTTTCTTATTTCTCGCTATTCTAGTTTTAGGACATAGATTTTTATTCTACTTCTTATCTAAATTTCTTAAAATTACGAAAATTTATTTTGAGTGGTTAAATTGATAGACATCAAAATTTTCTGGTTCGTAGTAATAGTTGGATTTGTACGTGGACCGGGTTATTGGAGCCAAACAGTCCTCAATTATATTGAGACCAAACGAATCCTGCCCCTCTGCTGCATCTTTTGGCTATTCGAAACGTGGGCAAAATCAGAAAAGTCTATTGATTGGATAACTTATTATAATTTTTCTTTCCTTTTTAAAACTAATAGGATATTCAGTGAATGCACCGAGCAAGACGTTCACCACCTTTTGTACGTTCACCACCTGTAACTAGATCAAGACATTTAGCAAATATAACCGCCGTTGATTTTTCTTTAGAATCGTCATCCAGTCGACCAAGTACTTCAGTTCAAATTTCCGATAATCCATTTTTTGAACCCGACCTCACAATTGAGAATCCGGAAAATATTCAGGAACGGTTCGTAGATCCTGAACCATTAAACTTTCCTCCGGAACCACCAATCATTCAAACAGAGATTTTTGAGGAACGAACCATTAAATCAGAATCATCTAGTGATACCGATTCAACAAATTCAATTATGGAGAATCTGGAACCTTTAAGTATGGAAGACCGAATGAGAGCTAAACGCACTGGCCAAGGTCACGCAATTACTCATCTAGACATTAATGCGCCAGATTATGAAATCAAAGGACAAATTCTACACATGGTGACTAATCAATGCCAATTCAGTGGTGCGCCGAAGGAAGATCCAAATGAACATCTACGTACCTTTAATAGGATCTGCACACTATTTAAAATCCGAGAAGTGGAGGATGAACAGATATATCTCATGTTATTTCCCTGGACTTTAAAGGGAGAAGCCAAAGATTGGTTGGAATCGTTACCTGAAGGGGCGATTGATACATGGGACATTTTAGTTGACAAATTTCTTAAACAATTCTTTCCTGCATCTAAAGCCGCAAGACTTCAAGCAGAAATTGTTACGTTTACACAGAAACCAAATGAAACTCTATATGAGGCGTGGACAAGATATGGAAAGTTGTTAAGAGGATGTCCGCAACATGGTTTAGACACCTGTCAAATAGTACAAATATTCTACCAAAGATGCGACATCACTACAAGAAAAGACATAGATATAGCAGCTGGTGGTTCTATTATGAAGAAAACCGAAACTGATGCTTACAAAATTATTGATAACACTGCTTCCCACTCACATGAGTGGCACCAAGAAAAAGACATCATTAGATCATCTAAAGCAGCTAGAGCCGATTCTAGCCATGACTTAGATTCCATTTCCGCAAAGATAGATGCTGTGGAGAGACGAATGGAAAAGATGACTAAAGATATTCACTCAATACGAATTAGTTGTGAGCAGTGTGGAGGACCACATTTGACAAAAGATTGTCTCAGTATTGAATTAACAATGGAACAAAGAGAGAATATTTCATACATAAACCAAAGACCTGGAAATAATTATCAGAATAATTATCAACCGCCAAGACCGATTTACAATCAAAACCAGAATTATAACCGAAATATTCCATACAACAACCAACAAGGTCCTAGCAATCAACAAGTATCCAATAATACTTATAATCAGCAAAGACCTAATTTTCAAAACAAACCACCACAACAAACCGATGATAAAAAGCCGAATTTAGAAGATATGATGACGAAGCTAGTTGAAACTCAAACGCAATTTTTCACATCTCAGAAACAAACCAATGAACAAAATGCTCAAGCATTTAGAAATCAACAAGCTTCTATTCAAAATCTGGAACAAGAAGTGAGTAACCTAGCAAGGTTAATAGGTGAAAGAAAACCGGGAAGTCTACCTAGTGATACAAACGCTAACCCCCGGAATGAAACAGCTAAAGCCATTACCACAAGAAGTGGTACAACACTTAAACCACCTGAAATACCTGTAACTTCTGATGAACCCATTCCTACTCCACAAGAACCACAACCTGATCAAGATAAGGAAAAAGAACCGGTAGTTGAAAAGGTTAATGAAGATAATACAGTTAAGGATAAACCTTATGTTAAACCATACCAACCACCACTTCCTTATCCAAGTAAAATGAAGAAAGAGAAACTTGAAGCCGAGCAATCCAAATTCTTGGATATGTTTAAACAGATAAATGTAAATCTTCCTTTCATTGATGTGATTTCAGGAATGCCAAGATATGCTAAATTCTTGAAAGATCTAATCTCAAATAGAAAGAAAATGGAAGAACTCTCGGCTGTTACTATGAATGCTAATTGTTCAGCAGTGCTGTTGAATAAGATACCAGAAAAACTATCTGATCCAGGAAGTTTCACAATTCCATGTTTTCTGGGTAGTCTTAGTTCAATAGAAGCATTGGCAGACTTAGGTGCTAGTATAAATCTAATGCCGTATTCACTATACGCTAAACTAGACCTTGGAGAATTAAAACCAACCAGAATAAGCATACAACTAGCAGATAGATCAATAAAATATCCTAGAGGGATAATGGAGAACATGCTAGTTAAAGTTGGTACTTTAGTATTTCCAGTAGATTTTGTTGTTTTGGACATGGAAGAAGATTCTCAAGTTCCTCTCATATTAGGAAGACCATTCTTAAACACGGCTAAAGCAATGATAGACGTGTTCGGTAAGAAACTGACCCTAAGTATAGAGGATGAGAGTGTTACCTTTTCAGTTGATAGAGCAATGCAACAACCACAATCTGCAGATGATACATGTTATTATATTCAAACTATAGATGCACATGCAGAATTATTAGAAGAATTTCCAGAATTACAAGGAACAGGAGAATGTTCTTTAGGAGAAGGTAATGAACCAATTGATGAAGCTGAAATGTTAGCTACACTTATAGCTAATGGATATGAACCAACAATAGAAGAAATTCAAATGCTAAAAGAAGAAGACAGATATCGATATAAATCATCGATAGAAGAACCTCCGAAATTAGAGTTAAAGCCACTTCCAAACCATTTGGAATACGCTTATTTACATGGTGAATCTGAATTACCTGTAATAATATCGTCTTCTCTTACTGAAAATGAGAAATCACAACTCATTTCTGTGTTAAAAGCTCATAAACCAGCCATTGCATGGAAGATTCATGATATTAAAGGAATAAGTCCTTCGTATTGCACACATAAAATCCTTATGGAAGAAGGTCATAAAACGTATGTGCAACGCCAACGAAGACTAAATCCTAATATGCAAGATGTAGTTAAGAAAGAGATTATTAAACTGCTAGATGCATGTTTGATATATCCAATTTCTGATAGTCCATGGGTAAGCCCAGTTCAATGCGTGCCTAAGAAGGGTGGCATGACTGTCATTACAAATGAGAAAAATGAGCTTATTCCTACTAGGACTGTAACAGGATGGCGTGTATGTATTGATTATAGAAAATTAAATGACGCCACTAGAAAAGATCACTTTCCCTTACCTTTCATAGATCCAATGTTGGAAAGATTAGCCGGAAATAGCTACTATTGTTTTCTAGATGGATTTTCCGGATATTTTCAAATTCCAATAGCACCCGAGGATCAAGAGAAAACCACATTCACGTGCCCTTATGGTACTTTTGCTTACAAACGCATGCCATTTGGACTTTGTAACGCCCCTGCAACCTTTCAAAGGTGCATGATGGCGATTTTTCACGACATGATAGAAGAATGCATGGAAGTATTCATGGATGACTTTTCAGTCTTCGGTGATACATTTAAATCATGTCTAGTTAATCTGGTACGAATGCTAATTAGATGCGAACAATCAAATCTAGTACTTAATTGGGAGAAATGCCATTTCATGGTTAAAGAAGGCATCGTTCTTGGACATAAAATTTCAAAAGAAGGAATTGAAGTGGATAGAGCTAAAGTAGATGTAATTGCTAAACTTCCACATCCCACCAATGTTAGAGGAGTTAGGAGTTTTCTAGGGCATGCCGGTTTTTACCGACGTTTCATAAAAGATTTTTCAAAAATTGCCACTCCTATGAATAAACTCCTAGAAAAGGATGCTCCATTCATCTTTTCAGATGAGTGTATCAAATCTTTTAATATTCTTAAAGAAAAACTCACTAATGCGCCGATCATGATAACACCAAATTGGAATCTACCATTTGAACTAATGTGCGATGCAAGTGATTTTGCAATGGGAGCCGTTTTAGGACAAAGGATTGAAAAACGATTTCAACCTATATATTATGCTAGTAAGACATTACAAGGAGCACAAACGAACTATACAACTACTGAAAAAGAACTCCTTGCTATTGTCTTTGCTTTTGACAAATTTCGATCATATCTCGTTCTAGCAAAAACGGTGGTCTATACCGACCATTCTGCTCTTAGATACCTATTTTCAAAACAAGATACTAAACCAAGATTAATCCGTTGGATCTTACTCTTACAAGAGTTTGATATTGAAATCCGAGATAAAAGAGGAGCAGAAAATCTCGCCGCTGATCATCTTTCTCGTCTTGAAAATCCCGAATTAGAAGTTCTAAATGAATCAGCCATACAAGACAACTTTCCTGATGAATATCTATTGAAGATAGATTATAAGGAAATCCCATGGTTTGCAGACTATGCAAACTACTTAGTTTGTGGATTCCTTGAAAAAGGATTATCGTACCAAAGACGAAAGAAATTCTTCAGTGATATAAAACACTATTTTTGGGAAGATCCACATCTGTTTAAAAGTTGTCCCGATGGAATAATACGCCGATGTGTATTTGGAGATGAAGCTAGTAAAATTTTAAACCATTGTCACACAGGACCAACAGGAGGGCATTATGGGCCTCAACTAACAGCAAGAAAAGTTTATGAAGCTGGATTCTATTGGCCTACAATTTACAAAGACGCACACCTTCTTTGCAAATCCTGTGATGCATGTCAAAGGGCCAGAAAAATAAGTCAACGTGATGAAATGCCACAAAATGTCATCCAAGTATGTGAAGTATTTGACATTTGGGGTATTGACTTTATGGGTCCATTTCCAAAATCTAATAATAATCTATATATACTCGTAGCCATTGATTATGTATCTAAATGGGCGGAAGCACAAGCTCTCCCAACTAACGATGCACGAGTTGTAGTCAACTTTTTAAAACGTCTTTTTGCAAGGTTTGGAACACCGAAAGCTTTAATAAGTGATCGGGGTACTCATTTCTGTAATAATCAACTTGAGAAAGTTCTTAAAAGATATGGAGTAACTCATAAAATCTCCACCGCATATCATCCACAAACAAGTGGACAAGTTAAAAATACCAACCGAGCTTTAAAACGTATTCTAGAGAAAACCGTAGGATCAAATCCGAAGGAATGGTCCATTAAATTGGAGGATGCACTCTGGGCTTTTAGAACAGCTTACAAAACTCCAATTGGAACCACACCTTTTAGACTTGTTTATGGAAAAGCATGTCATCTTCCAGTAGAAATTGAACACAAAGCATTTTGGGCTTTGAAGACATGTAATCTTGATTTACATGAAGCCGGACGTCTACGATTAAGTCAACTAAACGAATTAGAAGAATTAAGACATGAAGCATACGAAAATTCGTTAATCTATAAAGAAAGAACGAAGAAATGGCATGATAAAAGAATCAGAAGTTCAAAAGAATTTAAAGAAGGAGACAGAGTTCTTCTTTTCAATTCACGATTCAAGCTATTTCCTGGAAAATTGAAATCAAGATGGTCTGGACCATTCATAGTCAAAAGAGTTTTCCCATACGGAACGATAGAATTAATAAATTCAAATGGGATTGAATTTAAAGTTAATGGTCACAGAGTTAAACATTACATACATGGTCCGATGGAAGTCGACAACGAAGTTAATCACAATTTCGACACCACAGCTAACTAAGTGTGGGGAGAATCAAGTCTTTAAAGGATAATATGTATTTCTGTTAGAGTTAGATTGTCTGTTTTCGTGTAGTTCTCGAAAATGGAACCCGAATGGTCTTTCCCTAGCAGACCCTAAAGAACTAGTCTTCTCCCCCCATTCTGAATTTTTATTTTTTTTAGGTTTTTACAAAATGAAGACTGCCTGTGAACTAAACCATGGTCTAATGCTACACGCTTTGATCACTAAACGTAATAATGACATACTCCCAAGTGAAATAGTATCAGTAATCAGAGAAAGAATGGACGGAGTTAGAAAAGAATCCAGATGCGAAGATAATAAGTTACAATTTGGTAAAGGAAAATCAAAATCCGCAGCGAAAAGAAGAGCACGACACCTAGAACGATGTCACAAATGCGGAAAATGGTCACATGGAGGTAAATGTTCAAATAATCAAACCTATTCAAATACCGAATTTGTTACTTTATGCAGAGACGGACCGTTCATATGTTTAGAAGAAAAGACACTGAATGCTCGAGGTTACGCCTATGTAGCCATGGAAAATCAATTAAACCGACTATCTTACGAATGGGATAGATCATATAACTAAGAAATCTATTCCACAGGTATGTCTGTACAGTTTTTATTTTTATTTTTATTTTTAACCTTTTGATAATAAACGCTAATTTGTTCGCTAAAAAGTATTAAATTGGTATTGAATAAAATTAGGTTTGGCGACCGAAATTATTGATATCATTCAAAAATTTATTACATCACTGCGAAATTTAACGTTTATTCTTAAGGTATAAATATCTTTAATCAATCAAACCAAAATATTTCAAAAATTCGTCATGAGTTAAATTAGGTCTTGGAACCGAAATTACTTTACCGAAAAGAGGGGCGCATATTTTTGATAGTATTTGATTGATTAAAGTGGGATAAAAAGACAAAAAGATTTTTAAATTTATTTTTACCATGTTTTTAAAATTAATATTTAAATCTTAAATTAATATTGTAAACTTTGTAAAACAATATATTTAAAATTGTAAATATTTGAAAAATTAATATAAGTTTGGTGTGAATTTATAATATGAATTTTTAAATTAAGATTGGTGTGAACTTTTAATTTTTAAAATATGAATTTTTAATTTTATGCATTTCAAATTTTAAGTTTGGTGTGAATTTTTAATATTAATTTTGAATTTTATATTTAAATTGTGTGAATTTAAAAACAAAAATTTACTTTATCTCATTAAGTTAAGAATATGATTTTTAAAATTCGTCGTGAGTTGAAGACTAGACCGTTGAGTCGAAATTGCTTTACCCGATGGAGGGACGAGAATTTTTATTATCATTATTTTTAATCTTATTGATTTAAAGTATGCCAAATAAAAAATTAAAAAATCCAAAAATCTTTACTTTTAAAACCGCACTTTAAAAATGACAAATTTTAAAATTTTGTCGAGGGACGGACTAGGGCATCGTCCCGAAACGACCTCGTTTTAAAAAGAAACAAAATTTTTAAAAATTTTATTTAATTAATGTTTTAAAAAGTATAAGATTTTATATATAAAAAAAAAAAATACCTGAAATTGAACCCCATGCGACTCGCATGGGGATTGGGCATCATTCCATGCGACTCGCATGGAAACAGAAATCTGGCCATATACAAAAGTTCCAGTCGCTGGTATTCTGTCACAATAACACACACAAACACATACGAAAACCTCCCAAACTCTCTCAATTTTTCACCAATTTTCACCAAATTTCTTGCAAAAATTTCACAATAATCATGCCTAGATTCAGTAGGTTCAACCCCTTCAGGAACACGGTAAAGATTTCACCCCTAATCTCTTTAAATTCGAATTATTGTGTTCTTGAGCTATAAATTTTATATTTTGATTTTGTTAAATTCTAGTGTAATTAGACTTAAATTGTTGTTATATTATGCATGAATATCCTAGATTGAAGCTATTTAACATGGATTGAAGCTAAAAACTTCAAATTTTTAAGAATCTAGGGTTTGTGTTCTTGAGTAATTTGGGGCTTTTTGATATAAACAGGTTATGGCCGATTTTTGTCATGAATTGTTGCTAAATTAAGTAGTGTAACATGTTTAGGTAGTTAATTGATCCAAACTTTGAGCCTAAACATGTTTTTGAGAATTAAAGAAGACTTTTTAAGTCTAAAAAAATTCATAAACTTGGATAATTTGATGTAAAGGCCAATTTAAACTTGTTTAATTGCTAGTAGTGATTAGTTTGGCATATAATTTAAGATGAATGATTAAAAACTTGATGAACATTTTCTTATGTACTTATTTGAAAAAGTGTAGACTTGACGAAATATGAAAATGAACATGAGTTTGATTTGAATGCCATGTAATAAGTGTTTAATTGCTATAATGATTATTGTTGACATGTTTAAGAGTTTAAATGTGATAAAACATTGTATACATTTTCGTATGTAAAAGTGTAGAATTATTATTGTTAGGAAAATATGTATAAAATGTGTTATGAATTGAACATGTCATCATAATTGTTTCAAGTTATTATTTTGCTAACACTAATGCATATTTGGATGCACAATTTTTGTGTTTAATGTGTTTTGCAGAGAAATACAGATACGGACGGTGCATCATCGTCCAGACAACCAGAGCCCGAACCGGAAATGTTTAATGAACAAGAACAACAAGTGCAAGAAGAAGAAGAACAACATGAGGATCAACATATTCCATATCACGATCAAGATCAATTATTCATGAATCAGTTTCGTCAATTCGCTCCACATCAAATGATTATGAGCTCAGACATTAATGAAGATCAGTTACACCCAAATCTGAGATTTGATCGATGTTGGATAGAGTATCCAGATTATCAAAAGAACATGCACATTCTCTACTTTAAGGGTGTTGAAATGCCAAGGGCAATTGACTGGGTACCTTTGGAAACAGTTGACCTTGCCGAACCGATTCGGGAATTATTGGTGCAAAGGTATGGTAATTCTCAGTTTAACGATTGGATGCGCCTATTTTCCATTCGTAGAACCATATATAGGGAATGGTGTATAGAATTACTTAGTACTATTAAGTTAAACAGTGATGTTAGGAGGATAGATGATAGAAGCTTTATTAGATTTCTGTTAGGTGGACGCATGTACAGAATGTCCATGATAGATTTAGCCAGGGCCTTACAGATTTACACCCCTGCTGAACTTTTGAGCCCCGACTGTAATGGCCTGATTGCCCAAGGAGAAAGGGTAGATAAGGAATTTAATGTTAACGCCGTCTGGAGGCGTATGTCCCATTTTAATGAGTTTCAAGCTGGTGGGGGACATACATACTTAGATATTGATAGAGCTGAACTCCGGGTGATACATCGATTCTTAGCAAACACAATTACACAAAGGGGTAAGAATAAGGAGAAATTGACTTTAAATGATTTATTCTACCTTAAGTGTATTAGAGACCCGAGGAGTTTCGTTAACATTCCCTATTGTGTTGGTTATTATCTATCTAATGTAGTTGGGGGGATGAAATCGGGGAGTATTATAGGTGGTGGTATTTTCATTACTCTCATTGGAGAGTATTTAGGTGTTGACAAGAACCGAGGGGGTCCAATGGTAGAAATAGAGGACGAAGGTGAAACTATAAGTTCACACGTCTATCAGGGTGCAAAGGTTTTATTGATGAGACGTAATCGGGTATATCGATACGAGGGACCTCAGCGACAGGTAGAAAGAGGTTCGGATGACGAAATGGAGGAGGCGAACAACATTATGGAAGTTGTTCGGGAGACTGCTCTTGATTTAGGCGTTCGTATGGAGGAAGAATACATGACGAACGATGATAGGCATATGCAGTACGAGGCGTGGCAACGCCGGAATGATTACGAGCATTCCCGGCAACGAGAGCATCACCGATGGGATTATCATCAGCGCCAAATCATAAGCCGGCTGCAGCCTAATGAGATTTATTATCCGACCCGACCCGCATTCTATCCTGCACACCAGCCAGAAATGAGACCGCCCTATGACTTATATGATTATGACGCAGCATACCAGTTCACCTATCAACAGCCATGGAACCCTGATCCGAACATGAATTGGGATCCCTATCCTAATTATCCTCCTAACCCACCTCCTGATCAGTAGAGATAAGTTGGTAATTTATATTTTTATTATTTTAAACACTTAACATTTTAATTACATTTATGTAATGTTTGATATTTCTATTATTATTGTGTACTAATATTTTTCTTATAGTTTGAAAGTGGGATGCCAAAGTTCCATTTCAAATTGCATGTATGATTATATTTGTATTGTATGTATTTTATGTTATGCACAAAACAGGATAAAACAACGCGTTTTCAAAGACTGGCATTAAGTTTAGCAAAAGCAAGTAATTTTGACGACAAGATGCAAAATATATGTGAAATAACAACAAGACGGAATGAACAAATGACGTGCACCATTTATCATTCAACAATCAAACGACAATATGTTTGAAACTTTGGTAAAATTTAATCATTTTTCTACGCTAATAACCCTCAATAATTTAAATTGTTTCTGATTTCTTGCAAATGAGGGCATTGCAAGATCTTAAGTGTGGGAAGGGGTTAAATTCTTTCGGATTTTAAAATTTTTATTTTATACACTTGGTTACCATTAAAAATACTAGTAAAGCAGTAGTTGTATTAGAATCTAGTGCTCTCCGATAACAAGGAACAGCCCTAGTCTTATATACTAACTACCCACTTCTAGTAAATTTTTCAAAATTTTTAACAAAATGAATTCAAAATCATGTTTATACATATTTATGAACGATGAAAACTAGGTCATTGAGCCGAAATTATCGTTACCTCGGAAAGGACATAAATTGAGAAACAACCAAAATGTTAGAATTCATTTAATAAGAATGGAATAGAAGAGAAAAAGGCAAAGAAAAACATAAATAAAAGCCAAGTGTGGGAAAAGTTTACCAAGTCATTCAAAACATATATCACATATTTTTGTACAAACAATTGAAAATACTTTTGTTTTGAACGATAATCAACTGTTTTATCCAATGAAACTATCAAAGAGAGATGGATCTACACGATGAATCAATTCCATCATTAAATGGAAGTAAAGTCTTCTGAAAAAGACACGCGCTTCTTGATTTAGGTCATGAAGTTGTCGTCCAAACCAGCTGTAGGTTGACGAAAAATCTAGAAAAGTCATCACTAAAATCGGCTGGAAATCCACGGACCTCAGCATAAAACAGGGTCGCCAAGTGGTCAGATTTATCCTAACCATGAGAAGGATTTATCTCGTACAATGGGGAGGCACCGTGCAAATTAGCTTGATAAGACTAATGAATCAGATCCCCAGAAAGGATAATCTCCTTAAAGATTAAAAATCAGCTTTTAAGCCTGATATTACTCAATCCTTGAGATTGACCTTAAAGATTGAGAATTCAAACTCATGGAATTCAATGATATCTAAACTCGAGCTTGAACGAGAAAATATTTTGATCAAAATTACAAACCAATTTGTTTTCTGAAAATCCATTTTCAATGCGTTCATTACCATTGAACGTAAAATCCTAGGAATTCACCTGGAATTCATTAGGTCACCTGAACCAAATCGGGTGTCAACCGTAAGAACGGTGGTTGCATAGCATGGTCGGAGACAGGACCTTGTGCCAGACCAAAAAATTATAGGATGATCTTTACTATTGCTCCTACCAAGGATAGTTCTAGCATCCGACACGTTAAAAAGACCATAATCATCTGCATGTCACTGGACATTGCCTTAACAGTTTCTTGTTCATCGCTTTCCTTTACAACCGGACGGTAGTTTACCGAAAGGTAATATACGGAACAAGTAAACTGGATGTGTGCTTTCCGATACAGGGATAGCGGTGGATTACACGAGCCTAAAAGTTTTAGCCAAAATATTGATCCACAGATATATTTTGCAACACCGATGATGGATCAAATCAGAAAACTTGTCTAGGGTAAAATCTAGCTTGAATTTTCAAAAGATCAAATGTTTTCATAAAGATCCAATTTCCTTAAGGATCTAAATTTTTATAGTCATGTGGGACTGTAAACCACCTTTCAAATGTGCACTTTGCTTTGGAAACCGAAAGTAAATCGGCTATTTGATTGCAAGTTTCGTTGACCTAAACCCGAGGCAACTATAAAAGACACACCCACCTTTAAACCACATCGTTACTATCATTGTTTATACCGCTGTATTGAAGTCACTTATGTACAAAGTGTGAAGAATAAAGAAGTGATTCAAGTGTTTCAAGACTATATTGCTTGAGGACAAGCAACGCTTAAGTGTGGGAATATTGATAAGGCTAAAAATGAACACATATTTTACAGCATTATTCCCCAAGAAAGACAAAATTTTAGTTGATATTGTTCGATTTACAAGCACTATTCGTTTAAATATTAAAAAGTGAAGATAAAAGGCAGATTCGACAAATTGAAGACGGAAAGGTCCAAAAAGCTAAAAAGTACAAGATTCAATCAAAAAGGTTCAAATTATTGATGAGGAACGTCTCAAAATAACAAGAGTACAAGTTACAAGACGCAAAGTACACGATATAAAATAGTACGCGAGGACGTCCGAAAATCCGGAACCGGGACCTGAGCCTAGAAGAAATGCCCGACGTAACGGACTAAAAATATCTACTCAACTATGCATATAAATATAATATAAATATATAAATAATTATTAAAATTATTTATATATTTATTATTATTAAATTATGTCGACAAGCTAGGAGCCAAACGAATGTGAGCTGGAATTCATGGCCATGCGAATCGCATGGCACTATGCCCATTTTCATGCGACTCGCATGAGGGGCTTTTCCAGGCCACATTCTATTTAAAGCGAGTTCGTGATCCATTTTATTACAAAAAAATATATCTATCTCTCTCAATATATCGTATATATTTATATTTATATTTTAATTTTAATTATAATTCTAATAATAAGGGTATGTTAGCGAATGTTGTAAGGGTGTAAGTCGAAATTCTGTCCGTGTAACGCTACGCTATTTTTAATCATTGTAAGTTATGTTCAACCTTTTTATATTAATGTCTCGTAGCTAAGTTATTATTATGCTTATTTAAAACGAAGTAATCATGATGTTGGGCTAATTACTAAAATTGGGTAATTGGGCTTTGTACCATAATTGGGGTTTGGACAAAAGAACGACACTTGTGGAAATTAGACTATGGGCTATTAATGGGCTTTATATTTGTTTAACTAAATGATAGTTTGTTAATGTTAATATAAAGATTTACAATTGGGCGTCCTTATAAATTACCATATACACTCGATCGGACACGATGGGCGGGGTATTTATATGTACGAATAATCGTTCATTTAACCGGACACGGGAATGGATTAATAGCCACTAGAATAATTAAAATAGGGGTGAAATTACATTCAAGGGTAATTGGTGTAATTGTTAACAAAGTAGTAAAACCTTGGTTTACACGCAGTCGATAACCTGGTGTATTCATTAAACAAAGTATTAAAACCTTGTTACAATTCGAGTCCCCAATTAGTTGGAATATTTAACTTCGGGTATAAGAATAATTTGACGAGGACACTCGCACTTTATATTTATGACTGATGGACTGTTATGGACAAAAAACAGACGGACATATTAAATAATCCAGGACAAAGGACAATTAACCCATGGGCATAAAACTAAAATCAACACGTCAAACATCATGATTACAGAAGTTTAAATAAGCATAATTCTTTTATTTCATATTTAATTTCCTTTATTTTATATTTAATTGCACTTCTAATTATCGCATTTTTATTTATTGTTATTTAATCGCACTTTTAATTATCGTACTTTTTAATTATCGCAATTTTATTTTATCGCACTTTTATTGCAGTTTCATTATCGTTATTTACTTTACGCTTTAATTTAAGTCTTGTATTTATTTTATATTTTACATTAGGTTTTAACTGCGACTAAAGTCTTAAAATCGACAAACCGGTCATTAAATGGTAAAAACCCCCCCTTATCATAATAATATTACTTATATATATGTTTGTATTTTTATAAATGTAAATTAATATAGCGTTGAGCTTTGTTTAAAAAAAAGATTCCCTGTGGAACGAACCGGACTTACTAAAAACTACACTACTGTACGATTAGGTACACTGCCTATAAGTGTTGTAGCAAGGTTTAAGTATATCCATTCTATAAATAAATAAATATCTTGTGTAAAATTGTATCGTATTTAATAGTATTTTCGCACTAAAAATAATACTATTTCGTATACCTTAGCTTTGACATCACCCGTTCTTATTGATTAAAAACGTTCCATATTAATTGATTTCGTTACGAGGTTTTGACCTCTATATGAGATGTTTTTCAAAGACTGCATTCATTTTTAAAACAAACCATAACCTTTATTTCATAAATAAAGGTTTAAAAAGCTTTACGTAGATTATCAAATAATGATAATCTAAAATATCCTGTTTACACACGACCATTACATAATGGTTTACAATACAAATATGTTACATCGAAATAAGTTTCTTGAATGCAGTTTTTACACAATATCATACAAGCATGGACTCCAAATCTTGTCCTTATTTAAGTATGCGACAGTGGAAGCTCTTAATAATCACCTGAGAATAAACATGCTTAAAACGTCAACAAAAATGTTGGTGAGTTATAGGTTTAACCAATATATATCAAATCGTAACAATAGACCACAAGATTTCATATTTCAATAAACATCCCATACATAGAGATAAAAATCATTCATATGGTGAACACCTGGTAACCGACATTAACAAGATGCATATTTAAGAATATCCCCATCATTCCGGGACACCCTTCGGATATGATATAAATTTCGAAGTACTAAAGCATCTGGTACTTTGGATGGGGTTTGTTAGGCCCAATAGATCTATCTTTAGGATTCGCGTCAATTAGGGTGTCTGTTCCCTAATTCTTAGATTACCAGACTTAATAAAAAGGGGCATATTCGATTTCGATAATTCAACCATAGAATGTAGTTTCACGTACTTGTGTCTATTTTGTAAATCATTTATAAAACCTTCATGTATTCTCATCCCAAAAATATTAGATTTTAAAAGTGGGACTATAACTCACTTTCACAAATTTTTACTTCGTCGGGAAGTAAGACTTGGCCACTAGTTGATTCACGAACCTATAATAATATATACATATATATCAAAGTATGTTCAAAATGTATTTACAACACTTTTAATATATTTTGATGTTTTAAGTTTATTAAGTCAGCTGTCCTCGTTAGTAACCTACAACTAGTTGTCCACAGTTAGATGTACAGAAATAAATCGATAAATATTATCTTGAATCAATCCACGACCCAGTGTATACATATCTCAGTATTGATCACAACTCAAACTATATATATTTTGGAATCAACCTCAACCCTGTATAGCTATCTCCAACATTCACATATAGAGTGTCTATGGTTGTTCCGAAATATATATAGATGTGTCGACATGATAGGTCAAAACATTGTATACGTGTCTATGGTATCTCAAGATTACATAATATACAATACAAGTTGATTAAGTTATGGTTGGAATAGATTTGTTACCAATTTTCACGTAGCTAAAATGAGAAAAATTATCCAATCTTGTTTCACCCATAACTTCTTCATTTTAAATCCGTTTTGAGTGAATCAAATTGCTATGGTTTCATATTGAACTCTATTTTATGAATCTAAATAGAAAAATTATAGGTTTATAGTCGGAAAAATAAGTTACAAGTCGTTTTTGTAAAGGTAGTCATTTCAGTCGAAAGAACGACGCCTAGATGACCATTTTAGAAAACATACTTCCACTTTGAGTTTAACCATAATTTTTGGATATAGTTTCATGTTCATAATAAAAATCATTTTCCCAGAATAACAACTTTTAAATCAAAGTTTATCATAGTTTTTAATTAACTAACCCAAAACAGCCCGCTGTATTACTACGACGACATAAATCCGGTTTTACGGTGTTTTTCTTGTTTCCAGGTTTTAAATCATTAAGTTAGCATATCATATAGATATAGAATATGTGTTTAGTTGATTTTAAAAGTCAAGTTAGAAGGATTAACTTTTATTTGCGAACAAGTTTAGAATTAACTAAACTATGTTCTAGTGATTACAAGTTTAAACCTTCGAATAAGATAGCTTTATATGTATGAATCGAATGATGTTATGAACATCATTACTACCTCAAGTTCCTTGAATAAACCTACTGGAAATGAGAAAAATAGATCTAGCTTCAAAGGATCCTTGGATGGCTTGAAAGTTCTTGAAGCAGAATCATGACACGAAAACAATTTCAAGTAAGATTTCCACTCGAAATTAGATTGTTATAGTTATAGAAATTGAATTAAAGTTTGAATATGATTATTACCTTGTATTAGAAAGATAACCTACTGTAAGTAACAAAGGTTTCTTGATCTTGGATGATTACTTGGAATGGATTTAGAAAACTTGGAAGTAAACTTGCAATCTTGGAAGTATTCTTGATTTTATGAAACTAGAACTTTTGGAATTTATGAAGAACACTTAGAACTTGAAGATAGAACTTGAGAGAGATCAATTAGATGAAGAAAATTGAAGAATGAAAGTGTTTTTAGGTGTTTTTGATCGTTGGTGTATGGATTAGATATAAAGGATATGTAATTTTGTTTTCATGTAAATAAGTCATGAATGATTACTCATATTTTTATAATTTTATGAGATATTTCATGCTAGTTGCCAAATGATGGTTCCCACATGTGTTAGGTGACTCACATGGGCTGCTAAGAGCTGATAATTGGAGTGTATATACCAATAGTACATACATCTAAAAGCTGTGTATTGTACGAGTACGAATACGGGTGCATACGAGTAGAATTGTTGATGAAACTGAACGAGGATGTAATTGTAAGCATTTTTGTTAAGTAGAAGTATTTTGATAAGTGTCTTGAAGTCTTTCAAAAGTGTATGAATACATATTAAAACACTACATGTATATACATTTTAACTGAGTCGTTAAGTCATCGTTAGTCGTTACATGTAAATGTTGTTTTGAAACCTTTAGGTTAACGATCTTGTTGAATGTTGTTAACCCATTATTTATTATAACAAATGAGATGTTAAATTGTTATATTATCATGATATTATGATATATAATATATCTTAGTATGATATATATACAGTTAAATGTCGTTACAACGATAATCGTTACATATATGTCTCGTTTCGAAATCATTAAGTTGGTAGTCTTATTTTTACATATGTATTTCATTGTTAATACACTTAATAATATATTTACTTATCATTTAACATAATTAACCAAGTGTATCAATATCTTAATATGATTCATATGTACCTAGTAAGACGTTGTTATAACGATAATCGTTATATATATATATCGTTTTTGAGTTTCTTAAATTAATAGTCTCGATATTATGTATATAACTCATTGTTAAAATACCTAATGAGATACATACTTATAATAAAATCATGTTAACTATATATATAACTATATATATGTCATCGTATAGTTTTTACAAGTTTTAACATTCGTGAATCACCGGTCAACTTGGGTGGTCAATTGTCTATATGAAACCTATTTCAATTAATCAAGTCTTAACAAGTTTGATTGCTCAACATGTTGGAAACACTTAATCATGTAAATAAAAATTTCATTTAATATATATATAAACATGGAAAAGTTCGGGTCACTACACATAGCAACTTGAAACACTCAAAACGGATTTAAAACGAAGACGTTATGGGTAAAACAAGATTGGATAATTTTTCTTGTTCTAGCTACGTGAAAATTGGTTACAAATCTATATTAATCATATCCTAGCTAACTCATATTGTATTATACATGTATTCTAATATATTATGTAATGTTGGGATACCAAAGACACGAATACAATGTTTTGACATATCATATCGACCCATCTATATATATATTTCGAAACAACCATAGACATTCTATATGCAGTAATGTTGGAGTTAGCTATACAGGGTTGAGGTTGATTCCAAAATATTATATATACTTTGAGTTGTGATCTAGCCTGAGGCTTGTATACACGAGGTCGTGGATTGATTCAAGATAATATATATTGCTTTATTTTCTGTACATCTAACTGTGGACAACTAGCTGTAGGTTACTAACGAGGACAGCTGACTTAATAAACTTAAAACAGCAAAACGTATTAAAAATGTTGTAAATATATTTTGAACATACTTTGATATATATGTACATATTTGTTATAGGTTCATGAATCGACCAGTGGCCAAGTCTTACTTCCCGATGAAGTAAAAATATGTGAAAGTGAGTTATAGTCCCACTTTTAAAATCTAATATTTTGGGATGAGAATACATGCAGTTTTATAAATGTTTTAGACATAAGTAAATGAAACTACATTCTATGGCTGGATTATTAAACTGAATATGCCCCTTTTTAGTCTGGTAATCTAAGAATTAGGGAACAGATACCCTAATTGACGTGAATCCTAAAGATAGATCTATTGGATCCAAACGAGCCCCATCCGAAGTACCGAATGCTTTAGTACTTCGAATTCATCATGTCCGAAGGGAGTCCCGGAATGATAGGGGATATTCTATATGCATCTTGTTAATGTCAGTTACCAGGTGTTCACCATATGAATGATTTTTATCTCTATGTATGGGATGTATATTGAAATATGAAATCTTGTGGTCTATTATTACGATTTGATAAATATAGGTTAAACCTATAACTCACCAACATTTTTGTTGACGTTTAAAGCATGTTTATTCTCAGGTGATTATTAAGAGCTTCCGCTGTTGCATGCTATTATATGGACAAGATTTGGTGTCAGCATGCTTGTATAATATTGTTTAAATCTACATTCGAGATTTATTTTGTTGTAACATATTAATATTTGTAAACCAATATGTATTGGTAGTGTGTAAGTGTGATATTTGTTAGATTATCATTTCTGGATAATCTAAGTGGTGTATTGTTAACCTTGTTGATAAAATAAAGGTTATGGTTTGTTTTAAAAACGAATGCAGTCTTTGAAAAACGTCTCATATAGAAGTCAAAACCTCGCAACGAAATCAATTAATATGGAACGTTTATAATCAATATGAACGGGATATTTCAAACTAGTCATGGAACAAATATTTGAGAACTTGAGCTATAGTGAAGGTTCCTCTATGCAAAGACCTCCACTACTTAAGAGTGAAGGATTTTGCTATTGGAAACAAAGATTTGAAACATATGTTCGTGCTAAAGATATAGACGTTTGGAACATTATTACTAAGGGCGATTATGTTCCATTCACTCTAAGTGAGGATAGGAAAATTAGAATATTTGTACCCGAAGAAAATTGGTCCAAAGAACATAAAATGGATGTAGGGAAAAATTACCAAGCTAAACTAGTCATATTTAACGCTTTTCCTAGAAAAGAATATGAAAGAGTCTTTATGCTTAAGAATGCAAAAGAAATATGGGATAGTTTAATAGTTACTCATCAAGGAAATGTGCAAGTCATTCAGAATAAAATTGAACTATTAGTAGCTCAATATGAACAATTTGTTATATCGGATGATGAGAAAATTGATATTGCCTATTCTAGATTTAATAATATTTGTTCAAGTTTGAAAGCTTTAGGTACTATATACACGAACAAGCAATATGTTCGTAAGTTCTTAAGAGCATTACCTTCCAAATGGAGACCTAAAGTGACGGCAATAGATGAGTCAAATGACTTGGAAAAATTGTCGCTTGATGAACTCATTGGAAATCTCAAACTCCATGAGGTCATCCTAGAAAAAGATGAAGAAGCGAATAAAGTCAAGAAAGAAAAGAATAAGTCAATTACTTTGAAAGCCAAAGCAAGTGAAGAAGGTGAATACGAAGCGGATGAAGATGATATCCTAAATGACGATGAACAACTTTCTTTTATTGTTCGATCGTTCAAGAAGTTCTACCGAAGACCCAGGAATCATGTCCGAACTCCAATGGACTCAAAGAAGGCACCCTTTTATTCCAAGAAGAAGTTCGTAAGGAAATTTTTTGGATGCGGTGATCCAAATCATTTGATAAGTGAATGTCCCAAAAGAAAGAACGAGAAGGCGTTTCTAGGAGGTGCTTGGGACGATGAATAAAATGAGACACAAGAAGAAGGAAAGGAAACATGTCTCATGGCCATTGATGCACCAAGCTCGGAAAGTGATGATGAAGCTTTCCTAGTCGGACAAATCAACAATGAGGTTCTTCCAAACTCTTTTGAATTCTATTTTGATAATTTCATTGAGCTTTATGATCTAAGTAGTAAAGTTAGCACTAGTAATACCAACTTAAAAGAAGAAAATAGCTCACTTAAGCTAGAAGTGTCTAGGCTAAAGGAAAGAATAGCTAACTCACATGAATGCCTTACTTGTGATGATCTAAATCATGAAAATAGAACTCTTAACAAAACCGTCAAACTACTTGAGAATAAAATCAAGTTTTCAATATTTAATAAAAGTGAAAAAATACTTGAAGGCATCTTAAGTGTTTAACGACCTAGCGATAACAAACATGGGTTAGGGTTTAAAAAAAGCACCCTCAAAATTAAACCATCGAAACAACAACCTATAGTGTTTGTTAAGTCTCAATAAAATCAAAATGTTACAAGAAGCGTGCGCTCAAAGCACAGTCCGACCGTGAAGTCAATCGCAGGTCCTTTCTCAAAAATTAGACCACCAAAAAGGGTAGAATCTAAAGGGAATTTCTTAAAAAAGAAGACTGATCACTCTAGAAACCCTAGGAAGAAAATCATTGAAACAAGGGCTCAACCAAAAGAAAACTACAACGCTAAAGTAGTAAAAAGATTGGTTAGAGTAGGAGTTTTCAATGCTAATCATCTCCGACCCAATAAACATTGGGTACCAAAATCATTAATCAACCAAATATAGGTTTGCCTAAATGGTGTTGTACAAGAAGAAGATTGGATTATTGATAGTGGATGTACAACGCACATGACGGGGAACAAAGACTTCTTCACAAGGTACAAAGTTCATAATGGTGGTGACGTAATCTTTGGTGGCGACATACGAGGTAAAATCGTCGGTAAAGGTAACATCACTAATTCTAAAATTACACTTGAAGATGTCTTGCATATTAAGAACCTAAGTTTTAATTTGCTAAGTGTTGGTAAAATATGTGATAAAGGGTATAACATAACATTCACTAAGTTATCTTCACATATAACCAAAGATGGTAAAAATGTTATAAACGGAATTAGGAAAAAGGGCCTTTGCACATGTAAACTAAATGACTAAAAACATTTAGATATTTGTCTCACTTCCATTAATGATACTACCACTTTGTGACATAGGAAACTTGGGCATGCTAATATGAAATTAATTCACAATATATCTTCTAAAGAAATGGTTAGAGATTTACCCAAGCTAAAATATGAAAGTCATTTTTGTGATGCATGTAAAGTAAGAAAACAAGTCCATGCTAGTCATATACTTAAGAACTTCATTTCAACTAAAAGATATCTAGAACTCTTACACATGAATTTGTTTGGTCCATCATCTGTTCAAAGCTATGGTGGGAATTTCTACACCCTAGTAATTGTTGATGATTTTTCAAGATATACTTGGACACTTTTTCTAAAACACAAAAATGAAGCTTTTGAAAGATTTGTAATTTTTGCCACAAAAATACAAAACTTTCTTGGGTGAAGAATTGTCACCATACTAATGGATCATGGAAGAGAATTTGATAATGATGCCCAATTTAGAGTATTTTGTGATTTACATGGAATTTCTCATAATTTCTCAGCTCCTCGCACTCCTCAATCTAATGGGGTTGTTGAAATGAAAAAACCGAACTCTTCAAGAAATGAGTAGAAAAATGTTAAATGAAAATCAATCCCTCAAAAATTTTGGTGTGAAGCGATCGCAACCTCTACGTATATTCAAAATAGAGTCCTAATTAGACCTTCAATAGATAAAACACCCTATGAAATTCTAAATGGTAGGAAACCCACCGTAAGTCACCTTAGGGTATTTGGATGTAAATGTTTCATTTTGAACAAAAAGGAATACTTAACCAAGTTTGAACCTAAAGCCTATGAAGGAGTATTCCTAGGATATTCGTTAGAAAGCAAAGCCTATAGGGTGCTATACAAATACACTAATGTCATAGAAGAGTCATTAGATGTCACCTTTGATGAGAATTATCCACCTAAGTTCAAACCACTTTTAGATGATGATGTGATTGAACAAGAAGCCATTATGTCTAGCACAAACCAAAATGAGTCTAAAGAAGTCGAAGAAACCAATGAGAGATAATCTCATTTGGAAAATGATCCTAGTAAAGACAACTTAGAATCCACAACCGACCTTAAACATATAAAGGATCATCCAATAGAACAAGTCATATGAGACATCAAAACTAGAACCACGCGATCACAAATCTTCAATCTAGTTGTAAACTATGCATTCATCTCCCAAATAGAACCCAAAAATGTCAAGGAAGCATTATTAGATGAAAGTTGGGTAGAAGCCATGCAAGAGGAATTAAACCAATTCTAAAGGAGTGATGTATGGGATTTGGTTCCCTTACCAAGTGAGCAAAATATTATAGGAACCAAATGGGTATATAGAAACAAACTAGATAAAGATGGGAAGGTTGTTAGAAATAAAGCTAGGTTGGTTGCACAAGGATATAGTCAACAAGAAGGAATCGATTATGATGAAACCTTTGCCCCTGTAGCTAGACCAGAGTCCATTAAAATACTCCTTGCATGTGCATGTGCTAACAACTTAATACTGTAATGACCCGTCCTAATCCATCTGGATGAATACATTACATTTGGTTACATCGCGAGGTACTTGACCTCTATATGATACATTTTACAAACATTGCATTCGTTTTTAAAAAGACAAACTTTCATTTCATCGAAAGTTGACGGCATGCATACCATTTCATAATATATCCAACTATAATTGACTTAATAATTATCTTGATAAACTCAACGACTCGAATGCAACGTCTTTTGAAATATGTCATGAATGACTCCAAGTAATGTCTCAAAAATGAGCAAATGCACAGCGGAAGATTTCTTTCATACCTGAGAATAAACATGCTTTAAAGTGTCAACCAAAAGGTTGGTGAGTTCATTAGTTTATCATAATCATTCATTTTCATCATTTTAATAGACCACAAGATTTCAGATATTTAATTGTACACGTAACCCAAGTACATGGTAACATGTGTAACCCGTGAATGAAAATTCATTCATATGGTGAACACCTAGTAACCGACCTTAACAAGATGCATATAGAATATCCCCATCATTCCGGGACTCACATCGGACATGATAAATCGAAGTACTAAAGCATCCGTAACCCGAATGGGGCTCGTTGGGCCCGATAGATCTATCTTTAGGATTCGCGTCAATTGGTGGCAATTATCATAAACACCAATTCTTAGGCTACCAAGCTAAAATGGGGCATATTCAGTTTGATAATTCAACCATGGAATGTAGTTTCGATCACTTTTGTCTGTTTCGTAAAGCATTTATGAAAGCAGCGCATGTATTCTCAGTCCAGAAAATATATATTGCAAAAGCATTTAAAAAAGGAGTAAATGAAACTCACTATACGATATTTTGTAGTAAAAATATGCATACGGCGGAACTGAACAATGCAGGTTGGCCTCGGATTCACGAACCTATATCATTTATATATATTAACACATATAATTGTAATCGAACAATTTATTTATTATTACTGATATAATTTGTAATGACCCTGGATTTTCCAATGTTTAATTATTAATAACTTATTATTAATGCTTGTATTTTAATAAACGTGTTCTTATACGTGTTACTTGTTACCGTATTTAACTTTTCATGGCCCGAATTGTCTCTGTGACGCACGTACGTATCACGAATAATATTTTCGAATATTATTTACATTCATGATTTAATTATTATTAATCATTTTAATTAACTAAGGTTACTAGTTAATTACTTGGGCTTTTATTTAGATTATTACTTATTTGGACTTGGGCTTGTATTAATGAACTTAGAAGCCCACCCTACTTATCTTAATGGATTAATTAAGAGCCCAACATTATGTAAATGACTTATTAAACTTAATCAAGGATTAACTAGTGAAGGAATCTAGTTACAGGTATCTTTACACCATGTTCCCATGCAAATTAACTTTATTACCATTCCAAGCATGCACCATCTCCCCATATTAGAATGTTGAAGTTTGACATTGCCTCTTTGGGGAGCCTATGACCGTCGGCCAAGGTGGAGTGGGAGGGTGGATTTGCTTTCAAATTTTGGTTACTTATTCTCTCATTTCACTTCACTTTTTCACACACACAAACTTACTTCTCATTTTCTCTCATTTGCTCTCTACTTTGTAAGTAACTTGAGCTTTTTTTTCTTCTTTTTTTCTTGTAAAAACCAAAATATATACGTATACATCATCATCATTTGCTTGTTTTGATTACTTGTTCTTTGTTGTTGATTACTTACTTGTTGTTTATCTTTGTTAAAGATCAAGTTCTATAACTTGTATCTTCATCTAATCTTGGTTACTTTCATCTTTTGTTGTAAAGAACCAAGAACAAAGAATCTAAACTTTCTAGTTTATGGTTCTACACTTAATGTTTTAAAAATTTAAAGTTCATGAGTTGTAAAAACCATACTTGAATCCATGTTTGTAAACTTAAGGATTACTTTCTTAAAGATCAAAGCCTTGGCTTGAATCTTTAAAGTATGAACAACCATGAACTTGTTACTTGTATATTTAATTTATTTCTTCATTTTATGTACTTTAAAGTTGTGATTGTTGTAAGCATGGTCAAGTATTACTAGTTAATCTTGATCTCATTTTTCTTGAACCAAAGTTAACTTTGTAAGTTCAAGAACATGGAAGTTTAACTTTCTAGTTACAACTTCATATACTTTTGATAGATCTAAGTTTCTATAGCTTATGGTCTTCTTATTTTGTTGTAAACAAGAGCTTGTAAGCTTACATACACTTTACAAGATGAGAATCTAAATTTCATAACTTATGGTTTCATTAAAGTAAAGATTCAAGTGTTATGACTTAGGATTTAACTTATTAACTTTAGATCTAGACTTTTAGGTCTTGTATCTTCAAGATCTAACTAATAACAATGTTCTACAACTTAAGATCTAGATTATTTAGTTTACTTTCAAGTTTGTAACTTAATATTACTTTTAGAGTTCATGTATGTGTCGGATCTAAGATCTTGATGTAACTTTGGTTCATCAAACTACTTGCAACATTTAATTGAGTTGTGCTACTTATCTTAGACTTACACTTGTGTTATGATGGGTAAAACTTGGTAAATATGATACAAACACATCAACGAGTTGTACACTTGAAGCTATATGCATCAAGGATGAGAACCGTGATGAGCATCGAGCACCAAGAACCCACCGGAACATTAAACCTACTGTTTTTCAGGTTTGATCAAAATACCTGGGCTACTGTAAAGTTTATTTTCAGTTATCTCTGTTCGAGTAGATAATTTTTCATTTAAGACTCGTCTTAATCCGAGTTATGGTTTAGGATCTATGGCCCTCCGAACGTCACTATGTCCTTTTAACGTTGTGCTGAAAATTCTGACCTACTCGCACTTAAACCGTCGCCACGGTCAAACGAATACGAGTTTGGTTTTGGAATTTTTATAGCAACTAAAGGACTCATATACGGAGCCATGGCCACTGGTCCCACCTCAATTCAGTTTGTATAGGTGTCGTGGAGACTGAACGAAGTCAGCCTTTGTTTCAAACCCTAGTCTTTACTTGAAACTTACTATACACTTTTTGTTAAATGATGAATGATGATGATACTTAAGACCTAATTTACATACTTATAAACTTTAGGAATGATTTACTGACTTAGTAAGTTTTGACTTAGGTTGAGGACCTTTTCGGACAAACATACTTGCTTACCTTTCCCGTGTCAACTTTACTACTAATTAACCACTGTGAGTTATAGCATCCCTTTTTACTTTAACTATTTTGGGAATTGAGAATCCATGCGCATTTTACGTTTTACATACTAGGCATGAGTACTTAAACTTTATATATGTGTGGGTTATACAACGGCATAAACTTTCCCCTTAGCTCGGTAACGTTTAGTCATTAGTCTTTGAACCGGTGAACGCGAATCTTAGATATGGATCCATAGGGTTTGACATCCCCACTCGGGCTAGTAGCGCTAGCATTTAACGGGTGTTTAATACTTCGTAAACATACGAACTCGCCAAGTGTACTTCTAGGGGGTGATAAACGTTAAGTTAGTTACATTACTGTTTTGAAACGCTGTTGAAGCACTGAAATCTCGTGGCCTACATTACATTACTGTTATACTTAAACTATAGCTCACCAACATTTGTGTTGATGTTTTTAAGCATGTTTTTCTCAGGTGCTTAAGGTTGCTTGCTTCCGCTGTTGTACTAGTCTTGCTGATTAGCCACCCGCTGCCTTATTAGAGATGTTACCGCATGAAACATTTTATCTTGCATTCAAACTTTATTACTTTTGAACAATGATTTGTAACGACCTAAGGGTCACGTACTATTATTACTTGCTTTCGTTCATAGAAGCATACTTTTGGTTGTAAAACATTTGACGTTGGTTATGACGTCACCTTTTATCATGAATGCAAACTTGTTTTGAAAACGCATATAGTGTTTGACCTTGTAATGATCATGTTGTTGATGGTCCGTACATGTTGATTTAGTACGGGGCGTCACATTTGGTATCAGAGCATTGGTTGTAGGAAATTAGGTTGCATTAGTGAGTCAAGACCCGACCGAGTAGGATTCACTAATAGGACTAATCTACAACTTGCTAGTTTACTTGTTTCTGTGGAACTTACTGCATGCTGCTGTTTACTTTTACTGCTATATGCCGTATGCTACTACATGACTTAACTACTGCATGCTATTATCTGTTTTTGATTGCATGATACTTGCCGTTATTGCCATGCTACTTACTGTTACACATGATTTAGACTGTCGTAGTTACTTTGCCTAATACGTGCTTGCTTATGACTTACTGACATGGAAAAAGTTATTTTTCCTTGTTCATATGTCGGATATTCCACCTGTCATCATTTTGGACAGCGACACAGACTCATCAGCCACCTCTGATGTAGTGACCCGAACTTTTCCATGTTTATATATATTAATTGAGATTGATATTTACATGATTAAATGTTTCCAACATGTTAAGCAATCAAACTTGTTAAGACTTGATTAATTGAAATATGTTTCATATAGACAATTGACCACCCAAGTTGACCGGTGATTCACAAACGTTAAAACTTGTAAAAACTATATGATGACATATATATGGATATATATATAGTTAACATGATACTATGATAAGTAAACATATCATTAAGTATATTAACAATGAACTACATATGTAAAAACAAGACTACTAACTTAATGATTTTTAAACGAGACATATATGTAACGATTATCGTTGTAAAGACATTTAATGTATATATATCATATTAAGAGATATTCATACATGATAATATCATGATAATATAATAATTTAAAATCTCATTTGATATTATAAACATTGGGTTAACAACATTTAACAAGATCGTTAACCTAAAGGTTTCAAAACAACACTTACATGTAACGACTAACGATGACTTAACGACTCAGTTAAAATGTATATGTAGTGACCCGAACTTTTCCATGTTTATATATATTAATTGAGATTGATATTTACATGATTAAATGTTTCCAACAAGTTAAGCAATCAAACTTGTTAAGACTTGATTAATTGAAATATGTTTCATATAGACAATTGACCACCCAAGTTGACCGGTGATTCACGAACGTTAAAACTTGTAAAAACTATATGATGACGTATATATGGATATATATATATATATATATATATATATATATATATATATATATATATATATATATATATATATATATAGTTAACATGATACTATGATAAGTAAACATATCATTAAGTATATTAACAATGAACTACATATGTAAAAACAAGACTACTAACTTAATGATTTTTAAACGAGACATATATGTAACGATTATCGTTGTAAAGACATTTAATGTATATATATCATATTAAGAGATATTCATACATGATAATATCATGATAATATAATAATTTAAAATCTCATTTGATATTATAAACATTGGGTTAACAACATTTAACAAGATCGTTAACCTAAAGGTTTCAAAACAACACTTACATGTAACGACTAACGATGACTTAACGACTCAGTTAAAATGTATATACATGTAGTGATTTAATATGTATTTATACACTTTTTAAAGACTTCAATACACTTATCAAAATACTTCTACTTAACAAAAATGCTTACAATTACATCCTCGTTCAGTTTCATCAACAATCCTACTCGTATGCACCCGTATTCGTACTCGTACAATACACAGCTTTTAGATGTATGTACTATTGGTATATACACTCCAATGATCAGCTCTTAGCAGCCCATGTGAGTCACCTAACACATGTGGGAACCATCATTTGGCAACTAGCATGAAATATCTCATAAAATTACAAAAATATGAGTAATCATTCATGACTTATTTACATGAAAACAAAATTACATATCCTTTATATCTAATCCATACACCAACGACCAAAAACACCTACAAACACTTTCATTCTTCAATTTTCTTCATCTAATTGATCTCTCTCAAGTTCTATCTTCAAGTTCTAAGTGTTCTTCATATATTTTACAAGTTCTAGTTACATAAAATCAAGAATACATTTTCAAGTTTGCTAGCTCACTTCCAATCTTGTAAGGTGATCATTCAACCTCAAGAAATCTGTGTTTCTTACAGTAGGTTATCATTCTAATACAAGGTAATAATCATATTCAAACTTTGGTTCAATTTCTATAACTATAACAATCTTATTTCAAGTGATGATCTTACTTGAACTTGTTTTCGTATCATGATTCTGCTTCAAGAACTTCGAGCCATCCAAGGATCCATTGAAGCTAGATCCATTTTTCTCTTTTCCATTAGGTTTATACAAGGAACTTAAGGTAGTAATGATGTTCATAACATCATTCGATTCATACATATAAAGCTATCTTATTCGAAGGTTTAAACTTGTAATCACTAGAACATAATTTAGTTAATTCTAAACTTGTTCGCAAACAAAAGTTAATCCTTCTAACTTGACTTTTAAAATCAAATAAACACATGTTCTATATCTCTATGATATGCTAACTTAATGATTTAAAACCTGGAAACACGAAAAACACCGTAAAACCGGATTTACGCCGTCGTAGTAACACCGCGGGCTGTTTTGGGTTAGTTAATTAAAAAATATGATAAACTTTGATTTAAAAGTTGTTATTCTGAGAAAATTATTTTTATTATGAACATGAAACTATATCCAAAAATTATGGTTAAACTCAAAGTGGAAGTATGTTTTCTAAAATGGTCATCTAGACGTCGTTCTTTCGACTGAAATGACTACCTTTACAAAAACGACTTGTAACTTATTTTTCCGACTATAAACCTATACTTTTTCTATTTATATTCATAAAATAGAGTTCAATATGAAACCATAGCAATTTGATTCACTCAAAACGGATTTAAAATGAAGAAGTTATGGGTAAAACAAGATTAGATAATTTTTCTCATTTTAGCTACGTGAAAATTGGTAACAAATCTATTCCAACCATAACTTAATCAACTTGTATTGTATATTATGTAATCTTGAGATACCATAGACATGTATACAATGTTTTGACCTATCATGTCGACACATCTATATATATTTCGGAACAACCATAGACACTCTATATGTGAATGTTGGAGTTAGCTATACAGGGTTGAGGTTGATTCCAAAATATATATAGTTTGAGTTGTGATCAATACTGAGATATGTATACACTGGGTCGTGGATTGATTCAAGATAATATTTATCGATTTATTTCTGTACATCTAACTGTGGACAACTAGTTGTAGGTTAC
Source organism: Rutidosis leptorrhynchoides (assembly GCF_046630445.1). NCBI lineage: Eukaryota > Viridiplantae > Streptophyta > Magnoliopsida > Asterales > Asteraceae > Rutidosis > Rutidosis leptorrhynchoides. The sequence goes on from NC_092336.1 coordinate 438,558,255, forward strand.
TAACGAGGACAGCTGACTTAATAAACTTAAAACATCAAAATATATTAAAAGTGTTATAAATATATTTGAACATACTTTGATATATATGTATATATTGTTATAGGTTCGTGAATCAACCAGTGGCCAAGTCTTACTTCCCGACGAAGTAAAAATCTGTGAAAGTGAGTTATAGTCCCACTTTTAAAATCTAATATTTTTGGGATGAGAATACATGCAGGTTTTATAAATGATTTACAAAATAGACACAAGTACGTGAAACTACATTCTATGGTTGAATTATCGAAATCGAATATGCCCCTTTTTATTAAGTCTGGTAATCTAAGAATTAGGGAACAGACACCCTAATTGACGCGAATCCTAAAGATAGATCTATTGGGACTAACAAACCCCATCCAAAGTACCGGATGCTTTAGTACTTCGAAATTTATATCATATCCGAAGGGTGTCCCGGAATGATGGGGATATTCTTAAATATGCATCTTGTTAATGTCGGTTACCAGGTGTTCACCATATGAATGATTTTTATCTCTATGTATGGGATGTGTATTGAAATATGAAATCTTGTGGTCTATTATTATGATTTGATATATATAGGTTAAACCTATAACTCACCAACATTTTTGTTGACGTTTTAAGCATGTTTATTCTCAGGTGATTATTAAGAGCTTCCGCTGTCGCATACTTAAATAAGGACGAGATTTGGAGTCCATGCTTGTATGATATTGTGTAAAAACTGCATTCAAGAAACTTATTTTGTTGTAACATATTTGTATTGTAAACCATTATGTAATGGTCGTGTGTAAACAGGATATTTTAGATTATCATTATTTGATAATCTACGTAAAGCTTTTTAAAACCTTTATCTATGAAATAAAGGTTATGGTTTGTTTTAAAAATGAATGCAGTCTTTGAAAAACGTCTCATATAGAGGTCAAAACCTCGCAACGAAATCAATTAATATGGAACGTTTTTAATCAATAAGAACGGGACATTTCAGTTGGTATCCGAGCGTTGGTCTTAGAGAACCAGAATTTTGCATTAGTGTGTCTTATCGAGTTTGTTAGGATGCATTAGTGAGTCTGGACTTCGACCGTGTTTACTTGAAAAATAATTGCTTAACAAATTTTGTTGGAAACTATATATTTTTAACATGTGAATATTATGTGATATATTAATCTCTTAACGCGTTTGATATTATGTGATAGATGTCTACCTCTAGAACAAGTCCCATTGACTCACCTAATAATAATGAAGGGTCAAATGTAAATTGGAATGATTCGTGGACTGATTCACAAGTTTCCGAAGAGGAACCGGAAGAAGAGTCGGAACCGGAAGAAGAGTCGGAACCGGAAGAAGAATCGGAACCGGAAGAAGAAATAGAACCGGTGGGGGAAATAATAAAACGGTTAAGTAAAAGAAAATCCTCAACCAACTGACCAAGGTTAATTATGGTCAATGGTGTTTCCGCCAAGGAAGCAAAATATTGGGAGGATTACCAATTCTCCGATGAATCGGATTCCGACGAGAATTCCGATGATGTTATAGAAATTACCCCAACTGAATTTAAAAAGGCAAAAGAAAATAATAAAGGAAAGGGCATAAAAATAGAGAAATCTAATTCCAACCCCGATGAACTTTATATGTATCGTCAACCCCCGAAGTCCTTAAGTTGTAACAATGACCCGGGAACCTCTAAACCACCAGGTTTTTCTAAACCAATGTGGAAAATAATGGCTTGTATTAGGGGAACATCATATATCCCTAGAAACTTAGCAAAACGAACCAAAACCGAAGAAGAAGAAACAAGCGAGTCGGAATAAGATAGTTGTATTCGTGTGGTGTAATATATGTAATATAGTGTGCTTATGCTTTATGATATATGTAAAAATTGCTTGTATTAATAAGTATTTTTTTTATATGAATCTAACTCTTGTCTATTTTACAGTATAAAAACACAAAATGGATAGACAACCCAATATTTTAAGAGACCTACCCGGAGACATGATTGATGAAATCTTGTCTATAGTCGGTCAGAATTCTTCGGCACAACTATTTAAGGCGAGATCAGTTTGTAAGACATTCGAAGAACGTTCCAAGAATGCCTTGGTTTATAAAAGGCTTTCGTTCGAAAGATGGGGGATATCACATTGGGAAATCCATAAGTTACGATGTGTTTACTTTGACGCATATATTGCGGGGAACCCAAATGCTATTTTACGCAATGGGTTAAGAAATTATTTTGACTCAATATATCCGAATATTGGACTTCGTGATTTAGAAAAAGCGGCTAACATGCAACATAAAGAAGCATGTTATGCTTACGGATTAGTAATGTTCGCTTCTCACCAAAGTGAGAACAAGAACATCGGGCTACAACTATTAAACAAAACGTTTCCACAAGTGACGGAGTCGGTAATTGGGGTAAGAAATGAGGTTTTTAGATTGTTACGGGACTGTTGGACATTACGTAACCCTCGTTCCTTTGATGACGTTACAACATGCTGTCTTATCAACGGCCATAACGGTTATGTTCCACAAGACCAAGGATGGGAAGTAGTCCTAGTAAAACCAGAATGCATGACTTGTTTCTGGACGTATGAATTACGTGTCTTTATTGCCTTTGCTGAACGACTTGTGTACTAGCTAGAATTATCTTCACAACTATCTTGTATCAAAGTTATTGTGTGCTATATTTCATGCTTTATGTAAAATAAGCGGTATTGTAAGTTTGTAAAATATTGTATAAAAGTTTGAACGCGAAATATTATTATAATCAGTTTTTCATATAGAATTGTAGTAGTTGAATTGTATATTAGCTACTAAGTATGAACTTAATGGGTAGGTACTACCCGAATTTAAACTTATAAAATGCTAATATGAAGAAAAAGCTTTTATAAATGAGTTCATATTATGCTACGAAATACTATTAACTACTCTTAATATTCTGTATGATTAACTTGTTCCATTTGACTATTTTGAAGGAAATGGCACCGACTACTCGACACACCGTGAATATGAATGAAGATGAATTCCGTACTTTTCTTGCTTCAATCATAGCCACAGTACAGGCTGCGCTACATACCAACAATAACCTTGGATCTAGCAGTACAGGAAATCTTGTAGGATGCACCTACAAAGAATTCACTGCCTGCAAACCTTTGGAATTTGATGGAACCGAAGGACCGATCGGATTGAAACGGTGGACCGAGAAGGTCGAATCGGTGTTTGCCATAAGTAAGTGTACTGAAGAGGACAAAGTGAAGTACACTACGCATACCTTCACAGGTTTTGCGTTAACATGGTGGAATACCTATCTAGAGCAAGTGGGACAAGACGATGCGTACGCACTACCGTGGTCAGCATTCAAGCACTTGATGAACGAGAAGTACCGTCCCAGAACCGAGGTCAATAAGCTCAAGACAGAACTTAGAGGGTTACGAACCCAAGGATTTGATATTACCACGTACGAAAGACGATTCACAGAATTGTGCCTATTGTGTCCGGGAGCATTCGAAGATGAGGAAGAGAAGATCGACGCGTTTATGAAAGGATTACCGGAAAGAATCCAAGAAGATATAAGTTCACACGAGCCCGCATCCATACAACAGGCATGTAGAATGGCTCACAAACTAGTGAACCAGATTGAAGAAAGAATTAAAGAACAGACTGCTGAAGAGGCCAATGTGAAGCAAGTCAAAAGAAAGTGGGAGGAAAACGGTGATAAGAATCACCAATACAACAACAACAGCAATTACAACAATAATCGCAACAATTATCCCAACAATCGTAACATCAATCGCAACTACAACAAACGGCCCAACAACAACAACAACAACAACAACAACAACAGCAACTACAACAATCATCCCAACAACAATAATAACCGCAACAACAACAACAATCAGAAGCAGCTATGCCAAAGGTGTGAAAAGTATCACTCGGGGTTCTGCACCAAATTTTGCAACAAGTGTAAAAGAAATGGTCATAGCGCGGCGAAGTGTGAGGTCTACGGACCAGGGGTTAATAGAACGAAAGGAAAAAATGGTGTCGGAACGAGTAATGGCGGAGCAAGTAGTGTCGGAGCAAGTTATGCCAATGTAGTTTGTTATAAATGTGGAAAACCGGGCCACATTATTAGAAATTGCCCGAACCAGGAGAACATGAATGGACAAGGTCGCGAAAGAGTTTTCAATATTAATGCGGCAGAGGCACAGGAAGACCCGGAGCTTGTTACGGGTACGTTTCTTATTGACAATAAATCTGTTTACGTTTTATTTGATTCGGGTGCGGATAGAAGCTATATGAGTAGAGATTTTTGTGCTAAATTAAGTTGTCCATTGACGCCTTTGGATAGTAAATTGTTACTCGAATTAGCAAATGGTAAATTAATTTCAGCAGATAATATATGTCGGAATCGAGAAATTAAACTGGTTACCGAAACATTTAAGATTGATTTGATACCAGTAGAGTTAGGGAGTTTTGATGTGATAATCGGTATGGACTGGTTGAAAGAAGTGAAAGCAGAGATCGTTTGTTACAAAAATGCAATTCGCATTATACGAGAAAAAGGAAAACCCTTAATGGTGTACGGAGAAAAGGGCAACACGAAGCTACATCTTATTAGTAATTTGAAGGCACAAAAACTAATAAGAAAAGGTTGCTATGCTATTCTAGCACACGTCGAGAAAGTACAAACTGAATAAAAGAGCATCAATGATGTTCCCATTGCAAAAGAATTTCCCGATGTATTTTCGAAAGAATTACCGGGATTACCCCCACATCGATCCATTGAATTTCAAATAGATCTTGTACCAGGAGCTGCACCAATAGCTCTTGCTCCTTACAGACTCGCACCCAGCGAGATGAAAGAACTGCAAAGCCAATTACAAGAACTTTTAGAGCGTGGTTTCATTCGACCAAGCACATCACCGTGGGGAGCTCCTGTTTTGTTTGTCAAGAAGAAAGATGGTACATTCAGGTTGTGTATCAACTACCGAGAGTTGAACAAACTTACCATCAAGAACCGCTACCCACTACCGAGAATCGACGACTTATTTGATCAACTACAAGGCTCGTCTGTTTATTCAAAGATTGACTTACGTTCCGGGTATCATCAAATGCGGGTGAAAGAAGATGATATTCCAAAGACTGCTTTCAGAACACGTTACGGTCATTACGAGTTTGTGGTCATGCCGTTTGGTTTAACTAATGCACCAGCTGTGTTCATGGACCTTATGAACCGAGTGTGTGGACCATACCTTGACTAGTTTTTCATTGTTTTCATTGATGACATACTTATTTACTCAAAGAATGACCAAGAACACGGTGAACATTTGAGAAAGGTGTTAGAAGTATTGAGGAAGGAAGAATTGTACGCTAAGTTTTCAAAGTGTGCATTTTGATTGGAAGAAGTTCAATTCCTCGGTCACATAGTGAATAAAGAAGGTATTAAGGTGGATCCGGCAAAGATAGAAACTGTTGAAAAGTGGGAAACCCCGAAAACTCCGAAACACATACGCCAGTTTTTAGGACTAGCTGGTTACTACAGAAGGGTCATCCAAGACTTTTCCAGAATAGTAAAACCCTTGACTGCATTAACGCATAAAGGGAAGAAATTTGAATGGAATGATGAACAAGAGAAAGCGTTTCAATTATTGAAGAAAAAGCTAACTACGGCACCTATATTGTCATTGCCTGAAGGGAATGATGATTTTGTGATTTATTGTGACGCATCAAAGCAAGGTCTCGGTTGTGTATTAATGCAACGAACGAAGGTGATTGCTTATGCGTCTAGACAATTGAAGATTCATGAACAAAATTATACGACGCATGATTTGGAATTAGGCGCGGTTTTTTTTGTATTAAAGACTAGGAGGCACTACTTATATGGGATCAAAAGTATTATATATACCGACCATAAAAGTCTTCAACACATATTTAATCAGAAACAACTGAATATGAGGCAGCGTAGGTGGATTGAATTGTTGAATGATTACGACTTTGAGATTCGTTACCACCCGGGGAAGGCAAATGTGGTAGCCGATGCCTTGATCAGGAAGGACAGAGAACATATTCGAGTAAAATCTATGAATATAATGATTCATAATAACCTTACTACTCAAATAAAGGAGGCGCAACAAGGAGTTTTAAAAGAGGGAAATTTAAAGGATGAAATACCCAAAGGATCGGAGAAGCATCTTAATATTCGGGAAGACTGAACCCGGTATAGGGCTGAAAAGATTTGGGTACCAAAATTTGGAGATATGAGAGAAATGGTACTTAGAGAAGCTCATAAAACCAGATACTCAATACATCCTGGAACGGGGAAGATGTACAAGGATCTCAAGAAACATTTTTGGTGGCCGGGTATGAAAGCCGATGTTTCTAAATATGTAGGAGAATGTTTGACGTGTTCTAAGGTCAAAGCTGAGCATCAAAAACCATCAGGTCTACTTCAACAACCCGAAATCCCGGAATGGAAATGGGAAAACATTACCATGGATTTCATCACTAAATTGCCAAGGACTGCAAGTGGTTTTGATACTATTTGGGTAATAGTTGATCGTCTCACCAAATCAGCACACTTCCTGCCAATAAGAGAAGATGACAAGATGGAGAAGTTAGCACGACTGTATTTGAAGGAAGTCATCTCCAGACATGGAATACCAATCTCTATTATCTCTGATAGGGATGGCAGATTTATTTCAAGATTCTGGCAGACATTACAGCAAGCATTAGGAACTCGTCTAGACATGAGTACTGCCTATCATCCACAAACTGATGGGCAGAGCGAAAGGACGATACAAATGCTTGAAGACATGCTACGAGCATGTGTTATTGATTTCGGAAACAGTTGGGATCGACATCTACCGTTAGCAGAATTTTCCTACAACAACAGCTACCATTCAAGCATTGAGATGGCGCCGTTTGAAGCACTTTATGGTAGAAAGTTCAGGTCTCCGATTTGTTGGAGTGAAGTGGGGGATAGACAGATTACGGGTCCGGAGATTTTACAAGAAACTACCGAGAAGATCATCCAAATTCAACAACGGTTGAAAACCGCCCAAAGTCGACAAAAGAGCTACGCTGACATTAAAAGAAAAGATATGGAATTTGAAATTGGAGAGATGGTCATGCTTAAAGTTGCACCTTGGAAAGGCGTGGTTCGATTTGGTAAACGAGGGAAATTAAATCCAAGGTATATTGGACCATTCAAGATTATTGATCGTGTCGGACCAGTAGCTTACCGACTTGAGTTATCTCAACAACTCGCGGCTGTACATAACACTTTCCACGTCTCGAATTTGAAGAAATGTTTTGCTAAAGAAGATCCCACTATTCCGTTAGATGAAATCCAAATCAACGAAAAACTTCAATTCATCGAAGAACCCGTCGAAATAATGGATCGTGAGGTTAAAAGACTTAAGCAAAACAAGATACCAATTGTTAAGGTTCGATGGAATGCTCGTAGAGGACCCGAGTTCACCTGGGAGCATGAAGATCAGATGAAGAAGAAATACCCTCATCTATTTCCAGAAGATTCGTCAACACATTCAACAGCTTAAAATTTCGGGACGAAATTTATTTAACGGGTAGGTACTGTAGTGACCCGAACTTTTCCATGTTTATATATATTAATTGAGATTGATATTTACATGATTAAATGTTTCCAACATGTTAAGCAATCAAACTTGTTAAGACTTGATTAATTGAAATATGTTTCATATAGACAATTGACCACCCAAGTTGACCGGTGATTCACGAACGTTAAAACTTGTAAAAACTATATGATGACATATATATGGATATATATATATAGTTAACATGATACTATGATAAGTATACATATCATTAAGTATATTAACAATGAACTACATATGTAAAAACAAGACTACTAACTTAATGATTTTTAAACGAGACATATATGTAACGATTATCGTTGTAAAGACATTTAATGTATATATATCATATTAAGAGATATTCATACATGATAATATCATGATAATATAATAATTTAAAATCTCATTTGATATTATAAACATTGGGTTAACAACATTTAACAAGATCGTTAACCTAAAGGTTTCAAAACAACACTTACATGTAACGACTAACGATGACTTAACGACTCAGTTAAAATGTATATACATGTAGTGATTTAATATGTATTTATACACTTTTGAAAGACTTCAATACACTTATCAAAATACTTCTACTTAACAAAAATTCTTACAATTACATCCTCGTTCAGTTTCATCAACAATCCTACTCGTATGCACCCGTATTCGTACTCGTACAATACACAGCTTTTAGATGTATGTACTATTGGTATATACACTCCAATGATCAGCTCTTAGCAGCCCATGTGAGTCACCTAACACATGTGGGAACCATCATTTGGCAACTAGCATGAAATATCTCATAAAATTACAAAAATATGAGTAATCATTCATGACTTATTTACATGAAAACAAAATTACATATCCTTTATATCTAATCCATACACCAACGACCAAAAACACCTACAAACACTTTCACTCTTCAATTTTCTTTATCTAATTGATCTCTCTCAAGTTCTATCTTCAAGTTCTAAGTGTTCTTCATATATTCTACAAGTTCTAGTTACATAAAATCAAGAATACTTTCAAGTTTGCTAGCTCACTTCCAATCTTGTAAGGTGATCATCCAACCTCAAGAAATCTTTGTTTCTTACAGTAGGTTATCATTCTAATACAAGGTAATAATCATATTCAAACTTTGGTTCAATTTCTATAACTATAACAATCTTATTTCAAGTGATGATCTTACTTGAACTTGTTTTCGTGTCATGATTCTGCTTCAAGAACTTCGAGCCATCCAAGGATCCATTGAAGCTAGATCCATTTTTCTCTTTTCCAGTAGGTTTATCCAAGGAACTTAAGGTAGTAATGATGTTCATAACATCATTCGATTCATACATATAAAGCTATCTTATTCTAAGGTTTAAACTTGTAATCACTAGAACATAATTTAGTTAATTCTAAACTTGTTTGCAAACAAAAGTTAATCCTTCTAACTTGACTTTTAAAATCAACTAAACACATGTTCTATATCTGTATGATATGCTAACTTAATGATTTAAAACCTGGAAACACGAAAAACACCGTAAAACCGGATTTACGCCGTCGTAGTAACACCGCGGGCTGTTTTGGGTTAGTTAATTAAAAACTATGATAAACTTTGATTTAAAAATTGTTATTCTGAGAAAATGATTTTTATTATGAACATGAAACTATATCAAAAAATTATGGGTAAACTGAAAGTGGAAGTATGTTTTCTAAAATGGTCATCTAGACGTCGTTCTTTCGACTGAAATGACTACCTTTACAAAAATGACTTGTAACTTATTTTTCTGACTATAAACCTATACTTTTTCTGTTTAGATTCATAAAATAGAGTTCAATATGAAACCATAGCAATTTTATTCACTCAAAACGGATTTAAAATGAAGAAGTTATGGGTAAAACAAGATTAGATAATTTTTCTCATTTTAGCTACGTGAAAATTGGTAACAAATCTATTCCAACCATAACTTAATCAACTTGTATTGTATATTATGTAATCTTGAGATACCATATACATGTATACAATGTTTCGACCTATCATGTCGACACATCTATATATATTTCGGAAAAACCATAGACACTCTATATGTGAATGTTGGAGTTAGCTATACAGGGTTAAGGTTGATTCCAAAATATATATAGTTTGAGTTGTGATCAATACTGAGATACGTATACACTGGGTCGTGGATTGATTCAAGATAATATTTATCGATTTATTTCTGTACATCTAACTGTGGACAACTAGTTGTAGGTTACTAACGAGGACAGCTGACTTAATAAACTTAAAACATCAAAATATATTAAAAGTGTTATAAATATATTTGAACATACTTTGATATATATGTATATATTGTTATAGGTTCGTGAATCAACCAGTGGCCAAGTCTTACTTCCCGACGAAGTAAAAATCTGTGAAAGTGAGTTATAGTCCCACTTTTAAAATCTAATATTTTTGGGATGAGAATACATGCAGGTTTGATAAATGATTTACAAAATAGACACAAGTACGTGAAACTACATTCTATGGCTGAATTATCGAAATCGAATATGCCGCTTTTTATTAAGTCTGGTGATCTAAGAATTAGGGAACAGACACCCTAATTGACGCGAATCCTAAAGATAGATCTATTGGGCCTAACAAACCCCATCCAAAGTACCGGATGCTTTAGTACTTCAAAATTTATATCATATCCGAAGGGTGTCCCGGAATGATGGGGATATTCTTAAATATGCATCTTGTTAATGTCGGTTACCAGGTGTTCACCATATGAATGATTTTTATCTCTATGTATGGGATGTGTATTGAAATATGAAATCTTGTGGTCTATTATTATGATTTGATATATATAGGTTAAACCTATAACTCACCAACATTTTTGTTGACGTTTTAAGCATGTTTATTCTCAGGTGATTATTAAGAGCTTCCGCTGTCGCATACTTAAATAAGGACGAGATTTGGAGTCCATGCTTGTATGATATTGTGTAAAAACTGCATTCAAGAAACTTATTTTGTTGTAACATATTTGTATTGTAAACCATTATGTAATGGTCGTGTGTAAACAGGATATTTTAGATTATCATTATTTGATAATCTACGTAAAGCTTTTTAAAACCTTTATCTATGAAATAAAGGTTATGGTTTGTTTTAAAAATGAATGCAGTCTTTGAAAACGTCTCATATAGAGGTCAAAACCTCGCAACGAAATCAATTAATATGGAACGTTTTTAATCAATAAGAACGGGACATTTCAGTATATACATGTAGTGTTTTAATATGTATTTATACACTTTTTAAAGACTTCAATACACTTATCAAAATACTTCTACTTAACAAAAATGCTTACAATTACATCCTCGTTCAGTTTCATCAACAATTCTACTCGTATGCACCTGTATTCGTACTCGTACAATACACAGCTTTTAGATGTATGTACTATTGGTATATACACTCCAATGATCAGCTCTTAGCAGCCCATGTGAGTCACCTAACACATGTGGGAACCATCATTTGGCAACTAGCATGAAATATCTCATAAAATTACAAAAATATGAGTAATCATTCATGACTTATTTACATGAAAACAAAATTACATATCCTTTATATCTAATCCATACACTAATGACCAAAAACACCTACAAACACTTTCAGTCTTCAATTTTCTTCATCTAATTGATCTCTCTCAAGTTCTATCTTCAAGTTCTAAGTGTTCTTCATATATTCTACAAGTTCTAGTTACATAAAATCAAGAATACTTTCAAGTTTGCTAGCTCACTTCCAATCTTGTAAGGTGATCATCCAACCTCAAAAAATCTTTGTTTCTTACAGTAAGTTATCATTCTAATACAAGGTAATAATCATATTCAAACTTTGGTTCAATTTCTATAACTATAACAATCTTATTTCAAGTGATGATCTTACTTGAACTTGTTTTCGTGTCATGATTCTACTTCAAGAACTTCGAGCCATCCAAGGATCCGTTGAAGCTAGATCCATTTTTCTATTTTCCAGTAGGTTTATCCAAGGAACTTAAGGTAGTATTGGTGTTCATAACATCATTCGATTCATACATATAAAGCTATCTTATTCGAAGGTTTAAACTTGTAATCACTAGAACATAGTTTAGTTAATTCTAAACTTGTTCGCAAATAAAAGTTAATCCTTCTAACTTGACTTTTAAAATCAACTAAACACATGTTCTATATCTATATGATATGCTAAATTAATGATTTAAAACCTGGAAACACGAAAAACACCGTAAAACCGGATTTACGCCGTCGTAGTAACACCGCGGGCTTTTTTGGGTTAGTTAATTAAAAACTATGATAAACTTTGATTTAAAAGTTGTTATTCTGAGAAAATTATTTTTATTATGAACATGAAACTATATCCAAAAATTATGGTTAAACTCAAAGTGGAAGTATGTTTTCTAAAATGGTCATCTAGACGTCGTTCTTTCGACTGAAATGACTACCTTTACAAAAATGACTTGTAACTTATTTTTCTGACTATAAACCTATACTTTTTCTGTTTAGATTCATAAAATAGAGTTCAATATGAAACCATAGCAATTTGATTCACTCAAAACAGATTTAAAATGAAGAAGTTATGGGTGAAACAAGATTGGATAATTTTTCTCATTTTAGGTACGTGAAAATTGGTAACAAATCTATTCCAACCATAACTTAATCAACTTGTATTGTATATTATGTAATCTTGAGATACCATAGACACGTATACAATGTTTTGACCTATCATGTCGACACATCTATATATATTTCGGAACAACCATAGACACTCTATATGTGAATGTTGGAGTTAGCTATACAGGGTTGAGGTTGATTCCAAAATATATGTAGTTTGAGTTGTGATCAATACTGAGATACGTATACACTGGGTCGTGGATTGATTCAAGATAATATTTATCAATTTATTTCTGTACATCTAACTGTGGACAACTAGTTGTAGGTTACTAACGAGGACAGCTGACTTAATAAACTTAAAACATCAAAATATATTAAAAGTGTTGTAAATATATTTTGAACATACTTTGATATATATGTATATATTGTTATAGGTTCGTGAACCAACCAGTGGCCAAGTCTTACTTCCCGACGAAGTAAAAATCTGTGAAAGTGAGTTATAGTCCCACTTTTAAAATCTAATATTTTTGGGATGAGAATACATGCAGGTTTTATAAATGATTTACAAAATAGACACAAGTACGTGAAACTACATTCTATGGTTGAATTATCGAAATCGAATATGCTCCTTTTTATTAAGTCTGGTAATCTAAGAATTAGGGAACAGACACCCTAATTGACGCGAATCCTAAAGATAGATCTATTGGGCCTAACAAACCCCATCCAAAGTACCGGATGCTTTAGTACTTCGAAATTTATATCATATCCGAAGGGTGTCCCGGAATGATGGGGATATTCTTATATATGCATCTTGTTAATTTCGGTTACCAGGTGTTCACTATATGAATGATTTTTATCCCTATGTATGGGATGTGTATTGAAATATGAAATCTTGTGGTCTATTATTATGATTTGATATATATAGGTTAAACCTATAACTCACCAACATTTTTGTTGACGTTTTAAGCATGTTTATTCTCAGGTGATTATTAAGAGCTTCCGCTGTCGAATACTTAAATAAGGACGAGATTTGGAGTCCATGCTTGTATGATATTGTGTAAAAACTGCATTCAAGAAACTTATTTTGTTGTAACATATTTGTATTATAAACCATTATGTAATGGTCGTGTGTAAACAGGATATTTTGGATTATCATTATTTGATAATCTACGTAAAGCTTTTTAAACCTTTATTGATGAAATAAAGGTTATGGTTTGTTTTAAAATGAATGCAGTCTTTGAAAAACGTCTCATATAGAGGTCAAAACCTCGCAACGAAATCAATTAATATGGAACGTTTTTAATCAATAAGAACGGGACATTATAGTTGGTATCCGAGCGTAGGTCTTAGAGAACCAGAATTTTGCATTAGTGTGTCTTATCGAGTTTGTTAGGATGCATTAGTAAGTCTGGACTTCGACCGTGTTTACTTGAAAAATGATTGCTTAACAAATTTTGTTGGAAACTATATATTTTTAACATGTGAATATTATGTGATATATTAATCTCTTAACGCGTTTGATATTATGTGATAGATGTCTACCTCTAGAACAAGTCCCATTGACTCACCTAATAATAATGAAGAGTCAAATATAAATTGGAATGATTCGTGGACTGATTCACAAGTTCCCGAAGAGGAACCGGAAGAAGAGTCAGAACCGGAAGAAGAATCGGAACCGGAAGAAGAATCAGAACCGGATGAAGAAATAGAACCGGTGGGGGAAATAATAAAACGGTTAAGTAAAAGAAAATCCTCAACCAACCGACCAAGGTTAATTATGGTCAATGGTGTTTCCGCCAAGGAAGCAAAATATTGGGAGGATTACCAATTCTCCGATGAATCGGATTCCGACGAGAATTCCGATGATGTTATAGAAATTACCCCAACTGAATTTAAAAAGGTAAAAGAAAATAATAATGGAAAGGGCATAAAAATAGAGAAATCTAATTCCAACCCCGATGAACTTTATATGTATCGTCAACCCCCGAAGTCCTTAAGTTGTAACAATGACCCGGGAACCTCTAAACCACAAGGTTTTTCTAAACCAATGTGGAAAACGACGGCTCGTATTAGGGGAACATCATATATCCCGAGAAACATGGAAAAACGAACCAAAACCGAAGAAGAAGAAACAAGCGAGTCGGAATAAGATAGTTGTATTCGTGTGGTGTAATATATGTAATATAGTGTGCTTATGCTTTATGATATATGTAAAAATTGCTTGTATTAATAAGTATTTTTTTTTATGAATCTAACTCTTGTCTATTTTACAGTATAAAAACACAAAATGGATAGACAACCCAATATTTTAAGAGACCTACCCGGAGACATGATTGATGAAATCTTGTCTAGAGTCGGTCAGAATTCTTCGGCACAACTATTTAAGGCGAGATCAGTTTGTAAGACATTCGAAGAACGTTCCAAGAATGCCTTGGTTTATAAAAGGCTTTCGTTCGAAAGATGGGGGATATCACATTTGGAAATCCATAAGTTACGATGTGTTTACTTTGACGCATATATTGCGGGGAACCCAAATGCTATTTTACGCAATGGGTTAAGAAATTATTTTGACTCAATATATTCGAATATTGGACTTCGTGATTTAGAAAAAGCGGCTAACATGCAACATAAAGAAGCATGTTATGCTTACGGATTAGTAATGTTCGCTTCTCACTAAAGTGAGAACAAGAACATCGGGCTACAACTATTAAACAAAACGTTCCCACAAGTGACGGAGTCGGTAATTGGGGTAAGAAATGAGGTTTTTAGATTGTTACGGGACTGTTGGACATTACGTAACCCTCGTCCCTTTGACGACGTTACAACACGCTGTCTTATCAACGGCCATAACGGTTATGTTCCACAAGACCAAGGATGGGAAGTAATCCTAGTAAAACCAGAATAAATGACTTGTTTCTGGACGTATGAATTACGTGTCTTTATTGCCTTTGTTGAACGACTTGTGTACTAGCTAGAATTATCTTCACAACCATCTTGTATCAAATTTATTGTGTGCTATATTTCATGCTATATGTAAAATAAGCGGTATGGTAAGTTTGTAAAATATTGTGTAAAAGTTTGAACGCGAAATATTATTATAATCAGTTTTTCATATAGAATTGTAGTAGTTGAATTGTATATTAGCTACTAAGTATGAACTTAACGGGTAGGTACTACCCGAATTTAAACTTATAAAACGCTAATATGAAGAAAAAACTTTTATAAATGAGTTCATATTATGCTACGAAATACTATTAACTACTCTTAATATTATGTATGATTAACTTGTTCCATTTGACTATTTTGAAGGAAATGGCACCGACTACTCGACACACCGTGAATATGAATGAAGAGGAATTCCGTACTTTTCTAGCTTCAAACATAGCCGCAGTACAGGCTGCGCTACATACCAACAATAACCTTGGATCTAGCAGTACAGGAAATCGTGTAGGATGCACCTACAAAGAATTCACTGCCTGCAAACCTTTGGAATTTGATGGAACCGAAGGACCGATAAGAATGAAACGGTGGACCGAGAAGTTCGAATCGGTGTTTGCCATAAGTAAGTGTACTGAAGAGGACAAAGTGAAGTACGCTACGCATACCTTCACAGGTTCTGCGTTAACATGGTGGAATACCTATCTAGAGCAAATGGGACAAGACGATGCGTACGCACTACCGTGGTCAGCATTTAAGCACTTGATGAACGAGAAGTACCGTCCCAGAACCGAGGTCAATAAGCTCAAGACAGAACTTAGAGGGTTACGAACCCAAGGATTTGATATTACCACGTACGAAAGATGATTCATAGAATTGTGCCTATTGTGTCCGGGAGCATTCGAAGATGAGGAAGAGAAGATCGGCGCGTTTGTGAAAGGATTACCGGAAAGAATCCAAGAAGATATAAGTTCACACGAGCCCGCCTCCATACAACAGGCATGTAGAATGGCTCACAAACTAGTGAACCAGATTGAAGAAAGAATTAAAGAACAGACTGCTGAAGAGGCCAATGTGAAGCAAGTCAAAAGAAAGTGGGAGGAAATCGGTGATAAGAATCACCAATACAACAACAACAACAATTACAACAATAATCGCAATAATTATCCCAACAATCGCAACATCAATCGCAACTACAACAAACGGCCCAACAACAACAACAACAACAACAACAACAACAACAACAACAGCAGCAGCAACTACAACAATCATCCCAACAACAATAATAACCGCAACAACAACAACAACAATCAGAAGCAGCTATGCCAAAGGTGTGAAAAGTATCACTCGGGGTTCTACACCAAATTTTTCAACAAGTGTAAAAGAAATGGTCATAGCGCGGCGAAGTGTGAGGTCTACGGACCAGGGGTTAATAGAACGAAAGGAACAAATGGTGCCGGAACGAGTAATGGCGGAGCAAGTAGTGTCTGAGCAAGTTATGCCAATGTAGTTTGTTATAAATGTGGAAAACCGGGCCACATTATTAGAAATTGCCCGAACCAGGAGAACACGAATGGACAAGGCCGCGGAAGAGTTTTCAATATTAATGCGGCAGAGGCACGGGAAGACCCGGAGCTTGTTACGGGTACGTTTCTTATTGACAATAAATCTTCTTACGTTTTATTTGATTCGGGTGCGGATAGAAGCTATATGAGTAGAGATTTTTGTACTAAATTAAGTTGTCCATTGACGCCTTTGGATAGTAAATTTTACTCGAATTAGTAAATGGTAAATTAATTTCAGCAGATAATATATGTCGGAATCGAGAAATTAAACTGGTTAGCGAAACATTTAAGATTGATTTGATACCAGTAGAGTTAGGGAGTTTTGATGTGATAATCGGTATGGACTGGTTGAAAGAAGTGAAAGCAGAGATCGTTTGTTACAAAAATGCAATTCGTATTATACGAGAAAAAGGAAAACCCTTAATGGTGTACGGAGAAAAGGGCAACACGAAGCTACATCTTATTAGTAATTTGAAGGCACAAAAACTAATAAGAAAAGGTTGCTATGCTGTTCTAGCAGACGTCGAGAAAGTACAAACTGAAGAAAAGAGCATCATTGATGTTCCCAATGCAAAAGAATTTCCCGATGTATTTCCGAAAGAATTACCGGGATTACCCCCACATCGATCCGTTGAATTTCAAATAGATCTTGTACCAGGAGCTGCACCAATAGCTCGTGCTCCTTACAGACTCGCACCCAGCGAGATGAAAGAACTGCAAAGCCAATTACAAGAATATTTAGAGCGTGGTTTCATTCGACCAAGCACATCACCGTGGGGAGCTCCTGTTTTGTTTGTCAAGAAGAAAGATGGTACATTCAGGTTGTGTATCGACTACCGAGAGTTGAACAAACTTACCATCAAAAACCGCTACCCACTACCGAGAATCGACGACTTATTTGATCAACTACAAGGCTCGTCTGTTTATTCAAAGATTGACTTACGTTCCGGATATCATCAAATGCGGGTGAAAAAAGATGATATTCCAAAGACTGCTTTCAGAACACGTTACGGTCATTACGAGTTTATGGTCATGCCGTTTGGTTTAACTAATGCACCAGCTGTGTTCATGGACCTTATGAACCGAGTGTGTGGACCATACCTTGACAAGTTTGTCATTGTTTTCATTGATGACATACTTATTTACTCAAAGAATGACCAAGAACACGGTGAACATTTGAGAAAGGTGTTAGAAGTATTGAGGAAGGAAGAATTGTACGCTAAGTTTTCAAAGTGTGCATTTTGGTTGGAAGAAGTTCAATTCCTCAGTCACATAGTGAACAAAGAAGGTATTAAGGTGGAACCGGCAAAGATAGAAACTGTTGAAAAGTGAGAAACCCCGAAAACTCCGAAACACATACGCCAGTTTTTAGGACTAGCTGGTTACAACAGAAGGTTCATCCAAGACTTTTCTAGAATAGCAAAACCCTTGACTGCATTAACGCATAAAGGGAAGAAATTTGAATGGAATGATGAACAAGAGAAAGCGTTTCAGTTATTGAAGAAAAAGCTAACTACGGCACCTATATTGTCATTGCCTGAAGGGAATGATGATTTTGTGATTTATTGTGACGCATCAAAGCAAGGTCTCGGTTGTGTATTAATGCAACGAATGAAGGTGATTGCTTATGCGTCTAGACAATTGAAGATTCACGAACAAAATTATACGACGCATGATTTGGAATTAGGCGCGGTTGTTTTTGCATTAAAGACTTGGAGGACTACTTATATGGGGTCAAAAGTATTATATATACCGACCACAAAGTCTTCAACACATATTTAATCAGAAATAACTGAATATGAGGCAGCGTAGGTGGATTGAATTGTTGAATGATTACGACTTTGAGATTCGTTACCACCCGGGGAAGGCAAATGTGGTAGCCGATGCCTTGAGCAGGAAGGACAGAGAACCCATTCGAGTAAAATCTATGAATATAATAATTCATAATAACCTTACTACTCAAATAAAGGAGGCGCAACAAGGAGTTTTAAAAGAGGGAAATTTAAAGGATGAAATACCCAAAGGATCGGAGAAGCATCTTAATATTCAGGAAGACGGAACCCGGTATAGGGCTGAAAAGATTTGGGTACCAAAATTTGGAGATATGAGAGAAATGGTACTTAGAGAAGCTCATAAAACCAGATACTCAATACATCCTGGAACGGGGAAGATGTACAAGGATCTCAAGAAACATTTTTGGTGGCCAGGTATGAAAGCCGATGTTGCTAAATACGTAGGAGAATGTTTGACGTGTTCTAAGGTCAAAGCTGAGCATCAGAAACCATCAGGTCTACTTCAACAACCCGAAATCCCGGAATGGAAATGGGAAAACATTACCATGGATTTCATCACAAAATTGCCAAGGACTGCAAGTGGTTTTGATACTATTTGGGTAATAGTTGATCGTCTCACCAAATCAGCACACTTCCTGCCAATAAGAGAAGATGAAAAGATGGAGAAGTTAGCACGACTGTATTTGAAGGAAGTCGTCTCCAGACATGGAATACCAATCTCTATTATCTCTGATAGGGATGGCAGATTTATTTCAAGATTCTGGCAGACATTACAACAAGCATTAGGAACTCGTCTAGACATGAGTACTGCCTATCATCCACAAACTGATGGGCAGAGCGAAAGGACGATAGAAACGCTTGAAGACATGCTACGAGCATGTGTTATTGATTTCGGAAACAGTTGGGATCAACATCTACCGTTAGCAGAATTTTCCTACAACAACAGCTACCATTCAAGCATTGAGATGGCGCCGTTTGAAGCACTTTATGGTAGAAAGTGCATATCTCCGATTTGTTGGAGTGAAGTGGGGGATAGACAGATTACGGGTCCGGAGATTATACAAGAAACTACCGAGAAGATCATCCAAATTCAACAACGGTTGAAAACCGCCCAAAGTCGACAAAAGAGCTACGCTGACATTAAAAGAAAAGATATAGAATTTGAAATTGGAGAGATGGTCATGCTTAAAGTTGCACCTTGGAAAGGCGTTGTTCGATTTGGTAAACGAGGGAAATTAAATCCAAGGTATATTGGACCATTCAAGATTATTGATCGTGTCGGACCAGTAGCTTACCGACTTGAGTTATCACAACAACTCGCGGCTGTACATAACACTTTCCACGTCTCGAATTTGAAGAAATGTTTTGCTAAAGAAGATCTTACTATTCCGTTAGATGAAATCCAAATCAACGAAAAACTTCAATTCATCGAAGAACCCGTCGAAATAATGGATCGTGAGGTTAAAAGACTTAAGCAAAACAAGATACCAATTGTTAAGGTTCGATGGTATGCTCGTAGAGGACCCGAGTTCACCTGGGGGCGTGAAGATCAGATGAAGAAGAAATACCCGCATCTATTTCCAGAAGATTCGTCAACACCTTCAACAGCTTAAAATTTCGGGACGAAATTTATTTAACGGGTAGGTACTGTAGTGACCCGAACTTTTCCATGTTTATATATATTAATTGAGATTGATATTTACATAATTAAATGTTTCCAACATGTTAAGCAATCAAACTTGTTAAGACTTGATTAATTGAAATATGTTTCATATAGACAATTGACCACCCAAGTTGACCGGTGATTCACGAACGTTAAAACTTGTAAAAACTATATGATGACATATATATGGATATATATATATAGTTAACATGATACTATGATAAGTAAACATATCATTAAGTATATTAACAATGAACTACATATGTAAAAACAAGACTACTAACTTAATGATTTTTAAACGAGACATATATGTAACGATTATCGTTGTAAAGATATTTAATGTATATATATCATATTAAGAGATATTCATACATGATAATATCATGATAATATAATAATTTAATATCTCATTTGATATTATAAACATTGGGTTAACAACATTTAACAAGATCGTTAACCTAAAGGTTTCAAAACAACACTTACATGTAACGACTAACGATGACTTAACGACTCAGTTAAAATGTATATACATGTAGTGTTTTAATATGTATTTATACACTTTTTAAAGACTTCAAGACACTTATCAAAATACTTCTACTTAACAAAAATGCTTACAATTACATCCTCGTTCAGTTTCATCAACAATTCTACTCGTATGCACCCGTATTCGTACTCGTACAATACACAGCTTTTAGATGTATGTACTATTGGTATATACACTCCAATGATCAGCTCTTAGCAGCCCATGTGAGTCACCTAACACATGTGGGAACCATCATTTGGCAACTAGCATGAAATATCTCATAAAATTACAAAAATATGAGTAATCATTCATGACTTATTTACATGAAAACAAAATTACATATACTTTATATCTAATCCATACACCAATGACCAAAACACCTACAAACACTTTCATTCTTCAATTTTCTTCATCTAATTGATCTCTCTCAATTTCTACCTTCAAGTTCTAAGTGTTCTTCATATATTCTACAAGTTCTAGTTACATAAAATCAAGAATACTTTCAAGTTTGCTAGCTCACTTCCAATCTTGTAAGGTGATCATCCAACCTCAAGAAATCTTTGTTTCTTACAGTAGGTTATCATTCTAATACAAGGTAATAATCATATTCAAACTTTGGTTCAATTTCTATAACTATAACAATCTTATTTCAAGTGATGATCTTACTTGAACTTGTTTTCGTGTCATGATTCTACTTCAAGAACTTCGAGCCATCCAAGGATCCGTTGAAGCTAGATCCATTTTTATCTTTTCCGGTAGGTTTATCCAAGGAACTTAAGGTAGTAATGGTGTTCATAACATCATTCGATTCATACATATAAAGCTATCTTATTCGAAGGTTTAAACTTGTAATCACTAGAACATAGTTTAGTTAATTCTAAACTTGTTCGCAAACAAAAGTTAATCCTTCTAACTCGACTTTTAAAATCAACTAAACACATGTTCTATATCTATATTATATGCTAAATTAATGATTTAAAACCTGGAAACACGAAAAACACCGTAAAACCGGATTTACGCCGTCGTAGTAACACCGCGGGCTGTTTTGGGTTAGTTAATTAAAAACTATGATAAACTTTGATTTAAAAGTTGTTATTCTGAGATAATGATTTTTATTATGAACATGAAACTATATCCAAAAATTATGGTTAAACTCAAAGTGGAAGTATGTTTTCTAAAATGGTCATCTAGACGTCGTTCTTTCGACTGAAATGCCTACCTTTACAAAAACGACTTGTAACTTATTTTTCCGACTGTAACCCTATACTTTTTATGTTTAGATTCATAAAATAGAGTTCAATATGAAACCATAGCAATTTGATTCACTCAAAACGGATTTAAAATGAAGAAGTTATGGGTAAAACAAGATTGGATAATTTTTCTCATTTTAGCTACGTGAAAATTGGTAACAAATCTATTCCAACCATAACTTAATCAACTTGTATTGTATATTATGTAATCTTGAGATACCATAGACATGTATACAATGTTTCGACCTATCATGTCGACACATCTATATATATTTCGGAACAACCATAGACACTCTATATGTGAATGTTGGAGTTAGCTATACAGGGTTGAGGTTGATTCCAAAATATATATAGTTTGAGTTGTGATCAATACTGAGATACGTATACACTGGGTCGTGGATTGATTCAAGATAATATTTATCGATTTATTTCTGTACATCTAACTGTGGACAACTAGTTGTTAGTTACTAACGAGGACAGCTGACTTAATAAACTTAAAACATCAAAATATATTAAAAGTGTTGTAAATATATTTTGAACATACTTTGATATATATGTATATATTGTTATAGGTTCGTGAATCAACCAGTGGCCAAGTCTTACTTCCCGACGAAGTAAAAATCTGTGAAAGTGAGTTATAGTCCCACTTTTAAAATCTAATATTTTTGGGATGAGAATACATGCAGGTTTTATAAATGATTTACAAAATAGACACAAGTACGTGAAACTACATTCTATGGTTGAATTATCGAAATCGAATATGCCCCTTTTTATTAAGTCTGGTAATCTAAGAATTAGGGAACAGACACCCTAATTGACGTGAATCCTAAAGATAGATCTATTGGGCCTAACAAACCCCATCCAAAGTACCGGATGCTTTAGTACTTCGAAATTAATATCATATCCGAAGGGTGTCCCGGAATGATGGGGATATTCTTATATATGCATCTTGTTAATGTCGGTTACCAGGTGTTCACCATATGAATGATTTTTATCTCTATGTATGGGATGTGTATTGAAATATGAAATCTTGTGGTCTATTATTAATGTTTGATATATATAGGTTAAACCTATAACTCACCAACATTTTTGTTGACGTTTTAAGCATGTTTATTCTCAGGTGATTATTAAGAGCTTCCGCTGTCGCATACTTAAATAAGGACGAGATTTGGAGTCCATGCTTGTATGATATTGTGTAAAAACTGCATTCAAGAAACTTATTTTGTTGTAACATATTTGTATTGTAAACCATTATGTAATGGTCGTGTGTAAACAGGATATTTTGGATTATCATTATTTGATAATCTACGTAAAGCTTTTTAAACCTTTATTGATGAAATAAAGGTTATGGTTTGTTTTAAAATGAATGCAGTCTTTGAAAAACGTCTCATATAGAGGTCAAAACCTCGCAACGAAATCAATTAATATGGAACATTTTTAATCAATAAGAACGGGACATTACATATGAAATGTCCCGTTCTTATTGATTAAAAACGTTCCATATTAATTGATTTCGTTGCGAGGTTTTGACCTCTATATGAGACGTTTTTTCAAAGATTGCATTCATTTTTTAAAACAAACCATAACCTTTATTTCATAAATAAAGGTTTAAAAAGCTTTACGTAGATTATCAAATAATGATAATCTAAAATATCATGTTTACACACGACCATTACATAATGGTTTACAATACAAATATGTTACATCGAAATTAGTTTCTTGAATGCAGTTTTTACACAATATCATACAAACATGGACTCCAAATCTTGTCCTTATTTTAGTATGCAACAGCGGAAGCTCTTAGTATTCACCTGAGAATAAACATGCTTTAAACGTCAACAAAAATGTTGGTGAGTTATAGGTTTAACCTATATATATCAAATCATAACAATACACCACAAGATTTCATATTTCAATACACATCCCATACATAGAGATAAAAACCATTCATATGGTGACCACCTGGTAACCGAGATTAACAAGATACATATATAAGAATATCCCCATCATTTCCGGGACACCCTTCGGATATGATATAAATTTCGAAGTACTAAAGCATCCGGTACTTTGGATGGGGTTTGTTAGGCCCAATAGATCTATCTTTAGGATTCGCGTCAATTAGGGTGTCTGTTCCCTAATTCTTAGATTACCAGACTTAATAAAAAGGGGCATATTCGATTTCGATAATTCAACCATAGAATGTAGTTTCACGTACTTGTGTCTATTTTGTAAATCATTTATAAAACCTGCATGTATTCTCATCCCAAAAATATTAGATTTTAAAAGTGGGACTATAACTCACTTTCACAGATTTTTACTTCGTCGGGAAGTAAGACTTGGCCACTGGTTGATTCACGAACCTATAACAATATATACATATATATCAAAGTATGTTCAAAATATATTTACAATACTTTTAATACATTTTGATGTTTTAAGTTTATTAAGTCAGCTGTCCTCGTTAGTAACCTACAACTAGTTGTCCACAGTTAGATGTACAGAAATAAATCGATAAATATTATCTTGAATCAATCCACGACCCAGTGTATACGTATCTCTGTATTGATCACAACTCAAACTATATATATATTTTGGAATCAACCTCAACCCTGTATAGCTAACTCCAACATTCACATATAGAGTGTCTATGGTTGTTCCGCAATATATATATAGATGGGTCGACATGATAGGTCAAAATATTGTATACGTGTCTATGGTATCTCAAGATTACATAATATACAATATAAGTTGATTAGGTTATGGTTGGAATAGATTTATTACTAACTTTCACGTAAGTAAAATGAGTAGTTTTTATCAATCTTGTTTTACTCGCCATTTCTTCGTTTCTAATCCGTTTTGAGTGATTCCAGTGGCCACGGTTTCGTATTGAACTTAACTTTATGAATCTAAATAGAAAAAGTATAAGTTTATAGTCAGAAATACAAGTTACAAGTCTTTTTTGAAAGAGGTAGTCATTTCTGTCGAAAGAACGACATCTTGATGACCATTTTGAAAAACATACTTTCACTTTGAGTTTAACCATGATTTTTGGATATACTTTCATGTTCATAAGAAAAATCATTTTTCCAAAAGTATAGCTTTTAAATCAAAGTTCTTCTTAGCTTTTAATTATCCCAACCAAAACAGCCCCCGATTTTACTACGACGGCGTATATCCAGTTTTATGGTGTTTATCGTGTTTCTGGGTTTTAAATCATTAAGTTAGCATATCATATAGATATATAACATGTGTTTAGTTGATTTTAAAAGTCTAGTTAGAAGGATTAACTTTATTTGCGAACAAGTTTAGAATTAACTAAACTATGTTCTAGTGATTACAAGTTTATAACGTTGAATAAGACAGCTTTTTATGTATGAATCGAATGATGTTATGAACATCATTACTACCTCAAGTTCCTTGGATAAACCTACTGAAAATGAGAAAAATGGATCTAGCTTCAAAGAAACTTTTGATGGCTTGAAAGTTCTTGAAGCAGAATCATAACACGAAAACAATTTCAAGTAAGATTTCCACTCGAAATAAGATTGTTATAGTTATAGAAATTGAATTAAAGTTTAAATATGATTATTACCTTGTATTAGAAAGATAACCTACTGTAAGTAACAAAGGTTTCTTGATCTTGGATGATTACTTGGAATGGATTTAGAAAATTTGAAAGTAAACTTGCAATCTTGGAAGTATTCTTGATTTTATGAAACTAGAACTTTTGGAATTTATGAAGAACACTTAGAACTTGAAGATAGAACTTGAGAGAGATCAATTAGATGAAGAAAATTGAAGAATGAAAGTGTTTGTAGGTGTTTTTGGTCGTTGGTGTATGGATTAGATATAAAGGATATATAATTTTGTTTTCATGTAAATAAGTCATGAATGATTACTCATATTTTTGTAATTTTATAAGATATTTCATGCTAGTTGCCAAATAATGGTTCCCACATGTGTTAGGTGACCCACATGGGCTGCTAAGAGCTGATCATTGGAGTGTATATACCAATAGTTCATACATCTAAAAGCTGTGTATTGTACGAGTACGAATACGGGTGCATACGAGTAGATTTGTTGATGAAACTGAATGAGGATGTAATTATAAGCATTTTCGTTAAGTAGAAGTATTTTGATAAGTGTCTTGAAGTCTTTCAAAAGTGTATGAATACATATTAAAACACTACATGTATATACATTTTAACTGAGTCGTTAAGTCATCGTTAGTCGTTACATGTAAATGTTGTTTTGAAACCTTTAGGTTAACGATCTTGTTAAATGTTGTTAACCCAATGTTTATAATATCAAATGAGATTTTAAATTATTATATTATAATGATATTATGATGTACGAATATCTCTTAATATGATCTATATACATTAAATGTCGTTACATCGATAATCGTTACATATATGTCTCGTTTCAAAATCATTAAGTTAGTAGTCTTATTTTTACATATGTAGTTCATTGTTAATACACTTAATGATATATTTACTTATCATTTAACATAATTAACCAAGTGTATCAATATCTTAATATGATTCATATGTACCTAGTAAGACGTTATAACGATAATCGTTATATATATCGTTTTCGAGTTTCTTAATTTAATAGTCTCATTTTTATGTATATAACTCATTGTTAAAATACCTAATGAGATACATACTTATAATAAAATCATGTTAACTATATATTTAACCATATATATGTCATCGTATAGTTTTTACAAGTTTTAACGTTCGTGAATCACCGATCAACTTAGGTGGTCATTTGTCTATATGAAACTTATTCCAATTAATCAAGTCTTAATAAGTTTGATTGCTTAACATGTTGGAAACACTTAATCATGTAAATATCAATTTCATTTAATATATATAAACATGGAAAAGTTCGGGTCACTACAGTACCTACCCGTTAAATAAATTTCGTCCCGAAATTTTAAGCTGTTGAAAGTGTTGACGAATCTTCTAGAAATAGATGCGGGTATTTCTTCTTCATTTGATCTTCACGCTCCCAGGTGAACTCGAGTCCTCTACGAGCATTCCATCGAACCTTAACAATCGGTATCTTGTTTTGTTTAAGTCTCTTAACCTCACGATCCTTTATTTTGACGGGTTCTTCAATGAATTGAAGTTTTTCATTGATTTGGATTTCGTCCAACGGAATAGTGAGATCTTCTTTAGCAAAACATTTCTTCAAATTTGAGACTTGGAAAGTGTTATGTACAGCCGCGAGTTGTTGAGGTAGCTCCAATTGGTAAGTTACTGGTCCGACACGATCTATAATCTTGAATGGTCCAATGTACCTTGGATTTAGTTTCCCCCGTTTACTAAATCGAACAACGCCTTTCCAAGGTGAAACCTTAAGCATTACCATTTCTCCAATTTCAAACTCTATATCTTTTCTTTTACTGTCCGCGTAGCTCTTTTGTCGACTCTGGGCGGTTTTCAATCTTTGTTGAATTTGGATGATTTTCTCGGTAGTTTCTTGTATTATCTCCGGACCCGTAATCTGTCTATCCCCCACTTCATTCCAACAAATCGGAGACCTGCACTTTCTACCATAAAGTGCCTCAAATGGCGCCATCTCAATACTAGAATGATAACTGTTGTTGTAGGAAAATTCTGCTAACGGTAGGTGTCGATTGTGACGACCCGGAAATTTCCGACTAAATTTAAACTTTATCTTTATATTATTCTGACACGATAAGCAATGTTTGTTAAGTTAAATCTCAAGGATTTTAAACTATGTTTATACATTCATTTAAACCTCGACCAAATTCCAATGATTCACGAACCATTAAATGAACATATATGAATATGTATGTATATGTGTATATGTTATAAATTGAAAATATCAACAAAGTATTTAAAAGTATAATGTTTTATATGAATGTATTTGTTTCAATATGATTATCGACGAAATTAAAAATATATATATATATATATATATATATATATATATATAAATATATATATATTAAATGATTGAATTATCAGAAACATTGAATTATGATTACAAGTCTCTGTTGAGAGGTCCACTATGATTTGAGAAATCTATTCCTCTTAACGATATTCGGAATAATTTGTAAAGCTATTTATAAATAAAAATAAAAAGTGTCATTTACGAAAGTTAGACAAAAGCTATTGGAGAATTGGTTTCCATAATATTCTATTAATCTATTTTCAAACGTACAAAAACATTTTCAGTTTAAAAAGAACTTTATTATTAAAACGTATATAACTTTTATAAATATCTAGAATCACTTTTGACAACTCATTACTTAACCAGTATAATAAATATAACGATATTTATATTTTATTTCATTAAATATATATAACGATTTAAATTAATATTATATATATTTATACACGTATTATACATACATAGTTTTTATATTTTTACTATACTTTAACTTTACATTTACTTTACTTTTACTTTACTTTAACTTTAATAATTCACTTTAATAATTCATACTTTAATAATTCACTTTAATAATTCATACTTTAATAATTCACTTTAATAATTCATACTTTAATAATTCACTTTAATAATTTATACTTTAATAATTCACTTTAATAATTCATACTTTAATAATTCACTTTAATAATTCATACTTTAATAATTCACTTTAATAATTCATACTTTAATAATTCACTTTAATAATTCAAAAATCTATTATAAATAGAATTCAATAGGTTTCATTATTTCATAGAAACTTGAAAATATATTTCTCTAAACTCTCTCAATCGATTTACATATATATATATATATTTGCTCTATATTATTTCAAGATATTATTAGTATACATAAAATATTACGACGGAGTGATGTTCGAGTGATTTCAAAATAGTTTTTTTGAATGAGTCGAAGCTAAGGAAATTATGGGTTATAGCTATGGAGGTGATGGGTATGGTTCATGGGTATGCTCGTGAGGTCAATCTAGTGTTTATCATCTCCGTTGCGTCTACGTACTTTCCTGCAATATTGAATCTCAATATTGATACGTGAGCACTCATAACTTAACTTTTATATATCAATAGTGTATCCCTGACTAGTGCTCGAGTATATAGGATTATGCATGCTTGTACATTCGATATGGTCCTTAGATAGGTTTGTTGAATCCTGAATTAGATACATATGCTACTGAGATAGGGTATATGATATGCATGTCATTGGAAAGCTAGCAAAAAATTAAGAACTTTTCATTTAGATATCGAATGGTTTCGATGAACGGATTTGAAGTTAAAGTCAACTGAATTTTAGTATTATTGTTAAAATGATTATTATTACTATCGTCGTTATTATTTTAATAGAAATATCATTTTTATTATAAAATATCATTATTACTATTATGTTAGTATTATCATTTTATCATAATAACATTTTTAGTAAATATAAATATTGTTATTTTTTTATAGAATAATAATAATTATTATTACAAAATAATACAACCTTTACTTATTATTATTATGATCAATATTATTTTATCAAATAAATAGGGGATACAAAAATATTTTTCACCACGCGTAATATAATTACATTAATAATACTTACCACTATAGTTTTACGATATTAAGTGAACTTTATAAATTTTACTACTTAAGATATATAAAAGTATATTTTATCATATATAAACGTTAATATAAATTTTTATTAATAAATGACTTTTATTATTATAAAATCTAATAAATATATTTAAATATATAAAACGACTATAGCTAAGTTATATAATAAACACGTATAAATTTTAGAAGTCATTTTGGGTCAAGTTGACTTTTGTTGACTTTTGCATATTAGTCTCGAGCATTAGGATTGTGGTACACTATGACTTGACCAAAAATTGTTAGACAAATATTGACCAACATATAAATATATATAATTAATATAGGTTCGTGAATCCGAGGCCAACCTTGCACTTGTTAAATGACGTTATATGTATTTTTACTACGAAATACAGTATGGTGAGTTTCATTTGCTCCCTTTTATATATATTTTTGGGACTGAGAATACATGCGCTGTTTTTATAAATGTTTTATGAAATAGGCACAAGTACTAAAACTAATTCTACGTGGGTTTAAACCAGAAATATACCCTTAGCTTGGTAACATTAAACTACTTGTCTATGTACGGTAGGCGCGAATCCTAAAGATAGATCTATTGGGCCTGACAAACCCCATCCTGACTATGGGATGCTTTAGTACTTCGAGGTTATTTTAAACACACCTGATCTGGTGTACTTCAGAGGGTAAAACATGAACGTTAAGGCTTGTTACCGGGTGCCTACAACTTATAGAATACTTTTATACACTTGCGAGTGTACATATATTTATAAACGGAAATCTTGTGGTCTATTAATATATTGAAATGATTATTATGATAAACCTATGAACTCACCAACCTTTTGGTTGACACTTTAAAGCATGTTTATTCTCAGGTATTAAAGAAATCTTCCGCTGTGCATTAGCTCATTTTAAGGATATTACTTGGAGTCATTCATTGCATATTTTGAAAGACGTTGCATTCGAGTCATTGAGTTCATCAAGATTATTATTATGTCAATTATAGTTGGATGTATTAGGAAATGGTGTGCATTCCATCAACTTTCGTTGTAAAGAAAGTTTGTCTTTTAAAAACGAATGCAATGTTTGTAAAATGTATCATATAGAGGTCAAAATACCTCGCGATGTAATCAACTATTGTGAATCGTTTATAATGTATATGAACGGGTCCTTTCAGTTGGTATCAGAGCGGTGGTCTTAGCGAACCAGGTCTGTATTAGTGTGTCTGACTGATAGTCGTTAGGATGCATTAATGAGCCTGGACTTCGACCGTGTCTGCATATCAAAAGTTTTGCTTATTATTTTTGTAGGAAATTGCCTGCTTATCATTCTTAGTCTAGACACGTCTTACTGCATTAATTGCATGAATAGTGTATAGACAAAATTCATATCTTAGCGTATCTGCTAATCCATATCTTAGCGTATCTGTTACTATAAACTTTGCCTGACATATCCCGTAATTTCCTCCGTAATCTACGAAATCTTTTGCGCTATATATATAGATATTCTATGTAATTAGAATACCACCCGATAGCCGAAAAATCATTTCATATCGAAAAATTCTTTATTCAATCGAACGAAATGGAATTCGTCATTAGTTCAAGTCCCTCGAATTCCGATATGGAATCCCACTCAAGCTCCGAAAGCAGTGTGACCGGAATGGATCAACCAATTAGCCATCATCTATTATGAATGAATTGGGGATAGGTTCGTAGCCTCCTCAATAATTTGAGACAAGAAGAAGGTGATCCCTTCCATCCACCACATTGCCCTCTTGGCGATGAACCTGAAGCACTTACCGGCGAACCGGTCCGAAACACCATTTTCTCTCTCATTTTCAGAGTATCTCGTCACGATTATATACTACATCAAATTCTAGATTTTATTTATCCGCTCGTCCGAACCGACAATCACCCCGATGTAATAGAAGAAGTTAATGAGCTTCGCGCTCGAGTAGTGGCTTTAGAGAATATGGTGCAAGGGTTACAAACACCAACAAATAACGAAGTATTAATTCATAATTTCAATTTTATTGAATAAATACTCCGTAAAAGTTATATAATTTCTAAAGTCTTTAGGGATTATTCAGTTCTAGTTTCAACCGTAAATCAAATAAGTTTAATTTAATATTAACTCATTAAATCTATATTACATCTGAAGAAAATATGCACATATATATTTTCATAAAGACTGTAATAAAATTCTGTTGTACAAAATATTAATTCTGAAATTTTTTTTTAACGGGTAGGTAATACCCGAGAGATATATAAATTCACAATTAATATATTACATTTTTCGAATCTGATTAAGCAAATCATCAACTATACTTCCAAAATCTCACAACAATATACATTCTTGTATAGAAATCAAAACAACCATTCTCACCCAAATTTGATTACGCTTTCTGATTTTGACAAATCAAAATTCAAGTCATGATTTAACAGAAGACATCACTCTTAGATTCCTACATCTTTCAAAGCTATACTTTGACTTCAAAACCGTGTTAGAACATCATATGTATATTAACGATTACAAACTGTGTTCAAACTCTCCGAAGTTTTCGAAGACACTTCAAACAATGAACAATCGAGATGATGATCCAACCACATATTACCCACATTTATGTACCTAAAAAGCTCTCGAAGCCAAAGTCATAGTTCGACGCGTATCCGTGTCAGACCCTTTGGCATTTATTAGCTAAAATGACTTTTCAATTCCTTTTCAAAGTAGACAGTTTTGTCACAGCTCCAGCAAGTCAACTTCGAATTTTCAGTCGGACTAGTCTTATTATAATCTCGATAGATACGTTGCCCTTTCATCATCGTTACTGGGGACCTTTCATATCTCGCCACCTTAGTAATAAACTTACCAACAACTTCAATTATCTTTGACTTTTCGAAAAATCATTATTTTTATTGAAATCACATCATTTACTCATTCGCATCTTGTAACGAGAATTGTCATACGAATCATCAAAAAACAGTAACCAGTATTTTGAAATCTCGTAGCATGTCTACGCCAACAGTTATATGTGTACGTAAAACGTCTATCTCCTGGACTTACATACTTTGAATGTGAAGTTCTGAAAAATATTCTGAACTGCAAACTAGTTCTTGAAATGCTGACGAAGCATCAAAAACTGTAAACGATCTTAACAGTAAAAAGTTTGATGACAAAGAATAGTAAGGTGGTAAAGCTGAGAAAAAGAGAAGGTTTGGAACTGGAAAACGGATTGAACAGACTATGAAGGAGGCTGTGGACAAATCACAAAGACTAAATCTGCCTTCAAAGAATCCAAATGATTCAGTGCCTGCTAAAGTCATTAACGAATACCTTACTCTTTATTCTAAACCTTTATAGACAAATCTTCATCATCATCCATCAATATTAGAAATTCTAAGATATTATCATATCTTTCATTATAAATATCCGCGATATTTCTGAAGATATTTTCACAACTAATCTTATCTGAAGTCATTTATCTCTTTGCGCTATCAGTGTTACATCATATAAGAAACTATTAGTTTCTATATTCTATAAACTTTCGAGTTTAAATTATGAATGTTTTGAAGTAGTGTTGGGAACTGAAGCATGAGTTAGTATAATATAATGACACATGATCAACGTGATTATATTACAGTAAGTCATGCTGAGTTTCTAATGTGACATGACGATTCACAGACCATGCCGTCATCATGTTCCATGTTACACGACTCTTGTATTCTATTTAATCTCTAAAAATATCAAGAATATATTTTCTTGATGATTCGGTCTTTTCAGGGTATTCTAGTAAATTAACAAATCAAGATCGTGCCATTACCATTTCCTTCTTAGAACATTAACCATGTTCATTCTGAAATTCATATCTGCGAATACTGGACCATTACAAACGTTGCTTAATCGCAAGAAGAAGAAACGAAAGGACAAAACTCCAAAATAGAAATTGGAGTATAAATCGCAGTAAATAGAAGGGAGCATTAACTTGGATGTCAATGATTATAGAAGACAAAAGCAGGGGCTTTGAAATATAAGGGAAGATATAAAACCCAACAACCACCCAAAAATTATAAACCGTATATATCGATGCATATAGCAATATAAAGACACGGAAGAACTAAAAACACTATAAAACCGAGAGTATAGTAGAAGTAAATAGATTCTTCCGGAGGCAGATGAAAAAGAAGAACGACAGATATGAAAGTGAGGAGTATATCGAGAATCAGTACTGGATGAAGCATATTAACAAATACTTTAAAATATGAGTTGAGGGAGAAAGAATAGAAGGTGTGAGTTGTAAGGAAATGAAGGAGGTGGATTTATAGTGAAATACCCGACAGAGAAATCAAGATGGATTATCGTATTAATTCGAAGAGAATCATAATCTCCTTAATCACCGAAGCATCAAATCCAACATAGATTACAAAGATGTTCTTTAAATTCGGAGATCAATTGTGATGACGTCAAAAGATATGACGAATCACTATAATCTTATTTCCTTCATTTACGATAACTTCCCTCATACGCTTTGAGTAATCGAATTATTTTATCCATACTTCTTAGACATGATAAAACTTCATAATCATCATAATAACATTCTCATTGTTACCCATAACGACCTCTATCAAATTTCGGGGACGAAATTTCTTTAACGGGTAGGTACTGTGACGACCCGGAAATTTCCGACTAAATTTAAATCTTTATCTTTATATTATTCTGACACGATAAGCAATGTTTGTTAAGTTAAATCTCAAGGATTTTAAACTATGTTTATACATTCATTTAAACCTCGACCAAATTCCAATGATTCACGAACCATTAAATGAACATATATGAATATGTATGTATATGTGTATATGTTATAAATTGAAAATATCAACAAAGTATTTAAAAGTATAATGCTTTATATGAATGTATTTGTTTCAATATGATTATCGACGAAATTAAAATATATATATATATATATATATATATATATATATATATATATATATATATATATATATATATATATATATATATATATATATATATATATATATATATATATATATATATATATATTAAATGATTGAATTATCAGAAACATTGAATTATGATTACAAGTCTCTGTTGAGAGGTCCACTATGATTTGAGAAATCTATTCCTCTTAACGATATTCGGAATAATTTGTAAAGCTATTTATAAATAAAAATAAAAAGTGTCATTTACGAAAGTTAGACAAAAGCTATTGGAGAATTGGTTTCCATAATATTCTATTAATCTATTTTCAAACGTACAAAAACATTTTCAGTTTAAAAAGAACTTTATTATTAAAACGTATATAACTTTTATAAATATCTAGAATCAATTTTGACAACTCATTACTTAACCAGTATAATAAATATAACGATATTTATATTTTATTTCATTAAATATATATAACGATTTAAATTAATATTATATATATTTATACACGTATTATACATACATAGTTTTTATATTTTTACTATACTTTAACTTTACATTTACTTTACTTTTACTTTACTTTAACTTTAATAATTCACTTTAATAATTCATACTTTAATAATTCACTTTAATAATTCATACTTTAATAATTCATTTTAATAATTCATACTTTAATAATTCACTTTAATAATTCATACTTTAATAATTCACTTTAATAATTCATACTTTAATAATTCACTTTAATAATTCATACTTTAATAATTCACTTTAATAATTCATACTTTAATAATTTACTTTAATAATTCATACTTTAATAATTCACTTTAATAATTCATACTTTAATAATTCACTTTAATAATTCAAAAATCTATTATAAATAGAATTCAATAGGTTTCATTATTTCATAGAAACTTGAAAATATATTTCTCTAAACTCTCTCAATCGATTTACATATATATATATATATTTGCTCTATATTATTTCAAGATATTATTAGTATACATAAAATATTACGACGGAGTGATGTTCGAGTGATTTCAAAATAGTTTTTTTGAATGAGTCGAAGCTAAGGAAATTATGGGTTATAGCTATGGAGGTGATGGGTATGGTTCATGGGTATGCTCGTGAGGTCAATCTAATGTTTATCATCTCCGTTGCGTCTACGTACTTGATGTTATGCGAGGTGTATATAAAATAGTTATTAATTTTAGCAGAAAACACTATTAAATACGATACAATTTTACACAAGATATTTATTTATTTATAGAATGGATATACTTAAACCTTGCTACAACACTTATAGGCAGTGTACCTAATCGTACAGTAGTGTAGTTTTTAGTAAGTCCGGTTCGTTCCACAGGGAAATCTTTAAACAAAGCTCAACGCTATATTAGTTTACTTTTATAAAAATACAAACATATATATAAGTAATATTATTATTATAAAGGGGGGTTTTTACCGTTTAATGACCGGTTTGTCGATTTTAAAACTTTAGTCGCAGTTAAAACCTAATGTAAAATATTAAATAAATAAAAGACTTAAATTAAAACTTAAAGTAAATAACGATAATGAAATTGCAAATAATAAAAGTGCGATAAACTTGCGATAATTAAAAAGTACGATAATTAAAAGTGCGATTAAACAACAATAAATAAAAGTGCGATAATTAGAAGTGCAATTAAATATAAAATAAAGGAAATTAAATATGAAATAAAAGAATTATGCTTATTTAAACTTCCGTAATCATGATGTTTGACGTGTTGATTTTAGTTTTATGCCCATGGGTTAATTGTCCTTTGTCCTGGATTATTTAATATGTCCGTCTGGTTTTTGTCCATAACAGTCCATCAGTCATAAATATAAAGTGCGAGTGTCCTCATCAAATTATTCTTATACCCGAAGTTAAATATTCCAACTAATTGGGGATTCGAATTGTAACAAGGTTTTAATACTTTGTTTAATGAATACACCAGGTTATCGACTGCGTGTAAACCAAGGTTTTACTACTTTGTTAACAATTACACCAATTACCCTTGAATGTAATTTCACCCCTGTTTTAATTATTCTAGTGGCTATTAATCCATTCCCGTGTCCGGTTAAATGAACGATTATTCGTACATATAAATACCCCGCCCATCGTGTCCGATCGAGTGTATATGGTAATTTATAGGGACGCCCAATTGTAAATCTTTATATTAACATTAACAAACTTTCATTTAGTTAAACAAATATAAAGCCCATTAATAGCCCATAGTCTAATTTCCACAAGTGTCGTTCTTTTGTCCAAACCCCAATTATGGTACAAAGCCCAATTACCCAATTTTAGTAATTAGCCCAACATCATGATTACTTCGTTTTAAATAAGCATAATAATAACTTAGCTACGAGACATTAATATAAAAAGGTTGAACATAACTTACAATGATTAAAAATAGCGTAGCGTTACACGGACAGAATTTCGACTTACACCCTTACAACATTCGCTAACATACCCTTATTATTAGAATTATAATTAAAATTAAAATATAAATTATATATATATATATATATATATATATAAATTTTACGTATGATAAGAGAAGAAAAAGATGATTTTTGATCAGAATTCGGTTTGCTTTATAGGCAGAGTTGAAATTTGGGGCTCCGCGACTCGCGGTGAAAACCTCTTCAAACTCCGCGAGTCGCGGAGGTTACTTTTACAGCTCAGTCCTTGGAGTTTTTCTCTGCCGACGGTTTTTTATTTATAAATATAATATATATATAATTAATATAATTAATTATATATTATATTATATTTATATACATAGTTAACTTGTAATTTTTAGTCCGTTGCGTCGAGCGTTAAGAGTTGACTCTGGTCCCGGTTCCGGATTTTCGAACGTCCTTGCGTACAATTTTATATTTTGTACTTTGCGTTTTGAATCTTGTACTCTTGTAATTTCGAGACGTTTCTTATCAATAATTGGAACCTTTTTGATTGTCTTTTGTACTTTTGAGCTTTTTGGTCGTTTGCGTCTTCAATTCGTCGAATCTGTCTTTTGTCTTCACCTTTTATTATTTAAACGAATATCTCTTGTAAATAGAACAATTGCAACTAAAAGCTTGTCTTTCTTGAGGAATAATGCTATGAAATATATGTTCGTTTTTAGCATTATCAAATATTCCCACACTTGAGCGTTGCTTGTCCTCAAGCAATATCGTCTTGAAATACTAGAATCACTTCTTTATTCTTCACACTTTGTACATCAGTGATTTCTATACGGCGGTATAAACAATGGTAGTAACGATATGGTTTACAGTCCCACATGACTATAAAAATTTAGATCCATTAAGGAAATTGGATCTTTATGAAAACATTTGATCTTTTGAAATCTAGTTTTTACCCTAGATAAGTTTTCCGGAATAACCCTTTACCGGTGTTTGCAAAATATTTTTGTGGGTTTGGTGGGTTTCAGATTTGAAAATTTTAGCTCAAAACTTGCGGTTTTGTGTCACCCACTTGCTAACCTTGTATTTGGAAAGCAACACGTCCAGTTTACTTGTCCCGTATATTACCTTTCGGTAAACTACCGTCCGGTTGAAAGGAAAGCGTTGAACAAGCAACTGTTAAGGCAATGTCCCGTGACATGCTTTTGATTATGGTCTATAACGTGTCGGACGCAATTACTATCCTTGGTAGGAGCAATAGTAAAGCTCACCCTTATAATTTTTCGGCCTGGCACAAGGTCCTGTCTTTGACCATGCTATGCAACCACCGTTCTTACGGTTGACACCCGATTTGGTTCAGGTGACCTAATGAATTCCAGGTGAATTCCTAGGATTTTACGTTCAATGGTAATGAACGCATTGAAAATAGGGTTTTCAGAAAACAAATCGGTTTGTAATTTTGATCAAAATATTTTCTCGTTTAAGCTCGAGTTTAGATATCATTGAATTCCATGAGATTGAATTCTCAATCTTTAAGGTCAATCTCTAGGATTGAGTAATATCAGTCTTAAAAGCTGATTTTTAATCTTTAAGGAGATTATCCTTTCTGGGGATCTGATTCATTAGTCTTATCCAGCTAATTTGCACGGTGCCCCCCCATTGTACGAGATAAATCCTTTTCATGGTTAGGATAAATCTGACCACTTGGCGACCCTGTTTAATGCTGAGGTCCGTAGATTTCCTGCTGATTTTAGTGATGACTTTTCTAGATTTTTCGTCAACCTACAGCTGGTCTGGACGACAACTTCATGACCTAAATCAAGAAGCGCGTGTCTTTTTCAGAAGACTTTACTTCCTTTTAATGATGGAATTGATTCATCGTGTAGATCCATCTCTTCTTTTCTTTCATCGGGTAAAACAGTTTAGTTTAGTCCAAAGCAA
Organism: Rutidosis leptorrhynchoides; assembly: GCF_046630445.1. NCBI lineage: Eukaryota > Viridiplantae > Streptophyta > Magnoliopsida > Asterales > Asteraceae > Rutidosis > Rutidosis leptorrhynchoides. The sequence goes on from NC_092336.1 coordinate 438,597,105, forward strand.
AAGTATTTTCAGTTATTTGTTACAGATATATGTGACATATGTTTAAAATAACTTGGTAAATTTTCCCACACTTGGCTTTTTATTTTTCTTTTTATCGTCCTCTATTCCATTTTAAATGAATTTTGACATTTTAGTTTGTTTCTTAATTTATGTTCTTTCTGAGATAACAATAATTTCGGTGTTAAAACCTAGTTTTATCGTTCATAAATATGTATAAACATGATTTGAATTCATTTAATTGAAAAATTTTACTAGAATTGGGTAGTCAGTATATAAGACTAGGGCTGTTCTTTTTTATCAGAGAGCACTAGATTCTAATACAACTACTGCTTTACTAGTATTTTTAATGGTAACCAAGTGTATAAAGTAAAAAAATTTTAAAATCCGAAAGAATTTAACCCCTTCCCACACTTAAGATCTTGCAATGCCCTCATTTGCAAGAAATCAGTAACAATTTAAATTATTGAGGGTGATTTGTGTGAAAATGATTAAATTTTTACCAAAGTTTCCAAATATATTGGCGTTTGTTTGCTGAATGATAAATGGTGCACATCATTTGTTCATTCCGTCTTGTTGTTATTTCACATATATTTTGCATCTTGTCGTCAAAATTAGTTGCTTTTGCTGAACTTAATGTCAGTCTTTGAAAATGAGTTGTTTTACCCTGTTGTGTACATAAGATAAACTGCAAACATATATACATATTTTTGAAGTTTGGTATATTACCCCACATTCAAAAATTATTAAAATCTAAGAATAAAAGTTAGATAATTATAAAAATGATTACAATATTAACAAAAATATTAAATGTATCAATAATTACAAAAAAAAAAAAAATAATAATAAGTAAACTAAGGATGATATTGGTACCAATAGGGGTTCCAGGCATAACCATAAGTGCTATAGAATGCTTCGGCAGGGTCATACGTAGGATATGGTGGCTGCATCTCTATAGACCAAGGTGGGAAGATGGATTTCGGTGTAGGAATATAGTTTCTACCTATATGTTGGCAATGAGCGATGATTTGGTTCTGATGAACTTGCCAATCTTCAAATGCTCTCTGTCTAGCATTTTCGTATTCCTGAGAAGCTATAAACCTATGCATTTCTTGCATCTCATTCCCCCCTCCTACATTACCTTGCTGCTGGTTTCTCTCCACCTGTGGATGTCTACCATGGTATCGTACTGCGGCGTTATTTCGCCTCTTCAAAACTTTAGCACCATGGTATACATTTAAACCTATAGTATCGCGGGGTTCCGGCTCTTCTAGTAATAATCCCCCCCGACTTATATCCACACCGAGATATTCACCAATCAAAGTAATAAAAATACCACCTCCTATTATGCTATGTGGTCGCATCCCCCGAACCATAGCTGATAAATAATAACCCACACAATATGGTATACTTACAGCGCTTTGTGGGTCTCGAATACACATATGGTAAAACAAATCCTGTTCATTTACTTTTTCTTTGTTCTTACCCCTTTGTGTAATCGAATTAGCTAAAAACCTATGTATCACTCTTAATTCGGCTCTATCTATATCCAAATAAGAGTAATTTCCCCCTTTGAAACGGTGATGGCTTGTCATTTGACTCCACACACCGTGTGTATCAAAATTCTCATCTATCTTTCTACCGTTTAGTATCAATCCTCTACAATCGGCAGACGCTAACTCCTCAGGCGTATATATACGTAAAGCCTGAGCCATGTCTAGTAAAGACATGTGGCGCATCGAACCGCCTAACAAAAATCTAATAAAAGAACGATCGGTTAAACTCGCTACCCGATCATTCAACTCTATACTACATAACAATTCTTCACACCATACTTTATATACAGGTCTACGTATGGTGAATAAACATATCCAGTCATTAAAAGAAGAATTACCATACCTCTGTACAAGTAATTCCCTAATTGGCCCGGCCAATTCTACAGCTTCTAAGGGTCCCATTCTATGACCCTCGGTACCTCAACAACCTTGGAATGAAGAGTATGCAAACCCCGTTGATATTTTGGATAATCTATCCAAAGTCTGTCAAATCTCAGGTTCGGGTGCAACTCTTCCAAATGCATATCGGAAAAGGTCATCCACCTCCTGTTGTTCCAAATTCTCAGCAGGAGCATTGCGGGCTTGGGATGAAGATTCACCCCTTTCATTCTGCAAAACACATCAAACACAATTTTTGTGCATCCAAATATGCATTAGTGTCAGCAAAATCATCAATCAAAATAATTACAATGACATTATCAATTTATATCAAACTTAAGCTTATTTTCACATTTTTATCAAATCTACACTTTTTCAAATAAGCATATACGAAAATGTTCGCCAAGTTCATAAGCATTCAACTCAAATAACATGTCAAAATAATCATTACTAGCAATCAAACAAGTCTCAAATGGCATTATCTTTCAAAAATCAAGTTCATGAATTTTAGACTTGAAAAAGTCCACTTTAATTCTCAAAATCATGTTTAGGCTCAAAGTTTGGATCATTTAACTACCTAGACATGTTACACTACTCAATTTAGTAACAATTCATGACAAAAATCGGCCATAACCTGTTTATATCAAAAAGCCCCAAATTTGCTCAAGAACACAAACCCTAGATTACTCAAAATTTGAAGTTTAAGGCTTCTAATCATTTTAAACAGCATCAATCTAGGTTATACAAGCATAATACATAAACAATTTAAGCTTAATTACACTAAAAAGCATCAAAATCAAATTGGGGAAAAAATAGCTCAAGAACACCAAATTTCGAATTAAATGGTGTTTAGGTGTAGAAATTTACTGTTTTTCTTGAGTAATTCTTAGATAGCATCCTTCTCAACATGATTTTAGCAAAAGATTTGGTGATTAACGGTTAAAAATTGTGATTTTTGAGGTTTTTTCTCGGGTTTTTCCGGGTTTTTTCGCTGTGAAATTCGCTGTGTTTTTGAGTTGTGGAGTGTACTGATCGTTCAGCTCTTTTTATTTTTTTTTCTGATTTTCGGTACCTCCGCGAGTCGCGGGGATTTACCCTCCAAACTCCACGACTCGCGGAGTTTGCTCTTTTTTTTTTTTTTGTTTTTTTTATAATCTTTAACTTATAAAACAATTAAGTATTTAATTTTAAAATTTTGTTTCCCTTGTTATTTAGGACGAGGTCGTTTCGGATCGATGTCCTAGTCCGTCCTTCGACAAAATTTTAAAATTTGTCTTTTTGTAGCGATTGTTTTAAAAGCTAAGATTTTTGGGTTTTTTCAATGTTTTTGGCATACTCTAATTCAATAAGATTAAAAATAATGATAATAAAAGTTCTCGTCCCTCCCTCGGGTAAAGCAATTTCGGTTCAAAGACCTAGTCTTCAAGTTACGACGAATTTTAAAAATCGTATTCTTAACTTAATGAGATAAAGTAAATTTTTGTTTTTAAATTCACACAACTTAAATATAAAATTCAAAATTAATATTAAAAATTCACACCAAACTTAAAATTTGAAATGCATAAAATTAAAAATTTATATTTTAAAAATTAAAAGTTCACACCAAACTTAATTTAAAAATTTATAAATTCATATCAAACTTATATTAATTTTTCAAATATTTACAATTTTAAATATATTGTTTTTACAAAGTTTACAATATTAATTTAAGATTTAAATATTAATTTTTAAAAACATGGTAAAAATAAATTTAAAAATCTTTTTGTCTTTTTATCCCACTTTAATCAATCAAATATTATCAAAAATATGCGCCCCTCTTTTCGGTAAAGTAATTTCGGTTCCAAGACCTAATTTAACTCATGACGAATTTTTGAAATATTTTGGGTTGATTGTTTAAAGATATTTATACCTTATAATAAACGTTAAATTTCGCAGTGATGTAATAAATTTTTGAATGATATCAATAATTTCGGTCGCCAAACCTAATTTTATTCAATACCAATTTAATACTTTTTAGCGAACAAATTAGCGTTTATTATCAAAAGGTTAAAAATAAAAATAAAAATAAAAACTGTACAGACATACCTGTGAAATAGATTTCTTAGTTATATGATCTATCCCATTCATAAGATAGTCGGTTTAATTGGTTTTCCATAGCTACATAGGCGTAACCTCGAGCATTCAGTGTCTTTTCTTCTAAACATATGAACGGTCCGTCTCTGCATAAAGTAACAAATTCGGTATTTGAATAGGTTTGATTATTGGAACATTTACCTCCATGTGACCATTTTCCGCATTTGTGACATCGTTCTAGGTGTCGTGCTCTTCTTTTCGCTGCGGATTTTGATTTTCCTTTACCAAATTGTAACTTATTATCTTCGCATCTGGATTCTTTTCTAACTCCGTCCATTCTTTCTCTGATTACTGATACTAATTCGCTCGGTAGTATGTCATTATTACGTTTAGTGATCAAAGCGTGTAGCATTAGACCATGGTTTAGTTCACAGGCAGTCTTCATTTCGTAAAAACCTAAAAAAAATAAAAATTCAGAATGGGGGGAGAAGACTAGTTCTTTAGGGTCTGCTAGGGAAAGACCATTCGGGTTCCATTTTCGAGAACTACACGAAAACAGACAATCTAACTCTAACAGAAATACATATTATCCTTTAAAGACTTGATTCTCCCCACACTTAGTTAGCTGTGGTGTCGAAATTGTGATTAACTTTGTTGTCGACTTCCATCGGACCATGTATGTAATGTTTAACTCTGTGACCATTAACTTTAAATTCAATCCCATTTGAATTTATCAATTCTATCGTTCCGTATGGGAAAACTCTTTTGACTATGAATGGTCCAGACCATCTTGATTTCAATTTTCCAGGAAATAGCTTGAATCGTGAATTGAAAAGAAGAACTCTGTCTCCTTCTTTAAATTCTTTTGAACTTCTGATTCTTTTATCATGCCATTTCTTCGTTCTTTCTTTATAGATTAACGAATTTTCGTATGCTTCATGTCTTAATTCTTCTAATTCGTTTAGTTGACTTAATCGTAGACGTCCGGCTTCATGTAAATCAAGATTACATGTTTTCAAAGCCCAAAATGCTTTGTGTTCAATTTCTACTGGAAGATGACATGCTTTTCCATAAACAAGTCTAAAAGGTGTGGTTCCAATTGGAGTTTTGTAGGCTGTTCTAAAAGCCCAGAGTGCATCCTCCAATTTAATGGACCATTCCTTCGGATTTGATCCTACGGTTTTCTCTAGAATACGTTTTAAAGCTCGGTTTGTATTTTCAACTTGTCCACTTGTTTGTGGATGATATGCGGTGGAGATTTTATGAGTTACTCCATATCTTTTAAGAACTTTCTCAAGTTGATTATTACAGAAATGAGTACCCTGATCACTTATTAAAGCTTTCGGTGTTCCAAACCTTGCAAAAAGACGTTTTAAAAAGTTGACTACAACTCGTGCATCGTTAGTCGGGAGAGCTTGTGCTTCCGCCCATTTAGATACATAATCAATGGCTACGAGTATATATAGATTATTATGAGATTTTGGAAATGGACCCATAAAGTCAATACCCCAAATGTCAAATACTTCACATACTTGGATGACATTTTGTGGCATTTCATCACGTTGACTTATTTTTCCGGCCCTTTGACATGCATCACAAGATTTGCAAAGAAGGTGTGCGTCTTTGTAAATTGTAGGCCAATAGAATCCAGCTTCATAAACTTTTCTTGCTGTTAATTGAGGCCCATAATGCCCTCCTGTTGGTCCTGTGTGACAATGGTTTAAAATTTTACTAGCTTCATCTCCAAATACACATCGGCGTATTATTCCATCGGGACAACTTTTAAACAGATGTGGATCTTCCCAGAAATAGTGTTTTATATCACTGAAGAATTTCTTTCGTCTTTGGTACGATAATCCTTTTTCAAGGAATCCACAAACTAAGTAGTTTGCATAATCTGCAAACCATGGGATTTCTTTATAATCTATCTTCAATAGATATTCATCAGGAAAGTTGTCTTGTATGGCCGATTCATTCAGAACTTCTAATTCGGGATTTTCAAGACGAGAAAGATGATCAGCGGCGAGATTTTCTGCTCCTCTTTTATCTCGGATTTCAATATCAAACTCTTGTAAGAGTAAGATCCAACGGATTAATCTTGGTTTAGCATCTTGTTTTGAAAATAGGTATCTAAGAGCAGAATGGTCGGTATAGACCACCGTTTTTGCTAGAACGAGATATGATCGAAATTTGTCAAAAGCAAAGACAATAGCAAGGAGTTCTTTTTCAGTAGTTGTATAGTTCGTTTGTGCTCCTTGTAACGTCTTACTAGCATAATATATAGGTTGAAATCGTTTTTCAATCCTTTGTCCTAAAACGGCTCCCATTGCAAAATCACTTGCATCGCACATTAGTTCAAATGGTAGATTCCAATTTGGTGTTATCATGATCGGTGCATTAGTGAGTTTTTCTTTAAGAATATTAAAAGATTTGATACACTCATCTGAAAAGATGAATGGAGCATCCTTTTCTAGGAGTTTATTAATAGGAGTGGCAATTTTAGAAAAATCTTTTATAAAACGTCGGTAAAAACCGACATGCCCTAGAAAACTCCTAACTCCTCTAACATTGGTGGGATGTGGAAGTTTAGCAATTACATCTACTTTAGCTCTATCCACTTCAATTCCTTCTTTTGAAATTTTATGTCCAAGAACGATGCCTTCTTTAACCATGAAATGGCATTTCTCCCAATTAAGTATTAGATTTGATTTTTCGCATCTAATTAGCATTCGTTCCAGATTAACTAGACATGATTTAAATGTATTACCGAAGACTGAAAAGTCATCCATGAATACTTCCATGCATTCTTCTATCATGTCGTGAAAAATCGCCATCATACACCTTTGAAAGGTTGCAGGGGCGTTACAAAGTCCAAATGGCATGCGTTTGTAAGCAAAAGTACCATAAGGGCACGTGAATGTGGTTTTCTCTTGGTCCTCGGGTGCTATTGGAATTTGAAAATATCCGGAAAATCCATCTAGAAAACAATAGTAACTATTTCCGGCTAATCTTTCCAACATTTGATCTATGAAAGGTAAGGGAAAGTGATCTTTTCTGGTGGCGTCATTTAATTTTCTATAATCAATACATACACGCCATCCTGTTACAGTCCTAGTAGGAATAAGCTCATTTTTCTCATTTGTAATGACAGTCATACCACCCTTCTTAGGCACGCATTGAACTGGGCTTACCCATGGGCTATCAGAAATTGGATATATCAAACCTGCATCTAGCAGTTTAATAATCTCTTTCTTAACTACATCTTGCATATTAGGATTTAGTCTTCGTTGGCGTTGCACATACGTTTTATGACCTTCTTCCATAAGGATTTTATGTGTGCAATACGAAGGACTTATTCCTTTAATATCATGAATCTTCCATGCAATGGCTGGTTTATGAGCTTTCAACACAGAAATGAGTTGTGATTTCTCATTTTCAGTAAGAGAAGACGATATTATTACAGGTAATTCAGATTGACCATGTAAATAAGCGTATTCCAAATGGTTTGGAAGTGGCTTTAACTCTAATTTCGGAGGTTCTTCTATCGATGATTTATATCAATATCTGTCTTCTTCTTTTAGCATTTGAATTTCTTCTGTTGTTGGTTCATATCCATTAGCTATAAGTGTAGCTAACATTTCAGCTTCATCAATTGGTTCATTACCTTCTCCTAAAGAACATTCTCCTGTTCCTTGTAATTCTGGAAATTCTTCTAATAATTCTGCATGTGCATCTATAGTTTGAATATAATAACATGTATCATCTGCAGATTGTGGTTGTTGCATTGCTCTATCAACTGAAAAGGTAACACTCTCGTCCTCTATACTTAGGGTCAGTTTCTTACCGAACACGTCTATCATTGCTTTAGCCGTGTTTAAGAATGGTCTTCCTAATATGAGAGGAACTTGAGAATCTTCTTCCATGTCCAAGACAACAAAATCTACTGGAAATACTAAAGTACCAACTTTAACTAGCATGTTCTCCATTATCCCTCTAGAATATTTTATTGATCGATCGGCTAGTTGTATGCTTATTCTTGTTGGTTTCAATTCTCCAAGGTCTAGTTTAGCGTATAGTGAATACGGCATTAGATTTATACTAGCACCTAAGTCTGCCAATGCTTCTATTGAACTAAGACTACCCAGAAAACATGGAATTGTGAAACTTCCTGGATCAGATAGTTTTTCTGGTATCTTATTCAACAGCACTGCTGAACAATTAGCATTCATAGTAACAGCCGAGAGTTCTTCCATTTTCTTTCTATTTGAGATTAGATCTTTCAAGAATTTAGCATATCTTGGCATTCCTGAAATCACATTAATGAAAGGAAGATTTACATTTATCTGTTTAAACATATCCAAGAATTTGGATTGCTCGGCTTCAAGTTTTTCTTTCTTCATTTTACTCGGGTAAGGAAGTGGTGGTTGGTATGGTTTAACATAAGGTTTATCCTTAACTGTGTTATCTTCATTAACCTTTTCAACTACCGGTTCTTTTTCCTTATCTTGATCAGGTTGTGGTTCTTGTGGAGTAGGAATGGTTTCATCAGAAGTTACAGGTATTTCAGGTGGTTTAAGTGTTGTACCACTTCTTATGGTAATAGCTTTAGCTGTTTCATTCCGGGGGTTAGCATTTGTATCGCTAGGTAGACTTCCCGGTTTTCTTTCACCTATTAACCTTGCTAGGTTACTTACTTCTTGTTCCAGATTTTGAATAGAAGCTTGTTGATTTCTAAATGCTTGAGCATTTTGTTCATTGGTTTGTTTCTGAGATGTGAAAAACTGTGTTTGAGTTTCAACTAGCTTCGTCATCATATCTTCTAAATTCGGCTTTTTATCATCGGTTTGTTGTGGTGGTTTGTTTTGAAAATTCGGTCTTTGCTGATTGTAAGTATTATTGGATACTTGTTGATTGCTAGGACCTTGTTGGTTGTTGTATGGAATATTTCGGTTATAATTCTGGTTTTGATTGTAAATCGGTCTTGGCGGTTGATAATTATTCTGATAATTATTTCCAGGCCTTTGGTTTATGTATGAAATATTCTCTCTTTGTTCCATTGTTAATTCAATACTGAGACAATCTTTTGTCAAATGTGGTCCTCCACACTGCTCACAACTAATTCGTATTGAGTGAATATCTTTAGTCATCTTTTCCATTCGTCGTTCCACAGCATCTATCTTTGCGGAAATGAAATCTAAGTCATGGCTAGAATCGGCTCTAGCTGCTTTAGATGATCTAATGATATCTTTTTCTTGGTGCCACTCATGTGAGTGGGAAGCAGTGTTATCAATAATTTTGTAAGCATCAGTTTCGGTTTTCTTCATAATAGAACCACCAGCTGCTATATCTATGTCTTTTCTTGTAGTGATGTCGCATCCTTGGTAGAATATTTGTACTATTTGACAGGTGTCTAAACCATGTTGCGGACATCCTCTTAATAACTTTCCATATCTTGTCCACGCCTCATATAGAGTTTCATTTAGTTTCTGTGTGAACGTAACAATTTCTGCTTGAAGTCTTACGGCTTTAGATGCAGGAAAAAATTGTTTAAGAAATTTGTCAACTAAAACGTCCCATGTATCGATCGCCCCTTCAGGTAACGATTCCAACCAATCTTTGGCTTCTCCCTTTAAAGTCCAGGGAAATAACATGAGATATATCTGTTCATCCTCCACTTCTCGGATTTTAAATAGTGTGCAGATCCTATTAAAGGTACGTAGATGTTCATTTGGATCTTCCTTCGGCGCACCACTAAATTGGCATTGATTAGTCACCATGTGTAGAATTTGTCCTTTGATTTCATAATCTGGCGCATTAATGTCTGGATGAGTAATTGCGTGACCTTGGCCAGTGCGTTTAGCTCTCATTCGGTCTTCCATACTTAGAGGTTCTAGATTCTCCATAATTGAATTTGTTGAATCGGAATCACTAGAGGATTCAGATTTAATGGTTCGTTTCTCAACAATCTCTGTTTGAATGATTGGTGGTTCCGGAGGAAAGTTTAATGGTTCAGGATCTACGAACCGTTCCTGAATATTCTCCGGATTCTCAATTGTGAGGTTGGGTTCAAAAAATGGATTATCGAAAATTTGAACTGAAGTACTTGGTCGACTGGATGACGATTCTAAAGAAAAATCAACGGCGGTTATATTTGCTAAATGTCTTGATCTAGTTACATGTGGTGAACGTACAAAAGGTGATGAACGTCTTACTCGGTGCATTCACTGAATATCCTATTAGTTTTTAAAAGGAAAGAAAAATTATAATAAATTATCCAATTAATAGACTTTTTTGATTTTGCCCACGTTTCGAATAGCCAAAAGATGCAGCAGAGGGGCAGGATTCGTTTGGTCTCAATATAATTGAGGACTGTTTGGCTCCAATAACCCGGTCCACGTATAAATCCAACTATTACTACGAACCAGAAAATTTTGATGTCTATCAATTTAACCACTTAAAATAAATTTTCGTAATTTTAAGAAATTTAGATAAGAAGTAGAATAAAAATCTATGTCCTAAAAACTAGAATAGCGAGAAATAAGAGAGAAAAAGAGTTCGTCGAAAAAGGTCGAAAAAGAAAAAATGGTTGAAAAATAAAAGGTGACGGAAAAATAAAAGAAACTTATAAAAACTTAAAAATACTTTACTAACCTAACCTTATTACTACAACTAACTTAAAATTATAATCGCAAATTGAAATTACTAATTGGAATGATAATTGATACATAGTAAAAGGTCTAAAAATATTAAAGCTTACAGGAAAAACTAAATCCAAAATGGAAATAACTTAAAAAGAAACTAAAACTTAAAAAGGCGTCGCAAAATTCTAAAGCACCTAAATCTTAGTCTAAAGAAAAAGCACTTAAGGAATTCTACGGCAAAGCCTAAAAATCTAGGAGTAAAAATAACTATAGCAAAAAGTAAGTTTAAAATTAAATATGAGCTAAAAATACAAATATTACGTTACAACGATTAAAAAGGGACAAAATATAAAAATATACAAAAAGTTGTAAAAAGTACAATTTTTATAAAAATATTATTTTTATATTATTTTTTTAATAAAACTACTAATTTTACAATTTAATAAAACTAATTAATACTAAATACATAAATTAAATAAAAATAAAAATAAAACTAATAATAATAATAATAATAATTAGGTTTAAATAATAATTATAATTAATAATAAACCGTAATTAATGCTGAATTAGGGCTTCCTGTCGCCTGTCAGATACCCTCCGCGAGTTGCGGTAATTAATGAAGAAAACCCCGCGAGTCGCGGGGTTCAGAATTTCAATTCTGGCACAGTTTGAATCGACGCGTTTTTTCTTTATTTATTTATTTTTTTTTTATTTTCTGTTTTTAATTCTTTTCTATAAATAAAAGATAGTTAATAAAGCTTATATTTTTATAAACTAAAATAAAAATAAAGAAACTTATAAAACTTAAATATTTAACAAAATCTTAAAAATACTTATATTTTTGTTTTTCTTTTTATATTTTTCGAATATTTAAAACGTATTTTTACAAAACGAATTTTAATAAAAGTAAACAAAAAATCTTTTTTTTTTTTATATTAGCGTTGCGCTTCCGGCTTTTAAGATAATCCCCGGCAGCGGCGCCAAAAATACTTGATGTTATGCGAGGTGTATATAAAATAGTTATTAATTTTAGCAGAAAACACTATTAAATACGATACAATTTTACACAAGATATTTATTTATTTATAGAATGGATATACTTAAACCTTGCTACAACACTTATAGGCAGTGTACCTAATCGTACAGTAGTGTAGTTTTTAGTAAGTCCGGTTCGTTCCACAGGGAAATCTTTAAACAAAGCTCAACGCTATATTAGTTTACTTTTATAAAAATACAAACATATATATAAGTAATATTATTATTATAAAGGGGGGTTTTTACCGTTTAATGACCGGTTTGTCGATTTTAAAACTTTAGTCGCAGGTAAAACCTAATGTAAAATATTAAATAAATAAAAGACTTAAATTAAAACTCAAAGTAAATAACGATAATGAAATTGCGAATAATAAAAGTGCGATAAACTTGCGATAATTAAAAAGTACGATAATTAAAAGTGCGATTAAACAACAATAAATAAAAGTGCGATAATTAGAAGTGCAATTAAATATAAAATAAAGGAAATTAAATATGAAATAAAAGAATTATGCTTATTTAAACTTCCGTAATCATGATGTTTGACGTGTTGATTTTAGTTTTATGCCCATGGGTTAATTGTCCTTTGTCCTGGATTATTTAATATGTCCGTCTGGTTTTTGTCCATAACAGTCCATCAGTCATAAATATAAAGTGCGAGTGTCCTCATCAAATTATTCTTATACCCGAAGTTAAATATTCCAACTAATTGGGGATTCGAATTGTAACAAGGTTTTAATACTTTGTTTAATGAATACACCAGGTTATCGACTGCGTGTAAACCAAGGTTTTACTACTTTGTTAACAATTACACCAATTACCCTTGAATGTAATTTCACCCCTGTTTTAATTATTCTAGTGGCTATTAATCCATTCCCGTGTCCAGTTAAATGAACGATTATTCGTACATATAAATACCCCGCCCATCGTGTCCGATCGAGTGTATATGGTAATTTATAGGGACGCCCAATTGTAAATCTTTATATTAACATTAACAAACTTTCATTTAGTTAAACAAATATAAAGCCCATTAATAGCCCATAGTCTAATTTCCACAAGTGTCGTTCTTTTGTCCAAACCCCAATTATGGTACAAAGCCCAATTACCCAATTTTAGTAATTAGCCCAACATCATGATTACTTCGTTTTAAATAAGCATAATAATAACTTAGCTACGAGACATTAATATAAAAAGGTTGAACATAACTTACAATGATTAAAAATAGCGTAGCGTTACACGGACAGAATTTCGACTTACACCCTTACAACATTCGCTAACATACCCTTATTATTAGAATTATAATTAAAATTAAAATATAAATTATATATATATATATATATATAAATTTTACGTATGATAAGAGAAGAAAAAGATGATTTTTGATCAGAATTCGGTTTGCTTTATAGGCAGAGTTGAAATTTGGGGCTCCGCGACTCGCGGTGAAAACCTCTTCAAACTCCGCGAGTCGCGGAGGTTACTTTTACAGCTCAGTCCTTGGAGTTTTTCTCTGCCGACGGTTTTTTATTTATAAATATAATATATATATAATTAATATAATTAATTATATATTATATTATATTTATATACATAGTTAACTTGTAATTTTTAGTCCGTTGCGTCGAGCGTTAAGAGTTGACTCTGGTCCCGGTTTCGGATTTTCGAACGTCCTTGCGTACAATTTTATATTTTGTACTTTGCGTTTTGAATCTTGTACTCTTGTAATTTCGAGACGTTTCTTATCAATAATTGGAACCTTTTTTATTGTCTTTTGTACTTTTGAGCTTTTTGGTCGTTTGCGTCTTCAATTCGTCGAATCTGTCTTTTGTCTTCACCTTTTATTATTTAAACGAATATCTCTTGTAAATAGAACAATTGCAACTAAAAGCTTGTCTTTCTTGAGGAATAATGCTATGAAATATATGTTCGTTTTTAGCATTATCAGTACTTTCCTGCAATATTGAATCTCAATATTGATACGTGAGCACTCATAACTTAACTTTTATATATCAATAGTGTATCCCTGACTAGTGCTCGAGTATATAGGATTATGCATGCTTGTACATTCGATATGGTCCTTAGATAGGTTTGTTGAATCCTGAATTAGATACATATGCTACTGAGATAGGGTATATGATATGCATGTCATTGGAAAGCTAGCAAAAAATTAAGAACTTTTCATTTAGATATCGAATGGTTTCGATGAACGGATTTGAAGTTAAAGTCAACTGAATTTTAGTATTACTGTTAAAATGATTATTATTACTATCGTCGTTATTATTTTAATAGAAATATCATTTTTATTATAAAATATCATTATTACTATTATGTTAGTATTATCATTTTATCATAATAACATTTTTAGTAAATATAAATATTGTTATTTTTTTATAGAATAATAATAATTATTATTACAAAATAATACAACCTTTACTTATTATTATTATGATCAATATTATTTTATCAAATAAATAGGGGATACAAAAATATTTTTCACCACGCGTAATATAATTACATTAATAATACTTACCACTATAGTTTTACGATATTAAGTGAACTTTATAAATTTTACTACTTAAGATATATAAAAGTATATTTTATCATATATAAACGTTAATATAAATTTTTATTAATAAATGACTTTTATTATTATAAAATCTAATAAATATATTTAAATATATAAAACGACTATAGCTAAGTTATATAATAAACACGTATAAATTTTAGAAGTCATTTTGGGTCAAGTTGACTTTTGTTGACTTTTGCATATTAGTCTCGAGCATTAGGATTGTGGTACACTATGACTTGACCAAAAATTGTTAGACAAATATTGACCAACATATAAATATATATAATTAATATAGGTTCGTGAATCCGAGGCCAACCTTGCACTTGTTAAATGACGTTATATGTATTTTTACTACGAAATACAGTATGGTGAGTTTCATTTGCTCCCTTTTATATATATTTTTGGGACTGAGAATACATGCGCTGTTTTTATAAATGTTTTACGAAATAGGCACAAGTACTAAAACTAATTCTACGTGGGTTTAAACCAGAAATATACCCTTAGCTTAGTAACATTAAACTACTTGTCTATGTACGGTAGGCGCGAATCCTAAAGATAGATCTATTGGGCCTGACAAACCCCATCCTGACTATGGGATGCTTTAGTACTTCGAGGTTATTTTAAACACACCTGATCTGGTGTACTTCAGAGGGTAAAACATGAACGTTAAGGCTTGTTACCGGGTGCCTACAACTTATAGAATACTTTTATACACTTGCGAGTGTACATATATTTATAAACGGAAATCTTGTGGTCTATTAATATATTGAAATGATTATTATGATAAACCTATGAACTCACCAACCTTTTGGTTGACACTTTAAAGCATGTTTATTCTCAGGTATTAAAGAAATCTTCCGCTGTGCATTAGCTCATTTTAAGGATATTACTTGGAGTCATTCATTGCATATTTTGAAAGACGTTGCATTCGAGTCATTGAGTTCATCAAGATTATTATTATGTCAATTATAGTTGGATGTATTATGAAATGGTGTGCATTCCGTCAACTTTCGTTGTAAAGAAAGTTTGTCTTTTAAAAACGAAGGCAATGTTTGTAAAATGTATCATATAGAGGTCAAAATACCTCGCGATGTAATCAACTATTGTGAATCGTTTATAATGTATATGAACGGGTCCTTTCAGCGATCCCAACTGCTTCCGAAATCAATACCACATGCTCGTAGCATGTCTTCAAGCGTTTGTATTGTCCTTTCGCTCTGCCCATCAGTTTGTGGATGATAGGCAGTACTCATGTCTAGACGAGTTCCTAATGCTTGCTGTAATGTCTGCCAGAATCTTGAAATAAATCTGCCATCCCTATCAGAGATAATAGAGATTGGTATTCCATGTCTGGAGACGAGTTCCTTCAAATACAGTCGTGCTAACTTATCCATCTTGTCATCTTCTCTTATTGGCAGGAAGTGTGCTGATTTGGTGAGACGATCAACTATTACCCAAATAGTATCAAAACCACTTGCAGTCCTTGGCAATTTAGTGATGAAATCCATGGTAATGTTTTCCCATTTCCATTCCGGGATTTCGGGTTGTTGAAGTAGACCTGATGGTTTCTGATGCTCAGCTTTGACCTTAGAACACGTCAAACATTCTCCTACGTATTTAGCAACATCGGCTTTCATACCCGGCCACCAAAAAAATTTCTTGAGATCCTTGTACATCTTCCCCGTTCCAGGATGTATTGAGTATCTGGTTTTATGAGCTTCTCTAAGTACCATTTCTCTCATATCTCTAAATTTTGGTACCCAAATCCTTTCAGCCCTATACCGGGTTCCGTCTTCCCGAATATTAAGATGCTTCTCCGATCCTTTGGGTATTTCATCCTTTAAATTTCCCTCTTTTTAAACTCCTTGTTGTGCCTCCTTTATTTGAGTAGTAAGGTTATTGTGAATCATTATATTCATAGATTTTACTCGAATGGGTTCTCTGTCCTTCCTGCTCAAGGCGTCGGCTACCACATTTGCCTTCCCCGGGTGGTAACGAATCTCAAAGTCGTAATCATTCAATAATTCAATCCACCTACGCTGCCTCATATTCAGTTGTTTCTGAATAAATATGTGTTGAAGACTTTTGTGGTCGGTATATATAATACTTTTGACCCCATATAAGTAGTGCCTCCAAGCCTTTAATGCAAAAACAACCACGCCTAATTCCAAATCATGAGTCGTAAAATTTTGTTCGTGAATCTTCAATTGTCTAGACGCATAAGCAATCACCTTCGTTCATTGCATTAATACACAACCGAGACCTTGCTTTGATGCGTCACAATAAATCACAAAATCATCATTCCCTTCAGGCAATGACAATATAGGTGCCGTAGTTAGCTTTTTCTTCAATAACTAAAACGCTTTCTCTTGTTCATCCTTCCATTCAAATTTCTTCCCTTTATGCGTTAATGCAGTCAAGGGTTTTGCTATTCTGGAAAAGTCTTGGATGAACCTTCTGTATTAACCAGCTAGTCCTAAAAACTGGCGTATGTGTTTCGGAGTTTTCGGGGTTTCCCACTTTTCAACAGTTTCTATCTTTGCCGGATCCACCTTAATACCTTCTTTGTTCACTATGTGACCGAGGAATTGAACTTCTTCCAACCAAAATGCACACTTTGAAAATTTAGCATACAATTCTTCCTTCCTCAATACTTCTAACACCTTTCTCAAATGTTCATCGTGTTCTTGGTCATTCTTTGAGTAAATAAGTATGTCATCAATGAAAACAATGACAAACTTGTCAAGGTATGGTCCACACACTCAGTTCATAAGGTCCATGAACACAGCTGGTGCATTAATTAAACCAAACGGCATGACCATAAACTTGTAATGACCGTAACGTGTTCTGAAAGCAGTCTTTGGAATATCATCTTCTTTCACCCGCATTTGATGATACCTGGAACGTAAGTCAATCTTTAAATAAACAGACGAGCCTTGTAGTTGATCAAATAAGTCGTCGATTCTCGGTAGTGGGTAGCGGTTCTTGATGGTAAGTTTGTTCAACTCTCGGTAGTCGATACACAACCTGAATGTACCATCTTTCTTCTTGACAATCAA
Organism: Rutidosis leptorrhynchoides; assembly: GCF_046630445.1. Classification (NCBI taxonomy): domain Eukaryota; kingdom Viridiplantae; phylum Streptophyta; class Magnoliopsida; order Asterales; family Asteraceae; genus Rutidosis; species Rutidosis leptorrhynchoides. The sequence continues at coordinate 438,614,407 of NC_092336.1, forward strand.
AACAGGAGCTCCCCACGGTGATGTGCTTGGTCGAATGAAATCAGACTCTAAAAGTTCTTGTAATTGGCTTTGCAGTTCTTTCATCTCGCTGGGTGCGAGTCTGTAAGGATCACGAGCTATTGGTGCAGCTCCTGGTACAAGATCTATTTGAAATTCAACGGATCGATGTGGGGGTAATCCCGGTAATTCTTTCGAAAATACATCGGGAAATTCTTTTGCGACAGGAACATCATTGATGCTCTTTTCTTCAGTTTGTACTTTCTCGACGTGTGCTAGAACAGCATAGCAACCTTTTCTTATTAGTTTTTGTGCCTTCAAATTACTAATAAGATGTAGCTTCGTGTTGCCCTTTTCTCCATACACCATTAAGGGTTTTCCTTTTTCTCGTATAATGCGAATTGCATTTTTGTAACAAACGATCTCTGCTTTCACTTCTTTCCACCAGTCCATACCGATTATCACATCAAAACTCCCTAACTCTACTAGTATCAAGTCAATCTTAAATGTTTTGCTAACTAGTTTAATTTCTCAATTCCGACATATATTATCTGCTGAAATTAATTTACCATTTGCTAATTCGAGTAAAAATTTACTATCCAAAGGCGTCAATGGACAACTTAATTTAGCACAAAAATCTCTACTCATATAGCTTCTATCCGCACCCAAATCAAATAAAACGTAAGCAGATTTATTGTCAATAAGAAACGTACCCGTAACAAGCTCTGGGTCTTCCTGTGCCTCTGCCGCATTAATATTGAAAACTCTTCCGAGGCCTTGTCCATTCGTGTTCTCCTGGTTCGGGAAATTTCTAATAATGTGGCCCGGTTTTCCACATTTATAACAAACTACATTGGCATAACTTACTCCGACACTACTTGCTCCGCCATTACTCATTCCGACACCATTTGTTCCTTTCATTCTATTAACCCCTGGTCCGTAGACCTCACACTTCACCGTGCTATGACCATTTCTTTTACACTTGTTGCAAAATTTGGTGCAGAACCCCGAGTGATACTTTTCACACCTTTGGCATAGCTGCTTCTGATTGTTGTTGTTGTTGTTGCGGTTATTATTGTTGTTAAGATGATTGTTGTAGTTGCTGTTGTTGTTGTTGTTGTTGTTGTTGTTGTTCTTGGGCCGTTTGTTGTAGTTGCGATTGATGTTGCGATTGTTAGGATAGTTGTTGCGATTATTGTTTTAATTGCTGTTGTTGTTGTATTGGTGATTCTTATCACCGTTTTCCTCCCACTTTCTTTTGACTTGCTTCACATTGGCCTCTTCAGCAGTCTGTTCTTTAATTCTTTCTTCAATCTAGTTCACTAGTTTGTGAGCCATTCTACATGCCTGTTGTATAGAGGCAGGCTCGTGTGAACTTATATCTTCTTGGATTCTTTCCAGTAATCCTTTCACAAACACGTAGATCTTCTCTTCCTCATCTTCGAATGCTCCCGGACACAATTGGCATAATTCTGTGAATCGTCTTTCGTAAGTGGTAATATCAAATCCTTGGGTTCGTAACCCTCTAAGTTCTGTCTTGAGCTTATTGACCTCGGTTCTGGAACGGTACTTCTCGTTCATCAAGTGCTTGAATGCTGACCACGGTAGTGCGTACGCATCGTCTTGTCCCACTTGCTCTAGATAGGTATTCCACCATGTTAACGCAGAACCTGTGAAGGTATGCGTAGCGTACTTTACTTTGTCCTCTTCAGTACACTTACTTATGGCAAACACCGATTCGACCTTCTCGGTCCACCGTTTCAATCCGATCGGTCCTTCGGTTCCATCAAATTCCAAAGGTTTGCAGGCAGTGAATTCTTTGTAGGTGCATCCTACACGATTTCCTGTACTGCTAGATCCAAGGTTATTGTTGGTATGTAGCGCAGCCTGTACTGCGGCTATGTTTGAAGCTAGAAAAGTACGGAATTCCTCTTCATTCATATTCACGGTGTGTCGAGTAGTCGGTGCCATTTCCTTCAAAATAGTTAAATGGAACAAGTTAATCATACAGAATATTAAGAGTAGTTAATAGTATTTCGTAGCATAATATGAACTCATTTATAAAAGCTTTTTCTTCATATTAGCGTTTTATAAGTTTAAATTCGGGTAGTACCTACCCGTTAAGTTCATACTTAGTAGCTAATATACAATTCAACTACTACAATTCTATATGAAAAACTGATTATAATAATATTTCGCGTTCAAACTTTTACACAACATTTTACAAACTTACAATACCGCTTATTTTACATATAGCATGAAATATAGCACACAATAAATTTGATACAAGATGGTTGTGAAGATAATTCTAGCTAGTACACAAGTCGTTCAGCAAAGGCAATAAAGACACGTAATTCATACGTCCAGAAACAAGTCATGCATTCTGGTTTTACTAGGACTACTTCCCATCCTTGGTCTTGTGGAACATAACCGTTATGGCCGTTGATAAGACAGCGTGTTGTAACGTCGTCAAAGGGACGAGGGTTACGTAATGTCCAACAGTCCCGTAACAATCTAAAAACCTCATTTCTTACCCCAATTACCGACTCCGTCACTTGTGGGAACGTTTTGTTTAATAGTTGTAGCCCGATGTTCTTGTTCTCACTTTGGTGAGAAGCGAACATTACTAATCCGTAAGCATAGCATGCTTCTTTATGTTGCATGTTAGCCGCTTTTTCTAAATCACGAAGTCCAATATTCGGATATATTGAGTCAAAATAATTTCTTAACCCATTGCGTAAAATAGCATTTGGGTTCCCCGCAATATATGCGTCAAAGTAAACACATCGTAACTTATGGATTTTCCAATGTGATATCCCCCATCTTCCGAACGAAAGCCTTTTATAAACCAAGGCATTCTTGGAACGTTCTTCGAATGTCTTACAAACTGATCTCGCCTTAAATAGTTGTGCCGAAGAATTCTGACCGACTCTAGACAAGATTTCATCAATCATGTCTCCGGGTAGGTCTCTTAAAATATTGGGTTGTCTATCCATTTTGTGTTTTTATACTGTAAAATAGACAAGAGTTAGATTCATAAAAAAAAAAAAACTTACTAATACAAGCAATTTTTACATATATCATAAAGCATAAGCACACTATATTACATATATTACACCACACGAATACAACTATCTTATTCCGACTCGCTTGTTTCTTCTTCTTCGGTTTTGGTTCGTTTTGCCAAGTTTCTAGGGATATATGATGTTCCCCTAATACGAGCCGTCGTGATCTACATTGGTTTAGAAAAACCTGGTGGTTTAGAGGTTCCCGGGTCATTGTTACAACTTAAGGACTTCGAGGGTTGACGATACATATAAAGTTCATCGGGGTTGGAATTAGATTTCTCTATTTTTATGCCCTTTCCCTTATTATTTTCTTTTGCCTTTTTAAATTCAGTTGGGGTAATTTCTATAACATCATCGGAATTCTCGTCGGAATCCGATTCATCGGAGAATTGGTAATCCTCCCAATATTTTGCTTCCTTGGCGGAAACACCATTGACCATAATTAACCTTGGTCGGTTGGTTGAGGATTTTCTTTTACTTAACCGTTTTATTATTTCCCCCACCGGTTCTATTTCTTCATCCGGTTCCGATTCTTCTTCCGGTTCCGACTCTTCTTCCGGTTCCGACTCTTCTTCCGGTTCCTCTTCGGGAACTTGTGAATCAGTCCACGAATCATTCCAATTTACATTTGACTCTTCATTAATATTAGGTGAGTCTATGGGACTTGTTCTAGAGGTAGACATCTATCACATAATATCAAACGCGTTAAGAGATTAATATATCACATAATATTCACATGTTAAAAATATATAGTTTCCAACAAAATTTGTTAAGCAATCATTTTTCAAGTAAACACGGTCGAAGTCCAGACTCACTAATGCATCCTAACAAACTCGATAAGATACACTAATGCAAAATTCTGGTTCTCTAAGACCAACACTCGGATACCAACTGAAATGTCCCATTCTTATTGATTAAAAACGTTCCATATTAATTGATTTCGTTGCGAGGTTTTGACCTCTATATGAGACGTTTTTCAAAGACTGCATTCATTTTTAAAACAAACCATAACCTTTATTTCATAAATAAAGGTTTAAAAAGCTTTACGTAGATTATCAAATAATGATAATCTAAAATATCCTGTTTACACACGACCATTACATAATGGTTTACAATACAAATATGTTACATCGAAATCAGTTTCTTGAATGCAGTTTTTACACAATATCATACAAACATGGACTCCAAATCTTGTCCTTATTTTAGTATGCAACAGCGGAAGCTCTTAATATTCACCTGAGAATAAACATGCTTTAAACGTCAACAAAAATGTTGGTGAGTTATAGGTTTAACTTATATATATCAAATCGTAACAATAGACCACAAGATTTCATATTTCAATACACATCCCATACATAGAGATAAAAATCATTCATATGATGACCTGGTAACCGACATTAACAAGATGCATATATAAGAATATCCCCATCATTCCGGGACACCCTTCGGATATGATATAAATTTTGAAGTACTAAAGCATCCCGTACTTTGGATGGGGTTTGTTAGGCCCAATAGATCTATCTTTAGGATTCGCGTCAATTAGGGTGTCTGTTCCCTAATTCTTAGATTACCAGACTTAATAAAAAGGGGCATATTCGATTTCGATAATTCAACCATAGAATGTAGTTTCACGTACTTGTGTCTATTTTGAAAATCATTTATAAAACCTGCATGTATTCTCATCCCAAAAATATTAGATTTTAAAAGTGGGACTATAACTCACTTTCACAGATTTTTACTTCGTCGGGAAGTAAGACTTGGCCACTGGTTGATTCACGAACCTATAACAATATATACATATATATCAAAGTATGTTCAAAATATATTTACAACACTTTTAATATATTTTGATGTTTTAAGTTTATTAAGTCAGCTGTCCTCGTTAGTAACCTACAACTAGTTGTCCACAGTTAGATGTACAGAAATAAATCGATAAATATTATCTTGAATCAATCCACGACCCAGTGTATACGTATCTCAGTATTGATCACAACTCAAACTATATATATTTTGGAATCAACCTCAACCCTGTATAGCTAACTCCAACATTCACATATAGAGTGTCTATGGTTGTTCCGAAATATATATAGATGTGTCGACATGATAGGTCGAAACATTGTATACGTGTCTATGGTATCTCAAGATTACATAATATACAATACAAGTTGATTAAGTTATGGTTGGAATAGATTTGTTACCAATTTTCACGTAGCTAAAATGAGAAAAATTATCCAATCTTGTTTTACCCATAACTTCTTCATTTTAAATCCGTTTTGAGTGAATCAAATTGCTATGGTTTCATATTGAACTCTATTTTATTAATCTAAACAGAAAAAGTATAGGTTTATAGTCGGAAAAATAAGTTACAAGTCGTTTTTGTAAAGGTAGTCATTTCAGTCGAAAGAACGACGTCTAGATGACCATTTTAGAAAACATACTTCCACTTTGAGTTTAACCATAATTTTTGGATATAGTTTCATGTTCATAATAAAAATCATTTTCTCAGAATAACAACTTTTAAATCAAAGTTTATCATAGTTTTTAATTAACTAACCCAAAACAGCCCGCGGTGTTACTACGACGGCGTAAATCCGGTTTTACGGTGTTTTTCGTGTTTTCAGGTTTTAAATCATTAAGTTAGCATATCATATAGATATAGAACATGTGTTTAGTTGATTTTAAATGTCAAGTTAGAAGGATTAACTTTTGTTTGCGAACAAGTTTAGAATTAACTAAACTATGTTCTAGTGATTACAAGTTTAAACCTTCGAATAAGATAGCTTTATATGTATGAATCGAATGATGTTATGAACATCATTACTACCTTAAGTTCCTTGGATAAACCTACTGGAAAATAGAAAAATGGATCTAGCTTCAATGGATCCTTGGATGGCTCGAAGTTCTTGAAGCAAAATCATGACACGAAAACAAGTTCAAGTAAGATCATCACTTGAAATAAGATTGTTATAGTTATAGAAATTGAACCAAAGTTTGAATATGATTATTACCTTGTATTAGAATGATAACCTACTGAAAGAAACAAAGATTTCTTGAGGTTGGATGATCACCTTACAAGATTGGAAGTGAGCTAGCAAACTTGAAAGTTTTCTTGATTTTATGAAACTAGAACTTTTGGAATTTATGAAGAACACTTAGAACTTGAAGATAGAACTTAAGAGAGATCAATTAGATGAAGAAAATTGAAGAATGAAAGTGTTTGTAGGTGTTTTTGGTCGTTGGTGTATGGATTAGATATAAAGGATATGTAATTTTGTTTTCATGTAAATAAGTCATGAATGATTACTCATATTTTTGTAATTTTATGAGATATTTCATGCTAGTTGCCAAATGATGGTTCCCACATGTGTTAGGTGACTCACATGGGCTGCTAAGAGCTGATCATTGGAGTGTATATACCAATAGTACATACATCTAAAAGCTGTGTATTGTACGAGTACGAATACGGGTGCATACGAGTAGAATTGTTGATGAAACTGAACGAGGATGTAATTGTAAGCATTTTTGTTAAGTAGAAGTATTTTGATAAGTGTATTGAAGTCTTTCAAAAGTGAATAAATACATATTAAAACACTACAAGTATATACATTTTAACTGAGTCGTTAAGTCATCGTTAGTCGTTACATGTAAGTGTTGTTTTGAAACCTTTAGGTTAACGATCTTGTTAAATGTTGTTAACCCAATGTTTATAATATCAAATGAGATTTTAAATTATTATATTATCATGATATTATCATGTATGAATATCTCTTAATATGAAATATATACATTAAATGTCTTTACAACGATAATCGTTACATATATGTCTCGTTTAAAAATCATTAAGTTAGTAGTCTTGTTTTTACATATGTAGTTCATTGTTAATATACTTAATGATATGTTTACTTATCATAGTATCATGTTAACTATATATATATATCCATATATATGTCATCATATAGTTTTTACAAGTTTTAACGTTCGTGAATCACTGGTCAACTTGGGTGGTCAATTGTCTATATGAAACATATTTCAATTAATCAAGTCTTAACAAGTTTGATTGCTTAACATGTTGGAAACATTTAATCATGTAAATATCAATCTCAATTAATATATATAAACATGGAAAAGTTCGGGTCACTACAGTATGCAACTTATTATTAATGAATGGAACTTTGTGTTGTTTAATTCTTGCACCGTGTTCTATTTACGTTACTGTGAGATGAATTTGTGGTATCTGAATCTATTTGCGTTACTTAATTAGCATGTGTTGTGTTAATTCCATGCTGGTTACCATATACTGTATTATTACAATTTGAATACTAGATTTTGACTTGAGTCAAAATTTTTGTTTAGAACATCAATGGCCAACGGAAGATCAACACCCACCACAGCCCAAATCGAGGAAATGATCAATGAATGAGTCACCGCAGCTTTAGCAGAAATGAACCCCCAAGCTCCACCGACACCGGTTATCCAGCCCATTCGTAATGGGTGCACATACAAAGAATTTCAAAGCTGTAAGTCCCACAACTTTAGTGGAACTGAGGGGCCAGTTGGTCTCACTAGGTGGTTTGAGAAATTAGAATCTGTGTTCCGAGTTAGTAACTGCTCAGAGGCGAACAAAACCAAGTTTGCTTCATGTACGCTGTCTGACGGCGCACTAACATGGTGGAACACGTTGGCTCAAGCAAAGGATATTGATGAGGCGTTTGCTACCCCATGGGAGGAGTTCAAAGGGTCTATGATTGAGGAATATTGCCCTAGAACTGAGATACAGAAGATGGAGATTGAGTTTATGCAGTTGAATGTTGTGGGTAACGATCTCGATGGTTATAATCGTAGGTATTTGGAACTAGCCCTGATGTGTTCTACCATGGTTACCCCGGAGTTCAGCGTATGGAAAGGTATTTGTGGGGACTTCCTAAGTCCATTAAGGGAAATGTCACCTCATCTAAGCCACCCAATGTCCCGGAAGCAATGCACATGGCGCATACCTTAATGAACCAAATCATCATCGATGAACCAGAAAAGGCAAAATCCGAAACGGGTAGTAGTGATAAGCGAAAGTGGGATAACAACAATGGTAGAGCCTATGATCAAAACCCAGCGAAGCGACATGAGGGTTTCAAAGAAAACAACAACGGTGGGAATCCCAATCCGAATACCAACTCGAACCCCAACTACAAGGGCAGTCTGCCACAGTTCAAGAGGTGCTACAAGCACCATACCGGGTACTGTAACGTTGTTTGTGAAAAGTGCAAAAAGACCGGACATATTGGCAGAGACTGCAAGATCACCACCATGATTGGGAAGCCGAACCCCAATGGACCGAGAAAGTGTTATGAATGCGGACAGATAGGCCACTTCAGAAATGAGTGTCCCAACAAGCGAAAGGACAGCGGACCACCGTGTGGTAGAGCTTTCAACGTTAATGCAAGGGATGCACGTGAGAACCCCGACTTGGTGACATGTATATTCACTATCAACAATCTATTAGCTTCTGTCCTATTTGATAATGATGCCGATAGAAGTTATGTATGTAGACACTTTTGCGATAAGATAAATTGGTCATTAGTTCCTTTAAAGGAGAGTATGCTTGTAGAGGTAGCCAACGGAAAACTTGAGAAAGATGACCAAATTAGCCGAGGATCTATTATCAATATAGCTGGTGTGGATTTCGAGATTGACTTGATACCCATTAAGTTGGGAAGTTTTGACGTGATTGTCGGTATGGATTGGTTGACCAAAGTAAGGGCCGACATTATCTGTGGAGATAAAGCTCTTCGTATACCACATGGAGATGGTGAGCCACTGGTTATTTACGGAGAGAGATGTAGTTCGAAACTGAATCTCATTAGTTGTATGAAAGCGCAAAAGATCATGAAGAAAGGACGTCGTGCTGTTTTGGCATATGTGAAATCGTTAGAAACTGAGGAGAAGAGCGTGGATGATGTGCGAATTGTGAACGAATTTTTTGATGTCTTTCCGGAAAAATTTCCTGGATTACCGCCACCGAGAGCAGTGGAGTTTCAGATCGATTTAGTGCCAGGAGCTGCACCTGTAGCTCGCGCACCTTACCGACTCGCACCTTTCGAGATGCAAGAGTTGCAGAGCCTATTACAAGAACTGCTAGACCGTGGATTTATCCAACCAAGTTTCTCACCTTGGGGCGCACCTGTTTTGTTTGTAAAGAAGAAGGACGGATCATTCCGCATGTGTATCGACTACCGTGAACTCAACAAATTAACAATCAAGAATCGGTATCCTCTTCCTCGAATTGACGATCTTTTTGACCAACTACAAGGATCGAGTGTTTACTCTAAGATCGATTTGCAATCCGGTTATCACCAGTTGAGGGTGAAGGAGAGTGATGTAATGAAAACAGCGTTCAGAACTCGTTATGGTCATTATGAGTTTCTCGTGATGCCATTCTGATTAACCAACACACATGTCGTGTTCATGGACCTCATGAATCGTGTCTGCAAACCATACTTGGACAAGTTCATTATCGTCTTCATAGATGATATCCTCATCTAATCTAAGAGCAAAGAAGAACATGAACAACATCTTCGATTAGTGCTTGAACTCTTGAGACAAGAGCAACTTTATGCCAAATTCTCCAAGTGTGAATTTTGGTTGAAGGAAGTCCAATTTCTTGGTCATGTTGTGAGCGACCAGGGTATCAAAGTGGATCCCGCCAAGATTGAAGATATCAGCAAGTGGGAAACCCCCACTACTCCGACTCATATCCACCAATTTTTAGGTCTCGCCGGTTACTACCGAAGATTTATTGAAGGATTTTCTCTGATTGAGCGTCCTTTGACCGCGCTGACTCACAAAGGGAAGAAGTTCATTTGGGAACCCGAACAGAAATCCGCATTTCAAACTTTGAAAAAGAAGTTAACCACCGCACCTATCTTATCACTTCCTGAAGGCAGTGACGATTTCGTCATTTATTGCGATGCTTCGAAAAGTGGTTTTGGTTGTGTACTGATGCAATGAACAAAGGTTATCGCTTATGCCTCACGTCAACTGAAGATTCACGAGCGAAATTATACTACTCACGATCTCGAGCTTGGAGCCGTTGTCTTTGCAATAAAAATGTGGAGACACTATCTTTATGGAACAAAGAGCACTATTTTCACCGATCATAAAAGTCTCTAACACATATTTGATCAGAATCAACTGAATATGAGACAACATCGATGGATCAAGATACTGAACGACTATGATTGTGAACTTCGTTATCACCCTGGAAAGGCCAATGTTGTAGCTGACGCTTTGAGCCAAAAGGAGAGGATGGCACCTCTTCGTGTTCGGGCACTGAACATCACCATTCATTTAAACCTCAATAGCCAGATCCGAGCAGCCCAAGATGAGGCTCTCAAGGAGGAGAATATATCTCATGAATACTTAAACATTCTCGTTTCTCGATTTGAAGTTAAGGAGACTGGACTCCGATGCTATGCCGGAACAATTTGGGTACCTCGTTATGGGGATCTACAGAACCTTATACTTAATGAAGCCCAAAAGTCAAGATATTCGATTTATCCCGGAGCGGGCAAAATGTACCACGATCTTAAGGAACAGTACTGGTGGCCGAATCTTAAGAAGGATGTTGCAACTTATGTTGGGAAATGTTTGACTTGCTCGAAGGTAAAGGCCGAGCATCAGAGGCCCTCTGGATTACTTTAACAACCGAAAATCCCACAATGGAAGTGGTAAAGGATAACAATGGATTTCATTACTAAGCTACCAAAGACGGTGGGCGGATACGATACCATCTGGGTTATCGTTGATCGTCTTACCAAATCTGCACACTTCCTAGCTATGAAGGAAACGGATGCGATGGAGAGACTCGCTCAACTATACATCAAATAGGTTGTATCTCGTCATGGTGTACCTTTATCGATCATCTCAGATCGCGATCCCCGTTTTTATTCTAGATTTTGGCGTTCCTTGCAAGAAGCCTTGGGAACTCGTCTCGACATGAGTACTGCTTATCACCCACAGACCGACGGATAAGTGAACGCACGATTCAGACTTTGGAGGACATGTTGCGTGCGTGTGTCATTGATTTCGGAAAGGCCTGGGAAAGGCATTTGCCGCTAGCTGAATTTTCTTACAACAACAGTTATCATTCGAGTATTAATGCCGCACCTTTTGAAGCGTTATATGGCTGCAAGTGCCGATCTCCTATTTATTGGGCCGAAGTAGGCGAAAAGCAAATCACCGGACCCGAGGTAGTCCATGAAACAACGGAGAAGATTGCCCAAATTCAAGCGAGACTTAAGACGGCCCGTGACCGTCAAAAGAGTTATGCCGACCTTAAACGTAAAACTTTGAATTCAACGTGGGCGACCGGGTAATGTTGAAGGTTGCACCTTGGAAAGGTGTGATTCGTTTTGGAAAACGTGGAAAGTTAAACCCACGATACATTGGTCCTTTTGAAATCTTGGAGCGAGTTGGACCTGTTGCTTACCGTTTGGATCTTGCAACTCAATTGAGCTCCGTTCATCCTACCTTTCATGTATCGAATTTGAAGAAGTGTCTTGCTGAACCGGAACATGTCATACCTTTGGAGGAACGTACAATTAATGACAAACTCCACTTCGTGGAGGAACCTGCTGAAATTATGGACCGTGAGGTCAAAACTTTGAAACACAACAAGATTCCGATCGTCCGAGTACGATGGAATGCCAACTGAGGACATGAGTTTACCTGGGAACGAGAGGATCAAATGATACAGAAGTATCCTCACCGTTTCCCGACTCCTCCATCTACCTCAGCTTAAAATTTTGGGACGAAATTTTCTTTAACAGGTGGGTAATGTAACGAGCCTGGATTTTCCAACGTTTAATTATTAATAACTTATTATTAATGCTTGCATTTTAATAAACGTGTTCTTATACGTGTTACTTGTTACCGTATTTAAATTTTCATGGCCCGAATTGTCTTTGTGACGCACGTACGTATCACGAATAATATTTCCGAATATTATTTACATTCATGATTTAATTATTATTAATCATTTTAATTAACTAAGGTTACTAGTTAATTAGTTGGGCTTTTATTTAGATTATTGCTTATTTGGACTTGGGCTTGTGTTAATGGACTTAGAAGCCCACCCTACTTAACTTAATGGATTAATTAAGAGCCCAACATTATGTAAATGACTTATTAAACTTAATCAAGGATTAATTAGTGAAGGAATCTAGTTACAAGTATCTTTACACCTTGTTCCCATGCAAATTAACTTTATTACCATTCCAAGCATGCACCATCTCCCCATATTAGAAACTTGAAATTTGACATTGCCTCGTTGGGGAGCCTATAACCGTCGGACAAGGTGGAGTGGGAGGGTGGATTTGCTTTCAAATTTTGGTTACTTATTCTCTCATTTCACTTCACTTTTTCACACACACAAACTTACTTCTCATTTTCTCTCATTTTCTCTCTACTTTGTAAGTAACTTGAGCTTTTTCTTCTTCTTTTTTCTTGTAAAAACCGAAATATATACATATACATCATCATCATTTGCTTGTTTTGATTACTTGTTCTTTGTTGTTGATTACTTACTTGTTGTTTATCTTTGTTAAAGATCAAGTTCTATAACTTGTATCTTCATCTAATCATGGTTACTTTCATCTTTTGTTGTAAAGAACCAAGAACAAAGAATCTAAACTTTCTAGTTTATGGTTCTACACTTAATGTTTTAAAGATTTAAAGTTCATGAGTTGTAAAAACCATACTTGAATCCATGTTTGTAAACTTAAGGTTTACTTTCTTAAAGATCAAAGCCTTGGCTTGAATCTTTAAAGTATGAAAAACTATGAACTTGTTACTTGTAGATTTAATTTATTTCTTCATTTTATGTACTTTAAAGTTGTGATTGTTGTAAGCATGGTCAAGTATTACTAGTTAATCTTGATCTCATTTTTCTTGAACCAAAGTTAACTTTGTAAGTTCAAGAACATGGAAGTTTAACTTTCTAGTTTCAACTTCATATACTTTTGATAGATCTAAGTTTCTATAGCTTATGGTCTTCTTATTTTGTTGTAAACAAGAGCTTGTAAGCCTACATATACTTTACAAGATGAGAATCTAAGTTTCATAACTTATGGTTTCATTAAAGTAAAGATTCAAGTTTTATGACTTAGGATTTAACTTAGTAACTTTAGATCTAGACTTTTGGGTCTTGGATCTTCAAGATCTAACTAAGAACTATGTTCTACAACTTAAGATCTTGATTATTTAGTTTACTTTAAAGTTTGTAACTTAATATTACTTTTAGAGTTCATGTATGTGTCGGATCTAAGATCTTGATGTAACTTTGGTTCATCAAACTACTTGCAACACTTAATTGAGTTGTGCTACTTATCTTAGACTTACACTTGTGTTATGATGGTCAAAACTTGGTAAAGATGATGCAAACACATCAACGAGTTGTACACTTGAAGCTATATGCATCAAGGATGAGAACCGTGATGAGCATCGAGCACCAAGAACCCACTGGAACACTAAACATACTGTTTTTCGGGTCTTATCAGAATACCTGGGCTACTATAAAGTTTATTTTCAGTTAGCTCTGTTCGATTAGATAATTTTTCGTTTAAGACTCGTCTTAATCCGAGTTACGGTTTAGGATCTATGGCCCTCCGAACGTCACTATGTCCTTTTAACGTTGTGCTGAAATTCTGACCTACTCGCACTTAAACCGTCGCCACGGTCAAACAAAGACGAGTTTGGTTTTGGAATTTTTTAAAGAAACTAAAGGACTCATATATGGAGCCATGGCCACTGGTCCCACCTCAATTCAGTTTGTATAGGGGTCGTGGCGACTGAACGAAGTCAGCCTTTGTTTCAAACCCTAGTCTTTACTTGAAACTTACTATACACTTTTTGTTAAATGATGAATGATGATGATACTTAAGACCTAATTTACATACTTATAAACCTTTGGGAACGATTACCTAACTTAGTAACTTTTGACTTAGGTTGAGGACCTTTTCGGACAAACATACTTGCTTACCTTTCCCATGTCAACTTTACTACTACTTAACCACTGTGAGTTATAGCATCCCTTTTTACTTTAACTATTTTGGGAACTGAGAATACATGCGCATTTTACGTTTTACATACTAGGCATGAGTACTTAAACTTTATATATGTGTGGGTTATACAATGGCATAAACTTTCCCCTTAGCTTGGTAACGTTTAGTCATTGGTCTTTGAACCGGTGAACGCGAATCTTAGATATGGATCCATAGGGTTTGACATCCCCACTCGGGCTAGTAGCTCTAGCATTTAACGGGTGTTTAATACTTCGTAAACATAGGCACTCGCTAAGTGTACTTTTAGGGGGTGAAAAACTTTAAGTTAGTTACCAAGTGCCCACGGTTATACATATACTTTTCATACTGTTTTGAAACACTGTTGAAGCACTGAAATCTCGTGGCCTACCTTACATTACTGTTATACTTAAACTATAGCTCACCAACATTCGTATTGACATTTTTAAGCATGTTTTTCTCAGGTGCTTAAGGTTGCTTGCTTCCGCTGTTGTACTAGTCTTGCTGATTAGCCACCCGCTGCCTTATTAGAGATGTTACCGCATGAAACATTTTATCTTGCATTCAAACTTTATTACTTTTGAACAATGATTTGTAACGACCTAAGGGTCACGTACTGTTATTACTTGCTTCCGTTCATAGAAGCATACTTTTGGTTGTAAAACATTTGACGTTGGTTATGACGTCACCTTTTATCATGAATGCAAACTTCTTTTGAAAACGCATATACTGTTTGATCTTGTAATGATCCTGTTATTGATGGTACGTACATGTTGATTTAGTACGGGGCGTCACATAATTGTTATGTTAATAAATTATATGTTTCATTAATAACTAGTTTAAATATTTTTATTTTATGTACTTTAAATAAATAATTAGTATTTATTATAAAATGTTAATATAGATATGTTATATGTATTAACTATAGTGTTATATAACTAAAAATCATTTGATAAAATAATATTAATAATAATAAATAAAAAGTTGTATTATTTTATAATAATAATATTAGTAAATATACTTAATAATGATAATAATAATAATTATGATACTAAAAATAATAATACTGATAATGATAATAATATTGATAATAATAATAGTTAAAATAATAATAATAATAATAATGATACTAATAATAATAGTACATATAATAATAATAATAATAATAATAATAATAATAATAATAATAATAATAATAATAATAATAATAATAATAATAATAATAATAATAATAATAATAATAATAATAATAATAATAATAATAATAATAATAATAATAATAATAATAATAAAAGATATAATAATAACAATAATAATAACAATAATAATAATAATAATAATAATAATAATAATAATAATAATAATAATAATAATAATAATAATAATAATAATAATAATAATAATAATAATAATAATGGTAATAGTGATACTACCTCAAAGAAGTAGCTCTTTAAAAAAATGTTCAAGTCCGGGTTTGAACCCGCGACGTCCCGCTAACCCGATAACATCCTTAACCATTCTGATGTATCTATATTTCTGTTTTAACTTCACAGACTAATAGATATAACTCCTACATTTAGTTGTCTTCCTTCTTCTTCTTTTTCAAAAAAAAAATGTTTGAGTCCAGGTTCGAACCCGAGACCTCTCGCTCAGCCACAAACATCCTTAACCACTCAACCATTTCTGTTTTTACTGATAATTGCCATACTTATATTCATTTAACCCGATAAATTTTGGCCTCCACAGAAAATGAAAAACTCGACCCAAGTTCCTTGCAGGCCTATTTAACTAGATCGTAAGCCCACTATTTCTCCAGCCTATTTAGTTTATAAATGAATTTCGACTAGTCTCTGGATTATGAGAGAAAAGAAACCAAGCACCAAGATTTTTGCCAAATTCCTAATAGTAATGGGTGACATGTAGGGTTTAGGTGTTTGTTTCTTTTTTTTTATAGGAGCTTTAACTAAAGCATGCACTCATCGATATTTATCCCATCTCAATCTTCACTATTATCATATTTTAACATAAGTGGGATTACATACAGCAAAGCAAGGGACTGCAGTAACATGCGAGCAATAACATCATCATTAAGATATTCAACCACTAATTCATCATCTTAATTATTATTATCTTATATTTATGATAATGCTAAAAACGAACATATATTTCATAGCATTATTCCTCAAGAAAGACAAGCTTTTAGTTGCAATTGTTCTATTTACAAGTGATATTCGTTTAAATAATAAAAGGTGAAGACAAAAGACAGATTCGACGAATTGAAGACGCAAACGACCAAAAAGCTCAAAAGTACAAAAGACAATCAAAAAGGTTCCAATTATTGATAAGAAACGTCTCGAAATTACAAGAGTACAAGATTCAAAATGCAAAGTACAAGATATTAAATTGTACGCAAGGACGTTCGAAAATTCGGAACCGGGACCAGAGTCAACTCTCAACGCTCGACGCAACGGACTAAAAATTACAAGTCAACTATGCACATAAATATAATATAATATTTAAATAATTCTTATAATTATTTATATATTATAATAAATAATAAAAACCGTCGCCAAGAAAGACTCCAAAGGGACTGAGCTGTAATTTCATTCTCCACGACTCGCGGAGTTTGAAGGGTATTTCACCGCGAGTCGCGGAGCCCCAAATTCAGAAACCCCCTATAAAGCTCGCGCATTCTGATCGTAAAATATCATCTTTTTCTTCTTCTCTCATATATAAGTAAAATATATATATATAATTTATATTTTAATTTTAATTTTAATTATAATTCTAATAATAAGGATATGTTAGCGAATGTTGTAAGGGTGTAAGTCGAAATTATGTCCGTGTAACGCTACGCTATTTTTAATCATTGTTAGCGAAAGTTTTGTAAAAATACGTTTTGAATATTCGAAAATATAAAAAAAAAGAAAAATTTAAATATTTTTAAAATTTTTTAAATATTTAAGTTTTAGAACGTTTCTTTATTTTTATTTTATAAAAATATAAGTTTTATTTAAGTATTTTGTTTTTATTTAAAACATAAAATCAAAAACCGAAAAAAAAACGCGTCGAGTTTTAAACTGTTCCAGGGTTGAATTTTGAATCCCCGCGACTCGCGGGGTTTGTTGTTTGAAATACCGCGACTCGCGGAGTAATTCTGACACCGACAGAAACCCTACTGCAATTAATCACGGAGTAATTATTAATTAATTATTATTATAAACCCTAATTATTATTATTATTATAATTAGTTTTATTTTAATTTAAGTTTTATTTAATTTATATTTTAGTTTATTAAGTTTAATTAAATTGTAAAATTAATAGTTTAATAAAATAAATAATATAAAAATAATATTTTTATAAAAATTGTACCTTTTACAACTTTTTGTATATTTTTATATTTTGTCCCTTTTTAATCGTTGTAGCGTAATATTTGTATTTTTAGCTCATATTTAATTTTAAACTTAAGTTTTTGCTATAGTTATTTTTACTCCTAGATTTTTAGGCTTTGCCGTAGAATTCCTTAAGTGCTTTTTCTTAGATTAAGATTTAGGTACTTTAGAATTTTGTGACACCTTTTTAAGTTTTAGTTTCTTTTTAAGTTATTTCCATTTGGGATATAGTTTTTCCTATAAGCTTTAATATTTTTAGACACCTTTTATCAATTATCATTCCAATTAGTAATTTCAATTTGCGATTATAATTTTAAGTTAGTTGTAGTAATAAGGTTAGGTTAGTCAAGTATTTTTAAGTTTTATAAGTTTCTTTTATTTTTCCGTCACCTTTTATTTTTCAACCATTTTTCTTTTTCGACCTTTTTCGACGAACTCTTTTTCTTTCTTATTTCTCGCTATTCTAGTTTTAGTACATAGATTTTTATTCTACTTCTTATCTAAATTTCTTAAAATTACGAAAATTTATTTTAAGTGGTTAAATTAATAGACATCAAAATTTTCTGGTTCGTAGTAATAGTTGGATTTGTACTTGGACCGGGTTATTGGAGCCAAACAGTCCTCAATTATATTGAGACCAAACGAATCCTGCCCCTCTGCTGCATCTTTTGGCTATTCGAAACGTGGGCAAAATCAGAAAAGTCTATTGATTGGATAACTTATTATAATTTTTCTTTCTTTTTTAAAACTAATAGGATATTCAGTGAATGCACCGAGCAAGACGTTCACCACCTTTTGTACGTTCACCACCTGTAACTAGATCAAGACATTTAGCAAATATAACCGCCGTTGATTTTTCTTTAGAATCGTCATCTAGTCGACTAAGTACTTCAGTTCAAATTTCCGAAAATCCATTTTTTGAACCCGGCCTCACAATTGAGAATCCGGAGAATATTCAGGAACGGTTCGTAGATCCTGAACCACTAAACTTTCCTCTGGAACCACCAATCATTCAAACAGAGATTGTTGAGGAACGAACCATTAAATCAGAATCCTCTAGTGATTCCGATTCAACAAATTCAATTATGGAGAATCTGGAACCTTTAAGTATGGAAGACCGAATGAGAGCTAAACGCACTGGCCAAGGTCACGCAATTACTCATCCAGACATTAATGCGCCAGATTATGAAATCAAAGGACAAATTCTACACATGGTGACTAATCAATGCCAATTTAGTGGTGCGCCGAAGGAAGATCCAAATGAACATCTACGTACCTTTAATAGGATCTGCACACTATTTAAAATCCGAGAAGTGGAGGATGAACAGATATATCTCATGTTATTTCCCTGGACTTTAAAGGGAGAAGCCAAAGATTGGTTGGAATCGTTACCTGAAGGGGCGATTGATACATGGGATGTTTTAGTTGACAAATTTCTTAAACAATTCTTTCCTGCATCTAAAGCCGTAAGACTTCAAGCAGAAATTGTTACGTTTACACAGAAGCCAAATGAAACTCTATATGAGGCATGGACAAGATATGGAAAGTTGTTAAGAGGATGTCCGCAACATGGTTTAGACACCTGTCAAATAGTACAAATATTCTACCAAGGATGCGACATCACTACAAGGAAAGACATAGATATAGCAGCTGGTGGTTCTATTATGAAGAAAACCGAAACTGATGCTTACAAAATTATTGATAACACTGCTTCCCACTCACACGAGTGGCACCAAGGAAAAGATATCATTAGATCATCTAAAGCAGCTAGAGCCGATTCTAGCCATGACTTAGATTCCATTTCCGCAAAGATAGATGCTGTGAAAAGACGAATGGAAAAGATGACTAAAGATATTCACTCAATACGAATTAGTTGTGAGCAGTGTGGAGGACCACATTTGACAAAAGATTGTCTCAGTATTGAATTAACAATGGAACAAAGAGAGAATATTTCATACATAAACCAAAGGCCTGGAAATAATTATCAGAATAATTATCAATCGCCAAGACCGATTTACAATCAAAACCAGAATTATAACCGAAATATTCCATACAACAACCAACAAGGTCCTAGCAATCAACAAGTATCCAATAATACTTACAATCAGCAAAGACCTAATTTTCAAAACAAACCACCACAACAAACCGATGATAAAAAGCCAAATTTAGAAGATATGATGACGAAGCTAGTTGAAACTCAAACGCAGTTTTTCACATCTCAAAAACAAACCAATGAACAAAATGCTCAAGCATTTAGAAATCAACAAGCTTCTATTCAAAATCTGGAACAAGAAGTGAGTAACCTAGCAAGGTTAATAGGTGAAAGAAAACCAGGAAGTCTACCTAGTGATACAAATGCTAACCCCCGGAATGAAACAGCTAAAGCCATTACCACAAGAAGTGGTACAACACTTAAACCACCGGAAATACCTGTAACTTCTGATGAAACTATTCCTACTCCACAAGAACCACAACCTGATCAAGATAAGGAAAAAGAACTGGTAGTTGAAAAGGTTAATGAAGATAACACAGTTAAGGATAAACCTTATGTTAAACCATATCAACCACCACTTCCTTACCCGAGTAAAATGAAGAAAGAGAAACTTGAAGCCGAGCAATCCAAATTCTTGGATATGTTTAAACAGATAAATGTAAATCTTCCTTTCATTGATGTGATTTCAGGAATGCCTAGATATGCTAAATTCTTGAAAGATCTAATCTCAAATAGAAAGAAAATGGAAGAACTCTCGGCTGTTACTATGAATGCTAATTGTTCAGCAGTGCTGTTGAATAAGATACCAGAAAAACTATCTGATCCAGGAAGTTTCACAATTCCATGTTTTCTGGGTAGTCTTAGTTCAATAGAAGCATTGGCAGACTTAGGTGCTAGTATAAATCTAATGCCGTATTCACTATACACTAAACTAGACCTTGGAGAATTGAAACCAACAAGAATAAGCATACAACTAGCCGATAGATCAATAAAATATCCTAGAGGAATAATGGAGAACATGCTAGTTAAAGTTGGTACTTTAGTATTTCCAGTAGATTTTGTTGTTCTGGACATGGAAAAAGATTCTCAAGTTCCTCTCATATTAGGAAGACCATTCTTAAACACGGCTAAAGCAATGATAGACGTGTTCGGTAAGAAACTGACCCTAAGTATAGAGGATGAGAGTGTTACCTTTTCAGTTGATAGAGCAATGCAACAACCACAATCTGCAGATGATACATGTTATTATATTCAAACTATAGATGCACATGCAGAATTATTAGAAGAATTTCCAGAATTACAAGGAACAGGAGAATGCTCTTTAGGAGAAGGTAATGAACCAATTGATGAAGCTGAAATGTTAGCTACACTTATAGCTAATGGATATGAACCAACAACAGAAGAAATTCAAATGCTAAAAGAAGAAGACAGATATCGATATAAATCATCGATAGAAGAACCTCCGAAATTAGAGTTAAAGCCACTTCCAAACCATTTGGAATACGCTTATTTACATGGTGAATCTGAATTACCTGTAATAATATCGTCTTCTCTTACTGAAAATGAGAAATCACAACTCATTTCTGTGTTGAAAGCTCATAAACCAGCCATTGCATGGAAGATTCATGATATTAAAGGAATAAGTCCTTCGTATTGCACACATAAAATCCTTATGGAAGAAGGTCATAAAACGTATGTGCAACGCCAACGAAGACTAAATCTTAATATGCAAGATGTAGTTAAGAAAGAGATTATTAAACTGCTAGATGCAGGTTTAATTTATCCAATCTCTGATAGTCCATGGGTAAGCCCAGTTCAATGCGTGCCTAAGAAGGGTGGCATGACTGTCATTACAAATGAGAAAAATGAGCTTATTCCTACTAGAACTGTAACAGGATGGCGTGTGTGTATTGATTATAGAAAATTAAATGACGCCACCAAAAAAGATCACTTTCCCTTACCTTTTATTGATCAAATGTTGGAAAGATTAGCCGGAAATAGTTACTATTGTTTTCTAGGTGGATTTTCCGGATATTTTCAAATTCCAATAGCACCCGAAGATCAAGAGAAAACCACATTCACGTGCCCTTATGGTACTTTTGCTTACAAACGCATGCCATTTGGACTTTGCAACGCCCCTGCAACCTTTCAAAGGTGCATGATGGCGATTTTTCACGACATGATAGAAGAATGCATGGAAGTTTTCATGGATGACTTTTCAGTCTTCGGTGATACATTTGAATCATGTCTAGCTAATCTTGAACGAATGCTTCTTAGATGCGAACAATCAAATCTAGTACTTAATTGGGAGAAATGCCATTTCATGGTTAAAGAAGGCATCGTTCTTGGACATAAAATTTCAAAAGAAGGAATTGAGGTGGATAGAGCTAAAGTAGATGTAATTGCTAAACTTCCACATCCCACCAATGTTAGAGGAGTTAGGAGTTTTCTAGGGCATGCCGGTTTTTACCGACGTTTCATAAAAGATTTTTCTAAAATTGCCACTCCTATGAATAAACTCCTAGAAAAGGATGCTCCATTCATCTTTTCAGATGAGTGTATCAAATCTTTTAATATTCTTAAAGAGAAACTCACTAATGCACCGATCATGATAACACCAAATTGGAATCTACCATTTGAACTAATGTGCGATGCAAGTGATTTTGCAATGGGAGCCGTTTTAAGACAAAGGATTGAAAAACGATTTCAACCTATATATTATGCTAGTAAGACGTTACAAGGAGCACAAACGAACTATACAACTACTGAAAAAGAACTCCTTGCTATTGTCTTTGCTTTTGACAAATTTCGATCATATCTCGTTCTAGCAAAAACGGTGGTCTATACCGACCATTCTGCTCTTAGATACTTATTTTCAAAACAAGATGCTAAACCAAGATTAATCCGTTGGATCTTACTCTTACAAGAGTTTGATATTGAAATCCGAGATAAAAGAGGAGCAGAAAATCTCGCCGCTGATCATCTTTCTCGTCTTGAAAATCCCGAATTAGAAGTTCTAAATGAATCAGCCATACAAGACAATTTTCCTGATGAATATCTATTGAAGATAGATTATAAAGAAATCCCATGGTTTGCAGACTATACAAATTACTTGGTTTGTGGATTCCTTGAAAAAGGATTATCGTACCAAAGACGAAAGAAATTCTTCAGTGATATAAAACACTATTTCTGGGAAGATCCACATCTGTTTAAAAGTTGTCCCGATGGAATAATACGCCGATGTGTATTTGGAGATGAAGCTATTAAAATATTAAACCATTGTCACACAGGACCAACAGGAGGGCATTATGGGCCTCAACTAACAGCAAGAAAAGTTTATGAAGCTGGATTCTATTGGCCTACAGTTTACAAAGACGCACACCTTCTTTGCAAATCCTGTGATGCATGTCAAAGGGCCGGAAAAATAAGACAACGTGATGAAATGCCACAAAATGTCATCCAAGTATGTGAAGTATTTGACATTTGGGGTATTGACTTTATGGGTCCATTTCCAAAATCTCATAATAATCTATATATACTCGTAGCCATTGATTATGTATCTAAATGGGCGGAAGCACAAGCTCTCCCAACTAACGATGCACGAGTTGTAGTCAACTTTTTAAAACGTCTTTTTGCAAGGTTTGGAACACCGAAAGCTTTAATAAGTGATCGGGGTACTCATTTCTGTAATAATCAACTTGAGAAAGTTCTTAAAAGATATGGAGTAACTCATAAAATCTCCACCGCATATCATCCACAAACAAGTGGACTAGTTGAAAATACCAACCGAGCTTTAAAACGTATTCTAGAGAAAACCGTAGGATCAAATCCGAAGGAATGGTCCATTAAATTGGAGGATGCACTCTGGGCTTTTAGAACAGCCTACAAAACTCCAATTGGAACCACACCTTTTAGACTTGTTTATGGAAAAGCATGTCATCTTCCAGTAGAAATTGAACACAAAGCATTTTGGGCTTTGAAGACATGTAATCTTGATTTACATGAAGCCGGACGTCTACGATTAAGTCAACTAAACGAATTAGAAGAATTAAGACATGAAGCATACGAAAATTCGTTAATCTATAAAGAAAGAACGAAGAAATGGCATGATAAAAGAATCAGAAGTTCAAAAGAATTTAAAGAAGGAGACAGAGTTCTTCTTTTTAATTCACGATTCAAGCTATTTCCTGGAAAATTGAAATCAAGATGGTCTGGACCATTCATAGTCAAAAGAGTTTTCCCATACGGAACGATAGAATTAATAAATTCAAATGGGATTGAATTTAAAGTTAATGGTCACAGAGTTAAACATTACATACATGGTCCGATGGAAGTCGACAACGAAGTTAATCACAATTTCGACACCACAGCTAACTAAGTGTGGGGAGAATCAAGTCTTCAAAGGATAATATGTATTTCTGTTAGAGTTAGATTGTCTGTTTTCGTGTAGTTCTCGAAAATGGAACCCGAATGGTCTTTCCCTAGCAGACCCTAAAGAACTAGTCTTCTCCCCCCATTCTGAATTTTTATTTTTTTTTAGGTTTTTACAAAATGAAGACTGCCTGTGAACTAAACCATGGTCTAATGCTACACGCTTTGATCACTAAAAGAAATAATGACATACTACCAAGTGAAATAGTATCAGTAATCAGAGAAAGAATGGACGGAGTTAGAAAAGAATCCAGATGCGAAGATAATAAGTTACAATTTGGTAAAGGAAAATCAAAATCCGCAGCGAAAAGAAGAGCACGACACCTAGAACGATGTCACAAATTCGGAAAATGGTCACATGGAGGTAAATGTTCAAATAATCAAACCTATTCAAATACCGAATTTGTTACTTTATGCAGAGACGGACCGTTCATATGTTTAGAAGAAAAGACACTGAATGCTCGAGGTTACGCCTATGTAGCCATGGAAAACCAATTAAACCGACTATCTTATGAATGGGATAGATCATATAACTAAGAAATCTATTTCACAGGTATGTATGTACAGTTTTTACTTTTATTTATTTTATTTTTAACCTTTTGATAATAAACGCTAATTTGTTCGCTAAAAAGTATTAAATTGGTATTGAATAAAATTAGGTTTGGCGACCGAAATTATTGATATCAATCAAAAATTTATTACATCACTGCGAAATTTAACGTTTATTCTTAAGGTATAAATATCTTTAATCAATCAACCCAAAATATTTCAAAAATTCGTCATGAGTTAAACTAGGTCTTGGAACCGAAATTACTTTACCGAAAAGAGGTGCGCATATTTTTGATAATATTTGATTGATTAAAGTGGGATAAAAAGACAAAAAGATTTTTAATTTTATTTTTACCATGTTTTTAAAATTAATATTTAAATCTTAAATTAATATTGTAAACTTTGTAAAAACAATATTTTTAAAATTGTAAATATTTGAAAAATTAATATAAGTTTGGTGTGAATTTATAAATTTTTAAATTAAGTTCGGTGTGAATTTTTAATATTAATTTTGAATTTTATATTTAAATTGTGTGAATTTAAAAACAAAAATTTACTTTATCTCATTAAGTTAAAAATATGATTTTTAAAATTCGCCGTAAGTTGAAGACTAAGTCTTTGAACCGAAATTGCTTTACCCGAGGGAGGGACGAGAACTTTTATTATCATTGTTTTTAATCTTATTGAATTAAAGTATGCCAAAAACATTGAAAAAACCCAAAAATCTTAGCTTTTAAAACAATCGTTACAAAAAGACAAATTTTAAAAATTTTGTCGAGGGACGGACTAGGACATCGATCCGAAACGACCTCGTCCTAAATAACAAGGGAAACAAAATTTTAAAATTAAATACTTAATTGTTTTATAAGTTAATGATTATAAAAAAAATTATATATATATATATATATATATATATATATATATATATATATATATATATATATATATATATATATATATATATATCAAACTCCGCGACTCGCGGAGTTTGAAGGGTTATTCACCGCGAGTCGCGGGAGGACCGGAAATCAGAAAAAAAATAAATAGCTGAAACGGATCAGTTCACTCCCCACAACAGCAAAATAACTGCGAACAAACCCACGAAAAAACCCGAGAAAAAACCCCCAAAATCACAATTTTTAACCGTTAATCACCAAATTTTTTACTAAAATCATGTTGAGAAGGATGCTATCTAGGAATTACTCAAGAAGAACGGTAAATTTCTACACCTAAACACCATTTAATCCGAAATTTGGTGTTCTTGAGCAATTTTTTCTCAAAATTGATTTTGATGCTTTTTAGTGTAATTATGCTTAAATTGTTTACGTATTATGCTTGTATAACCTAGATTGATGCTATTTAACATGATTAGAAGCCTTAAACTTCAAATTTTGAGTAATCTAGGGTTTGTGTTCTTGAGCAATTTGGGGCTTTTTGATATAAACAGGTTATGGCCGATTTTTGTCATGAATTGTTGCTAAATTAAGTAGTGTAACAAGTTTAGGTAGTTAAATGATCCAAACTTTGAGCCTAAACATGATTTTGAGAATTAAAGTGGACTTTTTCAAGTCTAAAATTCATGAACTTGATTTTTGAGAGATAATGCCATTTGAAACTTGTTTAATTGCTAGTAATGATTATTTTGACATGTTATTTGAATTGAATGCTTATGAACTTGGCGAAAATTTTCGTATATGCTTATTTGAAAAAGTGTAGATTTGATGAAAATATGAAAATGAGCTTAAGTTTGATATAAATTAATCATGTCATTGTAATTATTTTGATTGATGATTTTGCTGACACTAATGCATATTTGGATGCACAAAAATTGTGTTTGATGTGTTTTGCAGACTGAAAGGGGTGAATCTTCATCCCAAGCCCACAATGCTCCTGCTGAGAATGTGGAACAACAGGAGGTGGATAACTACTACAAGCAGGATATACCTCATCCAGTCATGACCTTTTCTGATATGCACTTGGAAGAGTTGCACCCGAACCTGAGATTTGACAGACTTTGGATAGATTATCCAAAATACCAAGGGGTTTGCATACTCTTCATTCTAAGGTTGTTGAGGTACCGAGGGTCATAGAATGGGGACCCTTAGAAGCTGTAGAATTGGCCGGGCCAATTAGGGAATTACTTGTACAGAGGTATGGTAATTCTACTTTTAATGACTGGGTACGTTTATTCACCATGCGTAGACCTGTATATAAAGTATGGTGTGAAGAATTGTTATGTAGTATAGAGTTGAATGATCGGGTAGCTAGTTTAACCGATCGTTCTTTTATTAGATTTTTGTTAGGCGGTTCGATGCGCCACATGTCTTTACTGGACATGGCTCAGGCTTTACGTATATATACTCCTGAGGAGTTAGCATCTGCCGATTGTAGAGGGTTGATACTAAACGGTAGAAAGATAGATGAAAATTTTGATACACACGGTGTGTGGAGTCAAATGACAAGCCATCACCGTTTCAAAGGGGGAAATTACTCTTATTTGGATATAGATAGAGCCGAATTAAGAGTGATTCATAGGTTTTTAGCTAATTCGATTACACAAAGGGGTAAGAACAAGGAAAAAGTAAATGAACAGGATTTGTTTTACCATATGTGTATTCGAGACCCACAAAGCGCTGTAAGTATACCATATTGTGTGGGTTATTATTTATCAGCTATGGTTCGGGGGATGCGACCGCATAGCATAATAGGAGATGGTATTTTTATTACTTTGATTGGTGAATATCTCGGTGTGGATATAAGTCGGGGGGATTATTAGTAGAAAAACCGGAACCCCGCGATACTATAGGTTTAAATGTATACCATGGTGCGAAAGTTTTGAAGAGGCGAAATAACACCGCAGTACAATACCATGGTAGACATCCACAGGTGGAGAGAAACCAACAGCAAGGTAATGTAGGAGGGGGGAATGAGATGCAAGAAATGCAAAGGTTTATAGCTTCTCAGGAATACGAAAATGCTAGACAGAGAGCATTTGAAGATTGGCAAGTTCATCAGAACCAAATCATAGCTCATTGCCAACATATAGGTAGAAACTATATTCCTACACCGAAACCCATCTTCCATCCCTGGTCTATAGAGATGCAGTCACCGTATCCTACGTATAACCCTGCCGAAGCATTCTATAGCACCTATGGTTATGCCTGGAACCCCTATTGGTACCAATATCATCCTTAGTTTACTTATTATTTTTTTTTTTTTTTTGTAATTTGTAATGATTGATACGTTTAATACTTTTGTTAATATTGTAATAGTTTTTATAATTGTCTAACTTTTATTCTTAGATTTTAATAATTTTTGAATGTGGGGTAATATACCAAACTTCAAAAATATGTATATATGTTTGCAGTTTATCTTATGTACACAACAGGGTAAAACAACGCATTTTCAAAGACTGGCATTAAGTTCAGCAAAAGCAACTAATTTTGACGACAAGAAGCAAAATATATGTGAAATAACAACAAGAAGGAATGAACAAATGATGTGCACCATTTATCATTCAGCAAACAAACGCCAATATATTTGGAAACTTTGGTAAAATTTAATCATTTTCACACAAATCACCCTCAATAATTTAAATTGTTACTGATTTCTTGCAAATGAGGGCATTGCAAGATCTTAAGTGTGGGAAGGGGTTAAATTCTTTCGGATTTTAAAAGTTTTTTACTTTATACACTTGGTTACCATTAAAAATACTAGTAAAGCAGTAGTTGTATTAGAATCTAGTGCTCTCTGATAGTAAAGAACAGCCCTAGTCTTATATACTGACTACCCAATTCTAGTAAAATTTTTCAAAATTTTCAATTAAATGAACTCAAAATCATGTTTATACATATTTATGAACGATAAAACTAGGTTTTAACACCGAAATTATTGTTACCTCGGAAAGAACATAAATTGAGAAACAAACCAAAATGTTAAAATTTATTTAAAATGGAATAGAGGACGATAAAAAGGAAAATAAAAGCCAAGTGTGGGAAAATTTACCAAGTTATCTTAAACATATGTCACATATATCTGTAACAAATAACTGAAAATACTTTTGCTTTGGACTAAACTAAACTGTTTTACCCGATGAAAGAAAAGAAAAGATGGATCTACACGATGAATCAATTCCATCATTAAAAGGAAGTAAAGTATTCCGAAAAAGACACGCGCTTCTTGATTTAGGTCATGAAGTTGTCGTCCAGACCAGCTGTAGGTTGACGAAAAATCTAGAAAAGTCATCACTAAAATCAGCAGGAAATCCACGGACCTCAGCATTAAACAGGGTCGCCAAGTGGTCAGATTTATCCTAACCATGAGAAGGATTTATCTCGTACAATGGGGGGGCACCATGCAAATTAGCTGGATAAGACTAATGAATCAGATCCCCAGAAAGGATAATATCCTTAAAGATTAAAAATCAGCTTTTAAGACTGATATTACTCAATCCTAGAGATTGACCTTAAAGATTGAGAATTCAAACTCATGGAATTCAATGATATCTAAACTTGAGCTTGAACGAGAAAATATTTTGATCAAAATTACAAACCGATTTGTTTTCTGAAAACCCTATTTTCAATGCGTTCATAACCATTGAACGTAAAATCCTAGGAATTCACCTGGAATTCATTAGGTCACCTGAACTAAAACGGGTGTCAACCGTAAGAACGGTGGTTGCATAGTGGTCAAAGACAGGACCTTGTGCCATACCGAAAAATTATAAGGGTGAGCTTTACTATTGATCCTACCAAGGATAGTAATTGCGTCCGACACGTTATAGACCATAATTAAAAGCATGTCAGGGGACATTGCCTTAACAGTTGCTTGTTCAATGCTTTCCTTTACAACCGGACGGTAGTTTACCGAAAGGTAATATACGGGACAAGTAAACTGGACGTGTTGCTTTCCAAATACAAGGTTAGCAAGTGGGTGACACAAAACCATAAGTTTTGAGCTAAAATTTTCAAATCTGAAACCCACCAAACCCACAAAAATATTTTGCAAACACCGGTAAAGGGTTATTCCGGAAAACTTATCTAGGGTAAAAACTAGATTTAATTTTCAAAAGATCAAATGTTTTCATAAAAATCCAATTTCCTTAATGGATCTAAATTTTTATAGTCATGTGGAACTGTAAACCATATCGTTACTACCATTGTTTATACCGCCGTATAGAAATCACTGATGTACAAAGTGTGAAGAATAAAGAAGTGATTCTAGTATTTCAAGACGATATTGCTTGAGGACAAGAAACGCTTAAGTGTGGGAATATTTGATAATGCTAAAAACGAACATATATTTCATAGCATTATTCCTCAAGAAAGACAAGCTTTTAGTTGCAATTGTTCTATTTACAAGTGATATTCGTTTAAATAATAAAAGGTGAAGACAAAAGACAGATTCGACGAATTGAAGACGCAAACGACCAAAAAGCTCAAAAGTACAAAAGACAATCAAAAAGGTTCCAATTATTGATAAGAAACGTCTCGAAATTACAAGAGTACAAGATTCAAAACGCAAAGTACAAGATATTAAATTGTACGCAAGGACGTTCGAAAATTCGGAACCGGGACCAGAGTCAACTCTCAACGCTCGACGCAACGGACTAAAAATTACAAGTCAACTATGCACATAAATATAATATAATATTTAAATAATTCTTATAATTATTTATATATTATAATAAATAATAAAAACCGTCGGCAAGAAAGACTCCAAAGGGACTGAGCTGTAATTTCATTCTCCGCGACTCGCGGAGTTTGAAGGGTATTTCACCGCGAGTCGCGGAGCCCCAAATTCAGAAACCCCCTATAAAGCTCGCGCATTCTGATCGTAAAATATCATCTTTTTCTTCTTCTCTCATATATACGTAAAATATATATATATAATTTATATTTTAATTTTAATTTTAATTATAATTCTAATAATAAGGATATGTTAGCGAATGTTGTAAGGGTGTAAGTCGAAATTCTGTCCGTGTAACGCTACGCTATTTTTAATCATTGTAAGTTATGTTCAACCTTTTTACATTAATGTCTCGTAGCTAAGTTATTATTATGCTTATTTAAAACGAAGTAATCATGATGTTGGGCTAATTACTAAAATTAGGTAATTGGGCTTTATACCATAATTGGGGTTTGGACAAAAGAACGACACTTGTGGAAATTAGACTATGAGTTATTAATGGGCTTTATATTTGTTTAACTAAATGATAGTTTGTTAATGTTAATATAAAGATTTACAATTGGGCGTCCCTATAAATTACCATATACACTCAATCGGACACGATGGGCGGGGTATTTATATGTATGAATAATCGTTCATTTAACCGGACACGGGAATGGATTAATAGCCACTAGAATAATTAAAACAGGGGTGAAATTATGTACAAGGACACTTGGTATAATTGATAACAAAATATTAAAACCTTGGATTACACTCAGTCGACAACCTGGTGTAATTATTAAACAAAGTATTAAAATCTTGTTACAGTTTAAATCCCCAATTAGTTGGAATATTTAACTTCGGGTATAAGGTTAATTTGATGAGGACACTCGCACTTTATATTTATGACTGATGGACTGTTATGGACAAAAACCAGACGGACATATTAAATAATCCAGGACAAAGGACAATTAACCCATGAGCATAAAACTAAAATCAACACGTCAAACATCATGATTACGGAAGTTTAAATAAGCATAATTCTTTTATTTCATATTTAATTTCCTTTATTTTATATTTAATTGCACTTCTAATTATCGCACTTTATTTATTGTTATTGTATTTAATTGCACTTTTAATTATCGTACTTTTTAATTATCGCAAGTTTATTTTATCGCACTTTTATTATTCGCAATTTCATTATCGTTATTTACTTTATGCTTTAATTTAAGTCTTGTATTTATTTTTAATATTTTACATTTGGTTTTAACTGCGACTAAAGTTTTAAAATCGACAAACCGGTTATTAAACGGTAAAAACCCCCCCTTTATAATAATAATATTACTTATACATATATTTGTATTTTTATAAAAGTAAACTAAAATAGCGTTAAGCTTTGTTTAAAAAGATTCTCTGTGGAACGAACCGGACTTACTAAAAACTACACTATTGTACGATTAGGTACACTGCCTATAATGTTGTAGCAAGGTTTAAGTATATCCGTTCTCTAAATAAATAAATATCTTGTGTAAAATTGTATCGTATTTAATAGTATTTTCTGCTAAAATTAATAACTATTTTATACCACTCCGTTACCACATCAATTTATCATAATAATATATCATTGATAATTAAATGATGGGTGAAATTTGTTGCTTTCCGAGTAGGAACCAAAGAAAAGAATGAGCAAAACGTGGCCCATGTGCTCCACAGCTCAAAGAAAATGCGTACATGGTGGTCCAACAATTGTATGCATCGATTGCTTTCTAATAAAATGACTTTGAGTGGAATTTTAGAATCCTATAACCAACTTGCTGAATGGATCGACCAATTACTTGCAGCTAGTCCCACTTTGCAAAGCAAGTTTACTATATATATATAAAAACTATGACTCAACCACTTTCATATATTATTTATCATTATTTTCATCTCTTCGGTTGAGATAGAAACACAAGGAAGTGGCGTTTGGTTCGTGTTTTGAAACAGAAACAGAAGTAGTATAGTTGCAGTAGGAAAAATGGCAGTGGTGATGGTGTTTTAGTTGAACCAAAATAATCATGAAAGATGGTGACGGTGATCAAGTTCATGATGAGGGTAGGGTGGTTCGTCTAGATGATAAAGGTGGAGTTTGATGGTTAGGTTGTAAGTGTGTTGTACCATCGTAAAGATGGTTGTGAAAGTTAACCGGAGGTGGTGAGGTGGTTGTTATATTGTGGCTTCGAATAATAGCAATAATCTGAAGGTTTGCAGGTTGTTGCTTTGGTTTAACTAACAACAGAAGGATGAAAGATGAAGGTGGGTGTGGTTGTTTAAGGTGGTTTACAAAGTTTAATAGGATATAGAGAAGAGATAGATAGATGGCAGTTTATGGTCTTGAAGTTGCTCAAACAACAGGTTTGTCAATTGGTACGTGGCGGTTTTGTAGAGTAGTGATGGGTTTATGATTATTGAAACGGAAATGTTAAATAACAGATAAAACGGTTCCTTGATGGTTTCAGTTGTAAACAGAAAAGAGAGAGTGTAAGAGATAGATAGGTGGTTTTCGAATATGTTCACAATAAGTGAATGATCGATTGCTTTATAGAATTGAGAGGGTCGACAGGAAGAATTGAGCTAGAAGGATCAAACAAGAAAAATAAAGTAGATAGTGAAGTGTAACAGATTCGTACGCTTTAACTGTTATTGACAGCTAACAAATTCGATTGAAATTGTTTTGTAGTGTTTACTTGAAGTCGTCCAAGAATCTTGAGCAAGGGAAGGAAGGACAGTCGACATGTATCAAACGCAGACAGGGTTCTTCAAACAAGAAGAAGAAAACAAGAAGAATAATTCAGATTATGACAGGTAACAAATTCGTACATTTATTCAATATTTATTTCATAAAAATTTTGTTTTGTATCTATGATTGAATTCGACGTTTAACAGAATGCAGACAGGAGTCAGAAAGGAAACAAAATACAGAGCATAATTTTAAAAGCCGATGGTGATAGCTAACAGAATGGAATAATTCATTCTTTATAGTTTGTATTTATCTGAATTTAATATCTATCAGATTTATCAAGGTGAAGCGGAGGTGATTTAGATAGCTAACAGATTCTTGGATTGTTCCTTTGATTGAATTGTGATTTGTACGAATTTGATTATATCTGATTTATGTATTTAACAATTTTGTTTGTAATCGTGACTGAGTACATGATTTAACAGTTAAATTGATTCCAGTTGATTTGTGAAGTTGGCCTCTACTCAACTTGGCCAGACAAAAAGTACATAAATTGTTCAATCAGAAGAAAAGAAGAAGATAAATAAAATAAAAAAATAAAAAGCTGATAACAACCCTTAACTGATTTTGTTGGGTTCTTGGATTTGAATTCGTTTTGTTAATCAATTAAGAGATAAGGAATCAATTTGGATATTGTATGATAGCAACAAGAAACAGATTCGTACGATTATGCTTTGATTTATAGTTTATAAAACAAATTCTAAAAACTAGTAAATGTATTATTAATATTAATAATTATATTAATAATAAATAATAATGATATTAATAATAAAAATAGTAATAATAATATCATTCATAATACTAATAATACTACTAATTATAACAGCATTAATATCATTAATGATAATAATAATATTAATATCAAATTTTATATTTGTAACATAATATTATCAATACAGATATTTATTTTACTAATAATGAAAGTAATAATATTATCATAACGACTATATTTTAATTTGTTTTAATATATATATATATATATATATATATATATATATATATATATATATATATATATATATATATATATATATATATATATATATATATATATATATATATATATATATATATATATATATTATTACTCAGGTACATATATAATAACTTTTATTAACTATTTATTATTTATACATTTTATATATAATACAATATTATAATTTTACATAGAAATCATATATATTTATATATAACTTCATTTTAAATTACACTTAATTATTTTTTATCTTTTGTTATATATTTACTTATATTTTATTATTTTCAAATATCATATATACTATTATTTATATTCACATGTATACCTACATATATACATATCTATTTACCAACACATGTTCGTGAATCGTCGGAAATAGTCAAAGGTCAAATGATTTCATGAAATGGTTCAAAAATTTTGAGACTCTATATTACACACTTTGCTTATCGTATCGAATTCATATAAAGATTAAGTTTAAATTTGGTCAGAAATTTTCGGGTCGTCACAGTACCTACCCGTTAAAGAAATTTCATCCTAAAATTTGATTGAGGTCGTCATGGCTAACAATAGAAATGTTTTCATGATGATTATAAGTTGATAAATAGAGGTTTATCAACATTGAGTAATATCGATGAAATAATTCGATTACTCAAAGCGTACGAGTAAAACTATCACAAAAGATTGAAATAGAGATTTAACTTTTGACGTAGTCACGGTGGATTTTTGGAATTTCAGGAATTTAAAAGAAAATCTTGGAAATCTATAAGATCTGATTCTTCGGGATTTATGGAAATTAAGATATCTTTAATTAAATGCTATCATCTGTCTCGATTGTTTTGGCTGGTATTTCCACTACAAATGAACTTCTTCCGTTTCATTATTTCCCACCACTCCCATTTTCTATACTTTAATTCATACTTCCAATTCATCAGTCAATATGCTTCATCCAGTTTTAATTCTGGATATATTCCTGACTTTCATATCGATCATTCTCCTTTTTCATCTACCACCAGATGAATCTGTTTACTTCTACTATACTCTTGGGTTTATAGTGTCTTTAGTTCTCCCGAGTCTTTATATTGCTATACGCATTGATATACACAGTTTGTAACATCTGTGTTTGTGATCGGCCTTATATTTCTTGTTATGTTTCGAAGCTCCATGCTCTTGTTTTCTCTTCCCGACTTCAAGTCAAGCGAATAATGGTCCAGAATTCGTAGATATAGAGTTTCGAATGATTATAACGTTCTAAGCACGAAGGAACGTATTCTCACGATTTGATTTGTTAAATTACCAGATTCACTGAGGATAGGACTATCAAGAATATATTTTCTTGATATGTTCAGAGATAAAGTAGAATGAACGAGTCATGTAACATGACACAAGATGACGGTATGATATGTGAATCATCATGTCTCATTAGAACTTCCAGCATGAGTTACTGTGATATAATTAGGTTGGCCGGGCGTCATTATATTATACTAACTCATGCTTCACTCCCAACACTTCTCCAGAAATCACTCATAATTTAAACTCGAAGGTTATAGAATTTAGAAACTAAAACAGTTTCTTTTATGATGTAATATAGATAGCACGAAGAAATAAATAATTTCTGACAAGAATACTTATGAAAATATCCTCAGAAATATCGAAGATATTTATGATGCTATTTTGGAATTTCTAAGATCGAAGGTTACTGAAGAAAATTCTTCCGCAAGGATTTAGAATAATTAAAAAGTAAGATATTCGCTAGAAATTTCGTTAGGTACTGAATCGTCTGGATTCATTAAGTACAGGTTTAATCCTGGAGATTTGTCCACAGCCTCCTTCATAGTTTTTTTCTTCATAATCCACCTTCCAGTATCAAAACTGAGCCTTTTTAACGCACCATTCTTTATTATTAAGCTTCTGGTCATTAGGACCATCTATAGCTTTTGCTGCTTCATCAGCACTCTCATATCTGAATCATTAGTTATCAATCCGAGGTGTTTTCAAGAGTTTGAAGGGTTTGAATGAAGATTGTAATTGTCAAGATACAAATGATGTTTAAGATAGAATCAAGTGGCAACTTGAGGAAATATTTAACTATAGTAGATGTAATTTATTAACGATATTTTAAGTCCAAATGTGTTGTAATTAATATTTCCTACTCTTTTAATACTTTTTATTTGTTCAAGGTTAGTAGTCCAATGTTGGAAGTCCAATAGTTCAATAGTCCAATAGTCAAATATATAATCTTAGAATTTAAATTTATTTAAGATCAGAAGATGATGAAGAAGTTTTACGTAGTTAATTAATTGGTTACTAATAAATTTTATTTTGTCCATTATTTTCTTCATTATGCCACTTGTCGAATCTTGACTTGGATTTTTGATTAGCAGAAATTCGTATATGAAATCGAATTGGAATGAAAATGGTTATTCTTTGGTGAACGAATACATATGTGGATGTAGGTAGGATAGTTCAATGACTATTGAATCGGATTTGAAGAATGTACTGTATAACATGTTAATGTGAAATCAAAATATTCCTCGGGTATTACCTACCCGTTAAAATATTTTCATCATTAACATTTTGTACACAAGAATCTTTGATGTAGAACGATACCTAGAACGAATATAGTCGATGTAGAACGAATATGTGGAACGATGATAAATGGTGTAGAACGTCATGTAGAACAAGATTATACTGGAGGTACAGATTTTGAGGTTGAGACTTGTGATGCGGATGTTGAGGCTTGTATTGTTGGTGGTATTGGTGCTGTTGGTGTTGATGCTGGTGGTGCTGTTGTTGTCGGTGATGTTGCTGAAGCTGGTAATTTTTGCACCATAATTTCCAAAGTCACTACTCGAGTGCGAAGCTCGTTGACTTCTTCTATTACTCCGGGATGATTGGAGGT
The DNA here is from genome assembly GCF_046630445.1 of Rutidosis leptorrhynchoides. Taxonomy (NCBI): domain Eukaryota; kingdom Viridiplantae; phylum Streptophyta; class Magnoliopsida; order Asterales; family Asteraceae; genus Rutidosis; species Rutidosis leptorrhynchoides. Next base: position 438,651,230 of record NC_092336.1, read on the forward strand.
TGGAACGAGTGAATGAGTAAGGTTTAGAATTTTATATAGAATATAATCATGGCGAGATACTCTGGAAATGAGTGTGAAAATGGTGTTTCGAATGGGTTCGCCGGTAAGTGCTTCAGGTTCTTCTCCAAGAGTGCAGGTTGGTGGGTGGAAAGGATCGCCTTCTTCTCGTCTCCATCGGTTAAGTCGACTATGAACCGATCCCCAATTCATCCAGAATTGAAGATGACTAGTTGGTTGATTCATTTCATTTACACTGCTTTCGGAGCTTAGGTGAATATCCATGTCAGAATAGCTGTCGGAATAACTATCGGAATAGCTATCGGAATAGCTATCGGAATCTGAGGGACTCGAACTAGTTAAGGGATTCATCTCGTACGATCAGATGAAGGATTTTCGATAAAAAATAGATTATAGGATGTAGATTAGTACCCTGCAATACATAATTTACATATGCATATATAATACTAAAATCCCATAAGTTACGGAGGAATCTACGGAAGCTGTCAGGCAGTAAGACGCTAAGATATGAATTTATCTATACACTGTCTATGCAATAGAGGCAGTAAGACGTTTCTAGACTTTAAGGATGATAAGCAAATAATTTTCGACACTAAATGATAAGCAAAACTTTTAACATACAGACACGGTCGAAGTCCAGACCCACTAATGCATCTAAACAACTATCAGTTAGACACACTAATGTAAGACCTGGTTCGCTAAGACCACCGCTTTGATACCACCTGTAATGACCCTTCCTAATCCATCTGGATGAATACATTACATTTGGTTACATCGCGAGGTGCTTGACCTCTATATGATACATTTTACAAACATTGCATCCATTTTTAAAAAGACAAACTTTCATTTCATCGAAAGTTGACGGCATGCATACCATTTCATAATATATCCAACTATAATTGACTTCATAATAATCTTGATGAACTCAACGACTCGAATGCAATGTCTTTTGAAATATGTCATGTATGACTCCAAGTAATGTCTCAAAAATAAGCAAATGCACAGCGGAAGATTTCTTTCATACATGAGAATAAACATGCTTTAAAGTGTCAACCAAAAGGTTGGTGAGTTCATTAGTTTATCATAATCATTCATTTTCATCATTTTAATAGACCACAAGATTTCAGATATTTAATTGTACACGTAACCCGAGTACATAATAACACGCGTAACCCGCGAATTAAAATTCATTCATATGGTGAACACCTGGTAACCGACCTTAACAAGATGCATATAGAATATCCCCATCATTCCTGGACTCACATAGGACATGATAAATCGAAGTACTAAAGCATCCGTAACCCGGATGGGGCTCGTTGGGCCCGATAGATCTATCTTTAGGATTCGCGTCAATTGGTGGCAATTATCATAAACACCAATTCTTAGGCTACCAAGCTAAAAAGGGGCATATTCGGTTTGATAATTCAACCATAGAATGTAGTTTCGATCACTTATGTCTATTTCGTAAAGCATTTATAAAAGCAGCGCATGTATTCTCAGTTCTAAAAATATATATTGCAAAAGCATTTAAAAAGGGAGCAAATGAAACTCACTATACGATATTTTGTAGTAAAAATATGCATTCGACGGAACTGAACAATGCAGGTTGGCCTCGGATTCACGAACCTATATCATTTATATATATTAACACATATAATTGTAATCGAACAATTTATTTATTATTACTGATATAATTGTTATTTTAATAAATTATATGTTTCATTAATAACTAGTAAAAATATTTTTATTTTATGTACTTTAAATAAATAATTAGTATTTATTATAAAATGTTAATATAGATATGTTATATGTATTAACTATAGTGTTATATAACTAAAAATCATTTGATAAAATAATATTAATAATAATAAATAAAAAGTTGTATTATTTTATAATAATAATATTAGTAAATATACTTAATAATGATAATAATAATAATTCTGATACTAAAAATAATAATACTAATAATGATAATAATATTGATAATAATAATAAAGTTAAAATAATAATAATAATGATACTAATAATAATAGTACATATAATAATAATAATAATAATAATAATAATAATAATAATAATAATAATAATAATAATAATAATAATAATAATAATAATAATAATAATAATAATAATAATAATAATAATAAAAGATATAATAATAATAATAATAATAATAATAATAATAATAATAATAATAATAATAATAATAATAATAATAATAATAATAATAATAATAATAATAATAATAATAATAATAATAATAATAATAATAATAATAATAATAATAATAATAATACTACCTCAAAGAAGTAGCCCATTAAAAAAATGTCCAAGTTCAGGTTTAAACCCGCGACGTCCCGCTAACCCGATAACATCCTTAACCATTCCAATGTATCTATATTTCTGTTTTAACTTCACAGACTAATAGATATAACTCCTACATTTAGTTGTCTTCCTTCCTCTTCTTTTTCTAAAAAAAAATGCTTGAGTCCAGGTTCGAACCCGAGACCTCTCGCTCAGCCACAAACATCCTTAACCACTCAACCATTTCTATTTTTACTGATAATTGCCATACTTATATTCATTTAACCCGATAAATTTTGGCCTCCACGGAAAATGAAAAACTCGACCCAAGTTCCTTGCATGAAATGTCCCGTTCATATTGATTATAAACGTTCCATATTAATAGATTTTGTTGCAAGGTTTTGACCTCTATATGAGACATTTTTCAAAGACTGCATTCATTTCTAAAACAACCATAACCTTTATTTTATCAATAAAGGTTTTAAAAACATTACGTAGATTATCAAATAATTATAATCTAAAATATACTGTTTACACACGACCATTACATAATGGTTTACAATAGAAATATATTACATCGACTTATGTTTCTTGAATGCAGTTTTTACACAATATCATACAAATATGGACTCCAAATCTTGTCCTTATTTTAGTATGCAACAGCGGAAGCTCTTAGTATTCACCTGAGAATAAACATGCTTTAAACGTCAACGAAAATGTTGGTGAGTTATAGGTTTAACCTATATATATCAAATCGTAACAATAGACCACAAGATTTCATATTTCAATACACATCCCATACATAGAGATAAAAATCATTCATATGGTGAACACTTGGTAACCGACATTAACAAGATGCATATATAAGAATATCCCCATCATTCCAGGACACCCTTCGGATATGATATAAATTTCGAAGTACTAAAGCATCCGGTACTTTAGATGGGGTTTGTTAGGCCCAATAGATCTATCTTTAGGATTCGCATCAATTAGGGTGTCTGTTCCCTAATTCTTAGATTACCAGACTTAATAAAAAGGGACATATTCGAAGTCTCCGCATTTAGGTTTGGGTTCCCTGCATTTAACGCTTTAAAGAAAACATGGCGTAACTTAAAGTCTCCCCAATGTGATATACCCCACCTATCAAAGGAAAGCCTTTTATAAACTAAGGCATTTCTGGAAAGTCTTTCAAAAGTTTGACAAGTTAATTTCGCCATAACTAAATGTGCTGATAAATTCTGACCGACTCTAGACAAGATTTCCTCAATCATATCCTCTGGTAGGTCTTCTAAAATATTCGGTTGTCTACCCTTAACGTCCATATTGTTTTTATATTGTAAAATAGACAAGGATTAGATTCGTAAAAAAAACAATACAGGCAATTTTTACATAGAACATAAAAGTACAAGCACACTACAATACATTTATTACACAACATGCTCACACCCCTCTAATCTGAATCACTGGTTTCTTCTTCTTCGGAATTGGTTCTTTTTCCTAATCTTCTAGGGACATATGATGTTAATCTAATACGAGTCGTCATTTTCCACATTGGTTTAAAAAACCTGGTGGTTTAGAGGTTCCCGGGTTATTGTCACGATATTGAAAATACTGGTGTTGATGGTACATATAAAGTTCATCGGGGTCGGAATCAGATTTCTCTGTTTTGATGCCTTTTCCCTTATTATTTTCTTTTGCCTCATTAAATTGGGTCGAGGTAATTTCTATAACATTATCGGAATCCTCATCAGGATCCGATTCATCGAAAAATTGGTAATTTTCCCAATATTTTGCTTCCTTAGCGGAAACACCATTGACCATTATTAACTTTGGTCCATTGGTTGAGGATTTTCTTTTATTTGACCGGTTTTCTGTGGTTCCTACTATTCCCCCCTCCGGAATCTCTTCTTCTTCCGGTTCCTCTTCTTCCGGTTCCGTTTCCTCTTCTTCCGGTTCTTCGGGAACTTGTGAATCTTGCCAATATATATTCGAATCTTCGTTATTATTAGGTGAGTCAATGGGATTTGTGCTAGAGGTAGACATCTATCACACAATATCAAACATGTTAAGAGATTAATATATCACATAATATTTACATGTTAATAATATATAGTTTCCAACAAAAATGTTAAGCAATCATTTTTAAAGAAAACACGGTCGAAGTCCAGACTCACTAATACATCCTAACAAACTCGATAAGACACACTAATGCAAATTTTCTGGTTCTCTAAGACCAACGTTCGGATATCAACTGAAATGTCCCGTTCATATTGATTATAAACGTTCCATATTAATTGATTTCGTTGCGAGGTTTTGACCTTTATATGAGACGTTTTTCAAAGACTGCATTCATTTTTAAAACAACCATAACCTTTATTTTATCAATAAAGGTTTTAAAAATATTACGTAGATTATCAAATAATGATAATCTAAAATATACTGTTTACACACGACCATTACATAATGGTTTACAATAGAAATATATTAAATCGACATATGTTTCTTGAATGCAGTTTTTACACAATATCATACAAACATGGACTCTAAATCTTGTCCTTATTTTAGTATGCAACAGCGGAAGCTCTTAGTATTCACCTGAGAATAAACATGCTTTAAACGTCAACAAAAATGTTGGTGAGTTATAGGTTTAACCTATATATATCAAATCGTAACAATAGACCACAAGATTTCATATTTCAATACACATCCCATACATAGAGATAAAAATCATTCATATGGTGAACACCTGGTAACCGACATTAACAAGATGCATATATAAGAATATCCCCATCATTCCGGGACACCCTTCGGATATGATATAAATTTCGAAGTACTAAATCATCCGGTACTTTGGATGGGGTTTGTTAGGCCCAATAGATCTATCTTTAGGATTCGCGTCAATTAGGGTGTCTGTTCCCTAATTCTCAGATTACCAGACTTAATAAAAAGGGGCATATTCGATTTCGATAATTCAACCATAGAATGTAGTTTCACGTACTTGTGTCTATTTTGTAAATCTTTTATAAAATCTGCATGTATTCTCATCCCAAAAACATTATATTTTAAAAGTGGGACTATAACTCACTTTCACAAATCGATTCACGAACCTATACAAATATGTACATATATATCAAAGTATGATCAAAATATAATTACAACCATTTTTATTATGTTTTAAAGATTTGAGTGTATTAAGTCAGCTGTCCTCGTTAGTAACCTATAACTAGTTGTCTACAGTTAGATGTACATAAATAAATCGATATATATTATCTTGAATCAATCTACGACCCAGTGTATACACGCCTCAGGCTAGATCACAACTCAAAGTATATATATATTTTTGGAATCAACCTCAAATCTGTATAGCTAACTCTAACATTACTGCATATAGAGTGTCTATGGTTGTTCCAAATAATATATATACATGGGTCGATATGATATGTCAAAACATTTGCATACGTGTTTATGGTATCACAAGATTACATAATATATTAGAATACATGTATAATACAATATAAGTTTGCTAGGATATGATTTGTATAGATTTGTTAAAAATTTCCCGTAGCTAAAAAGATCAAAAATATCCAATCTTGTTTTACCCATAACTTCTTCATTTTAAATACGTTTTGAGTGAATCAAATTGCTATGGTTTCATATTGAACTCTATTTTATGAATCTAAACAGAAAAAGTATAGGTTTATAGTCGGAAATATAAGTTACAAGTCATTTTTGTAAAGGTAGTCATTTCAGTCGAAAGAACGACGTCTAGATGACCATTTTAGAAAACATACTTCCACTTTGAGTTTAACCTTGATTTTTGGATATAGTTTCATGTTCATATGAAAAATAATTTTCCCAGAAGAACAACTTTTAAATCAAAGTTTAACATAGTTTTTAATTATCCAAACCAAAACAGCCCCCGGTTTCACTACGACGGCGTATATCCGATTTTTATGGTGTTCATCATGTTTCCAGGTTTTAAATCATTAAGTTAGCATATCATATAGATATAGAACATGTGTTTAGTTGATTTTAAAAGTCAAGATAGAAGGATTAACTTTTGTTTGCGAACAAGTTTAGAATTAACTAAACTATGTTCTAGTGATTACAAGTTTAAACCTTCGAATAAGATAGCTTTATATGTATGAATCGAATGATGTTATGAACATCATTACTACCTCAAGTTTTGTGGATAAAACTACTGGAAATGAGAAAAATGGATCTAGCTTCAAAGAATCCTTGGATGGCTTGAAATTTCTTGAAACAGAATCATGACACGAAAACAGTTTAAGTAAGATTTTCACTCGAAATAAGATTGTTATAGTTGTAGAAATTGAATCAAAGTTTGAATATGTATATTAACTTGAATTAGAAAGATAACCTACTATAAATAACAAAGGTTCCTTGATCTTAGATGATTACTTGGAATGGATTAGAAAGCTTGGAAGTAGACTTGCAAACTTGGAAGTATTCTTGATTTTTATGAAACTATACTTATGGAATTTATGAAGAACACTTAGAACTTGAAGATGGAACTTGAGAGAGATCAATTAGATGAAGAAAATTGAAGAATGAAAGTGTTTGTAGGTGTTTTTGGTCGTTGGTATATGGATTAGATATAAAGGATATGTAATTTTGTTTTCATGTAAATAAGTCATGAATGATTACTCCTATTTTTGTAATTTTATGAGATATTTCATGCTAGTTGCCAAATGATGGTTCCCACATGTGTTAGGTAAATCACATGGGCTGCTAAGAGCTGATCATTGGAGTGTATATACCAATAGTACATACATCTAAAAGCTGTGTATTGTACGAGTACGAATACGGGTTCATACGAGTAGAATTGTTGATGAAACTGAATGAGGATGTAATTGTAAGCATTTTTGTTAAGTAGAAGTATTTTGATAAGTGTCTTAAAGTCTTTCAAAAGTGTATGAATACATATTAAAACACTACATGTATATACATTTTAACTGAGTCGTTAAGTCATCGTTAGTCGTTACATGTAAATGTTGTTTTGAAACCTTTAGGTTAACGATCTTGTTAAATGTTGTTAACCCATTGTTTGTTATATCAAATGAGATGTTAAATTGTTACATTATCATGATATTATGAAATATAATATATCTTAGTATGATATATATATACAGTTAAATGTCGTTACAACGATAATTGTTACATATATGTCTCGTTTCGAAATCATTAAGTTAGTAGTCTTATTTTTACATATGTAGTTCATTGTTAATACACTTAATGATATATTTACTTATCATTTAACATAATTTACCAAGTGTATCAATATCTTAATATGATTCATATGTACATAGTAAGACGTTGTTATAACGATAATCGTTATATATATTGTTTTCGAGTTACTTAATTTAATAGTCTCATTTTTATGTATATAACTCATTGTTAAAATACATAATGAGATACTTACTTATAATAAATTCATGTTAACTATATATATAACCATATATATGTCATCGTATAGTTTTTACAAGTTTTAACGTTCGTGAATCACCGGTCAACTTGGGTGGTCAATTGTCTATATGAAACCTATTTCAATTAATCAAGTCTTAACAAGTTAGATTGCTTAACACATTGGAAACATTTAGTCATGTAAATATCAATCTCAATTAATATATATAAATATGGAAAAGTTCGGGTCACTACAGTATCTACCCGTTAAATAAATTTCGTCCCGAAAATTTAAGCTGTTGAAGGTGTTGACGAATCTTCTGGAAATAGATGCGGGTATTTCTTCTTCATCTGATCTTCACGCTCCCAGGTGAACTCGGGTCCTCTACGAGCATTCCATCGAACCTTAACAATCAGTATCTTGTTTTGCTTAAGTCTCTTAACCTCACGATCTATTATTTCGATGGGTTCTTCAATGAACTGAAGTTTTTCATTGATTTGGATTTCGTCCAACGGAATAGTGAGATCTTGTTTAGCAAAATATTTCTTCAAATTCGAGACGTGGAAAGTGTTATATACAGTCGCGAGTTGTTGAGGTAGCTCCAGTTGGTAAGCTACTGGTCCGACACGATCTATAATCTTGAATGGTCCAATGTACCTTGGATTTAGTTTCCCCCGTTTACCAAATCGAACAACGCCTTTCCAAGGTGAAACCTTAAGCATGACCATTTCTCCAATTTCAAACTCTATATCTTTTCTTTTACTGTCCGCGTAGCTCTTTTGTCGACTCTGGGCGGTTTTCAATCGTTGTTGAATTTGGATGATTTTCTCGGTAGTTTCTTGTATTATCTCCGGACCCGTAATTTGTCTATCCCCCACTTCATTCCAACAAATTGAAGACCTGCACTTTCTACCATAAAGTGCCTTAAACGGCGCCATCTCAATACTAGAATGATAACTATTGTTGTAGGAAAATTCTGCTAACGGTAGGTGTCGATCCCAACTGTTTCCGAAATCAATAACACATGCTCGTAGCATGTTTCAAGCGTTTGTATCGTCCTTTCACTCTGCCCATCAGTTTGTGGATGATAGGTAGTACTCATGTCTAGACGAGTCCCCAATGCTTGTTGCAATGTCTGCCAGAACCTTGAAACAAATCTACCATCCCTATCAGAGATAATAGAGACGGGTATTCCATGTCTGGAGACAACCTCCTTCAAATACAATCGCGCCAACTTCTCCATTTTTTCATCTTCTCTCATTGGCAGGAAGTGTACTGACTTGGTGAGATGATCAACTATTACCCAAATAGTATCATAACCACTTGCAGTCTTTGGCAATTTAGTAATGAAATCCATGGTAATGTTTTCCCATTTCCATTCCGGGATTTCAGGTTGTTGTAGTAGACCTGATGGTTTCTAATGTTCAGCTTTGACCTTAGAACAGGTCAAACATTCTCCTACATATTTAGCAATATCGGCTTTCATACCCGGCCACCAAAAGTGTTTCTTGAGATCTTTATACATCTTCCCCGCTCCGGGATGTATTGAATATCTGGTTTTATGTGCTTCTTTAAGTACCATTTCTCTCACATCTCCAAACCTTGGTACCCAAATTCTATCAGCCCTATATCGGGTTCCGTCTTCCCGAATATTAATATGTTTCTCTGATCCTTTGGGTATTTCATTCTTCAATTTTCCTTCTTTTACAACCCCCTGTTGCGCCTCCTTTATTTGAGTAGTAAGGTTAGTACGAATAATTATATTCATAGCTTTTACCCGTATAGGTTCTCTGTCCTTTCTACTCAAAGCGTCGGCCACCACATTCGCCTTCTCCGGGTGGTATCGAATCTCAAAATCATAATCATTCAACAGTTCAATCCACCTGCGTTGCCTCATATTCAGTTGCTTCTGATTAAATATATATTGGAGACTTTTGTGGTCGGTATATATAATACTTTTGACCCCATATAAATAATGCCTCCAAGTCTTTAATGCAAAAACAACAGCACCCAATTCCAAATCGTGAGTTGTATAATTTTGCTCGTGAATCTTCAATTGTCTAGATGCATAAGCAATCACCTTCGTTTGTTGCATTAATACACAACCGAGACATTGCTTTGATGCGTCACAATAAATCACAAAATCATCATTCCCTTCAGCCAATGACAATATAGGTGCCGTAGTTAGCTTTTTCTTCAATAAATGAAATGCCTTCTCTTGTTCATCCTTCCATTCAAATTTCTTCCCTTTATGCGTTAATGCAGTTAAGGGTTTTGCTATTTTGGAGAAATCTTGGATGAATATTCTGTAGTAACCAGCCAATCCTAAAAATTGACGTATATGCTTCTGAGTTTTTGGGTTTCCCACTTTTCAATGGTTTCGATCTTTGCCGGGTCCACCTGGATACCTTCTTTGTTCACTATGTGACCGAGGAATTGAACTTCTTCCAACCAAAATGCACACTTTGAAAACTTAGCGTACAGTTTTTCTTTCCTCAATACCTCTAGCACTTTTCTCGAATGTTCTTCGTGCTCTTGATCATTCTTTGAGTAAATAAGTATGCCAACGATGAAAACAATGACAAACTTGTCAAGATATGTCCCACACACTCGGTTCATAAGGTCCATGAACACAGCTGGTGCGTTAGTCAATCCAAACGGCATAACCATAAACTCGTAATGACCATAACGCGTCCTAAAAGCAGTTTTTGGAATATCATCCTCCTTTACTCGCATTTGATGATATCCAGAATGTAAATCGATTTTCGAATAAACCGACGAGCCTTGTAGTTGATCAAATAAGTCGTCAATTCTCGGCAGTGGATAACGGTTTTTGATGGTAAGTTTATTCAACTCTCTGTAGTCAATACATAACCTAAATGTACCATCCTTCTTCTTGACAAACAAAACAGGAGCTCCCCTTGGTGATGTGCTTGGTCGAATGAAACCACATTCTAATAGTTCTTACAGTTGGCTTTGCAGTTCTTTCATCTCGCTGGGTGCGAGTCTGTAAGGAGCACGAGCTATTGGTGCAGCTCCTGGTACAAGATCTATTTGAAATTCAACAGATTGATGTAGAGGTAGTCCCGGTAATTCTTTCAAAAATACATCGGGAAATTCTTTTGCGACGGGAACATCATTGATGCTCTTTTCTTCAATTTGTACTTTCTTGACGTGTGCTAGAACAGCATAGCAACCTTTTCTTATTAGTTTTTGTGCCTTCAAATTACTAATAAGATGTAGCTTCATGTTGCCCTTTTCTCCATACACCATTAAGGGTTCTCCTTCTTCTCGTACAATGCAAATTACATTTTTGTAACATACGATCTCTGCTTTCATCTCCTTCAGCCAGTCCTTGCCAACTATTACATCAAAACTCCCTAACTCTACTGGTATCAAATCAATCTTAAATATTTTGCTACCCAGTTTAATTTCTCGATTCCGACATATATAATCTGCTGAAATTAATTTACCGTTTGCTAATTCGAGTAAAAATTTACTATCCAACGGCGTCAATGGACAACTTAATTTAGCACAAAAATCTCTACTCATATAGCTTCTATCCGCACCCGAATCAAATAAAACGTAAGCAGATTTATTGTCAATAAGAAACGTACCCGTAACAAGCTCCGGGTCTTCCTGTGCCTCTGTCGCATTAATATTGAAAACTCTTCCGCGACCTTGTCCATTCGTGTTCTCCTGGTTTGGGAAATTTCTAATAATGTGGTTTTTCACATTTATAACAAACTACATTGGCATAACTTGCTCCGACACTACTTGCTCTGCCATTACTCATTCCGACACCATTTGTTCCTTTCGTTCTGTTAACCCCTGGTCCGTAGACCTCACACTTCGCCGCGCTATGACCATTTCTTTTACACTTATTGCAAAATTTGGTGCAGAACCCCGAGTTATACTTTTCACACCTTTGGCATAGCTGCTTCTAATTGTTGTTGTTGTTGCGGTTGTTATTGTTGTTGGGATGATTGTTGTAGTTGTTGTTATTGTTGTTGTTGTGCTGTTTGTTGTAGTTGCGATTGATGTTGCGATTGTTGCGATAGTTGTTGTTGTTCTGGTGACTCTTATCATCGTTTTCTTCCCACTTTCTTTTGACTGACTTCATGTTGGCCTCTTCGGCCGCCTGTTCTTTAATTCTTCCCTTAATCTGGTTCACTAGTTTGTGAGCCATTCTACATGCCTTTTGTATGGAGGCAGGCTCGTGTGAACTTATATCTTCTTGGATTCTCTCCGGTAACCCTTTCACAAATGCGTCGATCTTCTCTTCCTCATCTTCGAACGCTCTCGGACACAATAGGCACAATTCTGTGAATCGTCTTTCGTACGAAGTAATATCGAATCCCTGTGTTCGTAACCCTCTAAGTTCTGACTTGAGCTTATTGATCTCGGTTCTGGGACGGTACTTCTCGTTCATCAAGTGCTTGAATGCTGACCACGGTAGCGCATAAGCAGCATCTTGTCCCACTTGTTCTAGATAGGTATTCCACCATGTTAACGCAATACCTGTGAAGGTATGCGTAGCGTACTTCACTTTGTCTCCTTCAGCACACTTACTTATGGCAAACACCAATTCAACTTTCTCAGTCCACCATTTCAATATGATTGGTCCTTCGGTCCCATCAAATTCTGAAGGTTTGCAGGCAGTGAATTTCTTGTAGGAGCATCCAACACGATTTCTTGCGCCGTTAGCTGTATTGCTAGATTCAGAGTTATTGTTGGTATGTAGCGTGGCCTGTACTACGACTATGTTTGAAGCAAGAAAGGCACGAAATTCCTCTTCGCTCATATTCAAGGTGTGTCGAGTAGTCGGTGACATTTCCTTCAAAATAGTCAAATGAAACAATTTAATCAGACAGAATATTAAGAGTAATCAATAGTATCTCGTAGCATAATATGAACTCATTTATAAAAGATTTTTCTTCATATTAGCGTTTTATAAGTTTAAATTCGGGTACTACCTACCCGTTAAGTTCATACTTAGTAGCTAATATACAATTCAACTACTACAATTCCATATGAAAAACTGATTATAATAATATATCACATACAAATATTCTTCAAACTTACAACTTCGCTATATTACATATAACATGAAATATAGTACACTATGATACAGGACAGTTTTGAAGATAAATCTAGTTAATACGCAAGTTGTTCAGCAAAGGAAATAAAGACACATAATTCATAAGTCCAGAAACAAGTCATGCATTCTGGTTTTACTAAGACGACTTCCCATCCTTGGTCTTGTGGAAAATAACCGTTATGACCATTAGCTAGGCAGCATGTTGTAATGTCGTCAAAAGAACGAGGGTTTCGTAATGTCCAACAGCCCCGTAATAATCTAAAAACCTTGTTTCTCACCCCAACTACTGAATCCGTCACTTGTGGGAAAGTTTTATTTAAAAGCTGCAATCCGATGTTCTTTTTCTCACTTTGGTAAGAAGCGAACATCACTAACCCGTAAGCATAACATGCTTCATTATGTTGCATGTTAGAAGCTCTTTCTAATTCACGAAATCCTATGTTGGGATATGTAGAGTCAAAATAGGTTCTTAACCCCTAGCGTAAAATTGCATTTGGGTTCCCCGCATTTAACGCTTTAAAGAAAACACGGCGTAACTTAAAGTCTCCCCAATGTGATATACCCCACCTATCAAAGGAAAGCCTTTTATAAACTAAGGCATTTCTGGAAAGTCTTTCAAAAGTTTGACAAGTTAATTTCGCCATAACTAAATGTGCTGATGAATTCTGACCGACTCTAGACAAGATTTCCTCAATCATATCCTCTGGTAGGTCTTCTAAAATATTCGGTTGTCTACCCTTAACGTCTATTTTGTTTTTATACTGTAAAATAGACAAGGATTAGATTCGTAAAAACAAACAATACAAGCAATTTTTACATAGAACATAAAAGTACAAGCACAATACAATACATTTATTACACAACATGCTCACACCCCTCTAATCAGATTCACTGGTTTCTTCTTCTTCGGACTTGGTTCTTTTTCGTAATATTCTAGGGATATATGATGTTCCTCTAATACGAGTCGTTATTTTCCACATTGGTTTAGAAAAACCTGGTGGTTTAGAGGTTCCCGGGTTATTGTCACGATATTGAAAATACGGATGTTGACGGTACATATAAAGTTCATCGGGTTCGGAATCAGATTTCTCTATTTTGATGTCTTTTCCCTTATTATTTTCTTTTGCCTCATTAAATTGGGTCGCAGTAATTTCTATAACATCATCGGAATCCTCATCAGGATCCGATTCATCGAAAAATTGGTAATTTTCCCAATATTTTGCTTCCTTAGCGGAAACACCGTTGACCATTATTAACTTTGGCCCATTGGTTGAGGATTTTCTTTTATTTGACCGGTTTTCTGTGGTTCCTACTATTCCCCCCTCCGGAACCTCTTCTTCTTCCGGTTCCTCTTCTTCCGGTTTCGTTTCCTCTTCTTCCGGTTCTTCGGGAACTTGTGAATCTTGCCAATATATATTCGACTCTTCGTTATTATTAGGTGAGTCAATGGGATTTGTGCTAGAGGTAGACATCTATCACACAATATCAAACATGTTAAGAGATTAATATATCACATAATATTTACATGTTAATAATATATAGTTTCCAACAAAAATGTTAAGCAATCATTTTTAAAGAAAACACGGTCGAAGTCCAGACTCACTAATGCATCCTAACAAACTCGATAAGACACACTAATGCAAATTTTTTGGTTCTCTAAGACCAACGCTCGGATATCAACTGAAATGTCCCGTTCATATTGATTATAAACGTTCCATATTAATTGATTTCGTTGCGAGGTTTTGACCTCTATATGAGATGTTTTTCAAAGACTGCATTCATTTTTAAAACAAACCATAACCTTTATTTCATAAATAAAGGTTTAAAAAGCTTTACGTAGATTATCAAATAATGATAATCTAAAATATCCTGTTTACACACGACCATTACATAATGGTTTACAATACAAATATATTACATCGACATATGTTTCTTGAATGCAGTTTTTACACAATATCATACAAACATGGACTCTAAATCTTGTCCTTATTTTAGTATGCAACAGCGGAAGCTCTTAGTATTCACCTGAGAATAAACATGCTTTAAACGTCAACAAAAAAGTTGGTGAGTTATAGGTTTAACCTATATATATCAAATCGTAACAATAGACCACAAGATTTCATATTTCAATACACATCCCATACATAGAGATAAAAATCATTCATATGGTGAACACCTGGTAACCGACATTAACAACATGCATATATAAGAATATCCCCATCATTCTGTGACACCCTTCGGATATGATATAAATTTCGAAGTACTAAAGCATCTGGTACTTTGGATGGGGTTTGTTAGGCCCAATAGATCTATCTTTAGGATTCGCGTCAATTAGGGTGTCTGTTCCCTAATTCTTAGATTACCAGACTTAATAAAAAGGGGCATATTCGATTTCGATAATTCAACCATAGAATGTAGTTTCACGTACTTGTGTCTATTTTGTAAATCATTTATAAAATCTGCATGTATTCTCATCCCAAAAATATTAGATTTTAAAAGTGGGACTATAACTCACTTTCACAGATATTTCCTTCCTCGAAAATAAGACTTGGCCACGGATCAATTCACGAACCTATACAAATATGTACATATATATCAAAGTATGATCAAAATATAATTACAACCATTTTTATTATGTTTTAAAGATTTGAGTGTATTAAGTCAGCTGTCCTCGTTAGTAACCTATAACTAGTTGTCCACAGTTAGATGTACATAAATAAATCGATATATATTATCTTGAATCAATCCACGACCCAGTGTATACACGTCTCAGGCTAGATCACAACTCAAAGTATATATATTTTTGGAATCAACCTCAACCCTGTATAGCTAACTCCAACATTACTGCATATAGAGTGTCTATGGTTGTTCCAAATAATATATATACATTTGCATACGTGTCTATGGTATCTCAAGATTACATAATATATTAGAATACATGTATAATACAATATAAGTTAGCTAGGATATGATTTGTATAGATTTGTTAAACATTTCCCGTAGCTAAAAAGATCAAAAATATCCAATCTTGTTTTACCCATAACTTCTTCATTTTAAATCCGTTTTGAGTGAATCAAATTGCTATGGTTTCATATTGAACTATATTTTATGAATCTAAATAGAAAATGTATAGGTTTATAGTCGGAAATATAAGTTACAAGTCATTTTTGTAAACGTAGTCATTTCAGTCGAAATAACGACGTCTAGATGACCATTTTAGAAAACATACTTTCACTTTGAGTTTAACTTTGATTTTTGGATATAGTTTCATGTTCATATGAAAAATCATTTTCCCAGAAAAACAACTTTTAAATCAAAGTATAACATAGTTTTTAATTATCCAAACCAAAACAGCCCCCGGTTTCACTACGACGGAGTATATCCGATTTTTATGGTGTCCATCGTGTTTCCAGGTTTTAAATCATTAAGTTAGTATATCATATAGATATAGAACATGTGTTTAGTTGATTTTAAAATTCAAGTTAGAAGGATTAACTTTTGTTTGCGAACAAGTTTAGAATTAACTAAACTATGTTCTAGTGATTACAAGTTTAAACCTTCGAATAAGATAGCTTTATATGTATGAATCGAATGATGTTATGAACATCATTACTACCTCAAGTTTTCTGGATAAAACTACTGGAAATGAGAAAAATGGATCTAGCTTCAAAGGATCCTTGGATGGCTTAAAAGTTCTTGAAACAGAATCATGACACGAAAACAGTTCAAGTAAGATTTTCACTCGAAATAAGATTGTTATAGTTGTAGAAATTGAATCAAAGTTTGAATATGAATATTACCTTGAATTAGAAAGATAACCTACTATAAATAACAAAGGTTCCTTGATCTTAGATGATTACTTGGAATGGATTAGAAAGCTTGGAAGTAGACTTGCAAACTTGGAAGTATTCTTGATTTTTATGAAACTATACTTATGGAATTTATGAAGAACACTTAGAACTTGAAGATGGAACTTGAGAGAGATCAATTAGATGAAGAAAATTGAAGAATGAAAGTGTTTGTAGGTGTTTTTGGTCGTTGGTATATGGATTAGATATAAAGGATATGTAATTTTGTTTTCATGTAAATAAGTCATGAATGATTACTCATATTTTTATAATTTTATGAGATATTTCATGCTAGTTGCCAAATGATGGTTCCCACATGTGTTAGGTGACTCACATGGGCTATTAAGAGCTGATCATTGGAGTGTATATACCAATAGTACATACATCTAAAAGCTGTGTATTGTACGAGTATGAATACGGGTGCATACGAGTAGAATTGTTGATGAAACTGAACGAGGATGTAATTGTAAGCATTTTTGTTAAGTAGAAGTATTTTGATAAGTGTCTTGAAGTCTTTCAAAAGTGTATGAAAACATATTAAAATACTACATGTATATACATTTTAACTGAGTCGTTAAGTCATCGTTAGTCGTTACATGTAAATGTTGTTTTGAAACCTTTAGGTTAACGATCTTGTTAAATGTTGTTAACCCATTGTTTATTATATCAAATGAGATGTTAAATTGTTACATTATCATGATATTATGATATATAATATATTGTAGTATGATATATATACAATTAAATGTCGTTACATATATGTCTCGTTTCGAAATCATTAAGTTAGCAGTCTTATTTTTACATATGTAGTTCATTGTTAATACACTTAATGATATATTTACTTATCATTTAACAAAATTAACCAAGTGTATCAATATCTTAATATGATTCATATGTACCTAGTAAGACGTTGTTATCACGATAATCGTTATATATATCGTTTTCAAGTTACTTAATTTAATAGTCTCATTTTTATGTATATAACTCATTGTTAAAATACCTAATGAGATACTTACTTATAATAAAATTATGTTAACTATATATATAACCAAATATATGTCATCATATAGTTTTTACAAGTTTTAACATTCGTGAATCACCGGTCAACTTGGGTGGTCAATTGTCTATATGAAGCCTATTTCAATTAATCAAGTCTTAACAAGTTTGATTGCTTAACACGTTGGAAACATTTAGTCATGTAAATATCAATCTCAATTAATATATATAAACATGGAAAAGTTCGGGTCACTACATTGCAGGCCTATTTAAATGGATCGTAAGCCCACTATTTCTCCAGCCTATTTAGCTTATAAATGAATTTCGACTAGTCTCTGGATTGCGAGAGAAAAGAAACCAAGCAACAAGATTTTTGCCAAATTCCTAATAGTAATGGGTGACATGTAGGTTTTAGGTGTTTGTTTCTTTCTCTTTTTTTTATACGAGCTTTAACTAAAGCATGCAATCATTGATACTGTATCCCATCTCAATCTTCACTGTTATCATATATTAACATAAGTGGGATTACATACAGCAAAGCAAGGGACTGCAGTAACATACGAGCAATAACATCATCATTAAGATATTCATCCACTAATTCATCATCTTAATTATTATTATCTTATCTTTATCATAATAATATTTCATTGATAATCAAATGATGGGTGAAATTTGTTGCTTGCCGAGTAGGAACCAAAGAAAAGAACGAGAAAAACATGGTCCATGTGCTCCACAGCTCAAAGAAAACGCGTACATGGTGGTCCAACAATTGTATGCATCGATTGCTTTCCAATAAAGTGACTTTGAGTGGAATTTTAGAATCCTATAACCAACTTGTTGAATGGGTCGACCAATTACTTGCAGCTAGTCCCACTTTGCAAAGCAAGTTTACTATATATATAAAAACTATGACCCATTTTCTTTCATATATTATTTATCATTATTTTCATCTCTTACGGTTGAGATAGAAACACAAGGAAGTGGCATGTGGTTCATATTTTGAAATAGAAATAGAAGTAGTATAGTTACAGCAGGAAAAATGGCAGTGGTGATGGTGCTTTAGTTGAACCGAAATAATCTTTAAAGATGGTGACGGTGATCAAGTTCATGATGAGGGTAGGGTGGTTTGTCTAGATGATAAAGATGGAGTTTGATGGCTAGGTTGTGAGTGTGTTGTACCATTGTAAAGATGGTTGTGAAAGTTAACCGGAGGTGGTGAGGTGGTTGTTATATTGTGGCTTCGAATAATAGCAATAATCCGAAGGTTTGCAGGTTGTTGCTTTGGTTCAACTAACAATATAAGGATGATAGATGAAGGTGGGTGTGCTTGTTTAAGGTGGTTTACAAAGTTTAATAGGATATAGAGAAGAGATAGATAGATGGCAGTTTATGGCCTTGAAGTTGCTCAAACAACAGGTTTGTCAATTGGTACGTGGCAGTTTTGTAGAGTGGTGATGGGTTTATGATTATTGAAACGGAAATGTTAAATAACAGATAAAACGGTTCCTTGATGGTTTCGGTTGTAAACAGAAAAGAGAGAGTGTAAGAGATAGATAGGTGGTTTCCGAATATGTTCATAATACGTGAATGATCGATTGGTTTATAGAATTGAGAGGGTCGACAGGAAGAATCGAGCTAGAAGGATCAAACAAGAAAAATAAAGTAGATAGTGAAGTGTAACAGATTCGTACGCTTTAACTGTTATTGACAGCTAATAAATTCTATTGAAATTGTTTTGTAGTGTTTACTTGAAGTCGTCCAAGAATCTTGAGCAGGGGAAGGAAGGACAGTCGACATGTATCAAACGCAGACAGGGTTCTTAAAACAAGAAGAAGAAAACAAGAAGAATAATTCAGATTATGACAGGTAACAAATTCGTACATTTATTCGATATTTATTTCATAAAAATTTTGTTTTGTATCTATGATTGAATTCGACGTTTAACAGAATGCAGACAGGAGTCAGAAAGGAAACAAAATACAGAGCATAATTTTAAAATCCGATGGTGATAGCTAACAGAATGGAATAATTCATTCTTTATAGTTTGTATTTATCTGAATTTAATATCTATCAGATTTATCAAGGTGAAGCGAAGGTGATTTAGATAGCTAACAGATTCTTGGATTGTTCCTTTGATTGAATTGTGATTTGTACGAATTTGATTATATCTGATTTATGTATTTAATAATTTTGTTTGTAATCGTGATTGAGTACGTGATTTAACAGTTAAATTGATTCCAGTTGATTTGTGAAGTTGGCCTCTACTCAACTTGGCCAGACAAGAAGTACATAAATTGTTCAATCATAAGAAAAGAAGAAGATAAATAAAATAAAAAAAATAAAAAGCTGATAACAACCCTCAACTGATTTTGTTGGGTTCTTGGATTTGAATTCGTTTTGTTAATCAATTAAGAGATAAGGAATCAATTTGGATATTGTATGATAGCAACAAGAAATAGATTCGTACGATTATGCTTTGATTTATAGTTTATAAAATAAATTCTAAAAACTAGTAAATGTATTATTAATATTAATAATTATATTAATAATAAATAATAATGATATTAATAATAAAAATAGTAATAATAATATCATTCATAATACTAATAATACTACTAATTATAACAACATTAATATCATTAATGATAATAATAATATTAATATCAAATTTTATATTTATAACATAATATTATTAATACATATATTTATTTTACTAATAATGAAAATAATAATATTATCATAACGACTATATTTTAATTTGTTTTAATATATATATATATATATATATATATATATATATATATATATATATTATTACTTAGATACATATATAATAACTTTTATTAACTATTTATTATTTATACATTTCATATATATAATACAATATTATAATTTTACATAGAAATCATATATATTTATATATAATTTCATTTTAAATTACACTTAATTATTTTTTATCTTATGTTATATATTTACTTATATTTTATTATTTTCAAATATCATATATACTATTATTTATATTCACATGTATACCTACATATATACATATCTATTTACCAACACATGTTCGTGAATTGTCGGAAATAGTCAAAGGTCAAATGATTTCATGAAATGGTTCAAAAATTTTGAGACTCTATATTACAGACTTTGCTTATCGTGTCGAATTCATATAAAGATTAAGTTTAAATTTGGTCGAAAATTTCCGGATCGTCACAAATACTATATCAAATGGATGTTAAAAGTGCTTTTCTAAATGGGATCATAAACGAAGAAGTATATGTATAACAACCTCCGGGCTTTGAAGACTTTGAAAAACCTTATCATGTGTTTAAACTTAAGAAAGCCCTATATGGACTCAAACAAGCACCTAGAGCTTGGTATGAGAGACTTAAAACCTTCCTTATCGATCAAGGATATGAAATGGGAAAAACTGATAATACATTATTTGTCAAAAAGCATGAAAATGAATTGGTTATTGTTCAAATATATGTTGATGATATTGTATTTGGTTCTACTAACGAATCTCTTAGCAATAAGTTTTCTAAGTTAATGCATGATGAGTTTGAAATGAGCATGATGGGTGAACTCAAGTTCTTTCTCAGACTTCAAATTAAGCAACTAGAAGATGGAATGTTCATCAATCAACAAAAGTATATACATGATATGCTCAAAAAGTTTGGAATGGAGAAATCAAAACCTATGGCCAATCCTATGGCCACCAATGTCAAGCTTACTCTTGAAGAAGAAGGAGATTCATTCAATAGCACGAAGTATAGAGGAATGATTGGATCTCTTCTATACTTAATGGCAAGCCGAACCTATATCATGTATAGTGTGTGCTTATGTGCAAGATTCTAAGAGAATCCCAAAATGTCTCACATTGAAGCGGTCAAACGAATCTTTAGATCTTTGAAAGGTACCATGAACCTCGGTTTATGGTATCCAAAGTTCACCAGTGTTGACATTATGTGCTTTGCGAATTCCGACCATGGAGGATCGTTGATTAATTGAAAGAGCACAGGTGGTGTATGTGCATTTGTCGGGCTTTGCTTAACATCATGGTTCTCTAAGAGGTAAACATCTGTTGCACTATCTACTACCGAAGAGGAATATGTTGACGTAGGAAGAGCATGTGCGCAAATGCTATGGATGAAACAAACCTTCATCGATTATGGTATCATCTATTCTGAAATACCCATTTGTTGTGATAATAAGAGTGCTATAGACCTATCTAAAAATCAAATATTACACTCTAGGACTAAACCATAGACATTAGGCACCACTTTTTACGTGATCATGTCCAAAAAAAGAATATTTTGATTGATAAGGTAGACTCACTTAAAATATTTCTTATATCTTTACTAAACCTCTGAAAAAGAAACCTTCACTCTACTTAGGAACGGGTTGGGTATAATGGAACTTGTGCCTCAAATAAGCTTACTGAAGACGTGCGGTCGAACCACGGTCGACCGTAGGGTCAACCGCACAACAGCTAGCGGATGTTTTGTCCTTTTCCTCACCATCTTTATTATCTAAACCACCTTTTTACCAACTCCACTCCTTTCTTAAACCCCAATCACTAGATTCCAGACATTCATTGTCTCCTTTCTCTTCAACATCTAGTGGTCCTCAAAAGGTAAGCTTCTAAATTTTGTTTACTTTGCTTACTCTAAAATTTTCTCATGTAATCCTCAATCACTTGCATAATCTCACATCAGAATAATTTATTTTTTTTGTCTTTCATAACTAATAGGAACACTTGTTTTGATGCATAACCTATCAGTTGTGTGAAAAATTAACTTATACAAGTTTCAACTCATAGAGTGCCAAGTAGGAACTCTTCTTGTATAATCCACACAAATTGAGTTTCTTTTCAAACCACTCATTCACACACAAATGTTTGACCAAGATCTTATGATAATTATCAATCTCATGATACTTATCAAGCAATGGTAAACAAAAATTGAAATGATGAACCTTGTCTAACTTTTCAAAATGGCACACCTTACTTGTTTTTAAAAAATTTGTCTAGACAATAATTAATCGACATATGTCCATCATATAGGTTTTCAAAATCATGTTATCAACATGGATTTTGCTAAAATACTCATGTTCCTAGGAAATGACTAACACACGAGGGCAATGTGCGGCGTATCACCAATGACAAATGAAAACTCGACCACTTCATGAAGAAAGAGTTGTTCACTATGACGAATTTCCAAACCTCCACAAAACATTCACTCAAAAAGAATGTTTCTCATTCTTAAATCTAGATGAGGTTATCTACCCAACTCTTATCCGAGATTTTTACGCCAACTTTGAACTTGTCAACACTAATCAAGTCAAATTTAAACTCGGTAGGGAGTTTCATACTTGGCCTCTTTCATACTTTGCTTCGGTCATGAAAATTCCCTCACAAGGTCGTGATTTCTACACCTCTCGAACCGACCTTAGATCCTTGCACCCAACTTATCCCGTACAAGAAGTGCTCTCCATCATCACTCATTCGGAAGCACCTCAAAATCTCAATCGCTGCATTCGTATTCAAGATTCCGAGATCCGACATGATCTTCAACTCCTTCTAACTGTCATCCGACACAACATCTTTTGTAGGGAGAATTTGGTTGATCATCTCTCGGGAACCTAGGTAGCCATCCTATGGTCCTTTCTTTCAAACGAGGCCATAAACTTAGCCTTTGTTGTGTAGTGACCCGAACTTTTCCATGTTTATATATATTAATTGAGATTGATATTTACATGATTAAATGTTTCCAACATGTTAAGCAATCAAACTTGTTAAGACTTGATTAATTGAAATATGTTTCATATAGACAATTGACCACCCAAGTTGACCGGTGATTCACGAACGTTAAAACTTGTAAAAACTATATGATGACATATATATGGATATATATATATATATATATATATATATATATATATATATATATATATATATATATATATATATATATATATATATATATATATATATATATATATATATATATATATAGTTAACATGATACTATGATAAGTAAACATATCATTAAGTATATTAACAATGAACTACATATGTAAAAACAAGACTACTAACTTAATGATTTTTAAACGAGACATATATGTAACGATTATCGTTGTAAAGACATTTAATGTATATATATCATATTATGAGATATTAATACATGATAATATCATGATAATATAATAATTTAAAATCTCATTTGATATTATAAACATTGGGTTAACAACATTTAACAAGATCGTTAACCTAAAGGTTTCAAAACAACACTTACATGTAACGACTAACGATGACTTAACGACTCAGTTAAAATGTATATACATGTAGTGTTTTAATATGTATTTATACACTTTTGAAAGACTTCAATACACTTATCAAGATACTTCTACTTAACAAAAATGCTTACAATTATATCCTCGTTCAGTTTCATCAACAATTCTACTCGTATGCACCCGTATTCGTACTCGTACAATACACAGCTTTTAGATGTATGTACTATTGGTATATACACTCCAATGATCAGATCTTAGCAGCCCATGTGAGTCACCTAACACATGTGGGAACCATCATTTGGCAACTAGCATGAAATATCTCATAAAATTACAAAAATATGAGTAATCATTCATGACTTATTTACATGAAAACAAAATTACATATCCTTTATATCTAATCCATACACCAACGACCAAAAACACCTAAAAACACTTTCATTCTTCAATTTTCTTCATCTAATTGATCTCTCTCAATTTCTATCTTCAAGTTCTAAGTGTTCTTCATATATTCTACAAGTTCTAGTTACATAAAATCAAGAATACTTTCAAGTTTGCTAGCTCACTTCCAATCTTGTAAGGTGATCATCCAACCTCAAGAAATCTTTGTTTCTTACAGTAGGTTATCATTCTAATATAAGGTAATAATCATATTCAAACTTTGGTTCAATTTCTATAACTATAACAATCTTATTTCAAGTGATGATCTTACTTGAACTTGTTTTCGTGTCATGATTCTGCTTCAAGAACTTCGAGCCATCCAAGGATCCGTTGAAGCTAGATCCATTTTTCTCTTTTCCAGTAGGTTTATCCAAGGAACTTAAGGTAGTAATGATGTTCATAACATCATTCGATTCATACATATAAAGCTATCTTATTTGAAGGTTTAAACTTATAATCACTAGAACATAGTTTAGTTAATTCTAAACTTGTTCGCAAACAAAAGTTAATCCTTCTAACTTGACTTTTAAAATCAACTAAACACATGTTCTATATCTATATGATATGCTAACTTAATGATTTAAAACCTGGAAACACGAAAAACACCGTAAAACCGGATTTACGCGGTCGTAGCAACACTGCGAGCTGTTTTGGGTTAGTTAATTAAAAACAATGATAAACTTTGATTTAAAAGTTTTTATTCTGAGAAAATGATTTTTATTATGAACATGAAACTATATCCAAAAATTATGGTTAAACTCAAAGTGGAAGTATGTTTTCTAAAATGGTCATCTATACGTCGTTCTTTCGACTGAAATGACTACCTTTACAAAAACGACTTGTAACTTATTTTTTTGTCTATAAACCTATACTTTTTCTGTTTATATTCATAAAATAGAGTTCAATATGAAATCATAGCAATTTGATTCACTCAAAACGGATTTAAAATGAAGAAGTTATGGGTAAAACAAGATTGGATAATTTTTCTCATTTTAACTACGTGAAAATTGGTAACAAATCTATTCCAACCATAACTTAATCAACTTGTATTGTATATTATGTAATCTTGAGATACCGTAGAAACGTATACAATGTTTCGACCTATCATGTCGACACATCTATATATATTTCGGAACAACCATAGACACTCTATATGTGAATGTTGGAGTTAGCTATACAGGGTTGAGGTTGATTCCAAAATATATATAGTTTGAGTTGTGATCAATACTGAGATACGTATACACTGGGTCGTGGATTGATTCAAGATAATATTTATCGATTTATTTCTGTACATCTAACTGTGGACAACTAGTTGTAGGTTACTAACGAGGACAGCTGACTTAATAAACTTAAAACATCAAAATATATTAAAAGTGTTGTAAATATATTTTGAACATACTTTGATATATATGTATATATTGTTATAGGTTCGTGAATCAACCAGTGGCCAAGTCTTACTTCCCGACGAAGTAAAAATCTGTGAAAGTGAGTTATAGTCCCACTTTTAAAATCTAATATTTTTAGGATGAGAATACATGCAGGTTTTACAAATGATTTACAAAATAGACACAAGTACGTGAAACTACATTCTATGGTTGAATTATCGAAATCGAATATGCCCCTTTTTATTAAGTCTGGTAATCTAAGAATTAGGGAACAGACACCCTAATTGACGCGAATCCTAAAGATAGATCTATTGGGCCTAACAAACCCCATCCAAAGTACCGGATGCTTTAGTACTTCGAAATTTATATCATATCCGAAGGGTGTCCCGGAATGATGGGGATATTCTTATATATGCATCTTGTTAATGTCGGTTACCAGGTGTTCACCATATGAATGATTTTTATCTCTATGTATGGGATGTGTATTGAAATATGAAATCTTGTGGTCTATTATTATGATTTGATATATATAGGTTAAACCTATAACTCACCAACATTTTTGTTGACGTTTTAAGCATGTTTATTCTCAGGTGATTATTAAGAGCTTCCGCTGTCGCATACTTAAATAAGGACGAGATTTGGAGTTCATGCTTGTATGATATTGTGTAAAAACTGCATTCAAGAAACTTATTTTGTTGTAACATATTTGTATTGTAAACCATTATGTAATGGTCGTGTGTAAACAGGATATTTTAGATTATCATTATTTGATAATCTACGTAAAGCTTTTTAAAACCTTTATCTATGAAATAAAGGTTATGGTTTGTTTTAAAAATTAATGCAGTCTTTGAAAAATGTCTCATATAGAGGTCAAAACCTCGCAACGAAATCAATTAATATGGAACGTTTTTAATCAATAAGAACGGGACATTTCAGTTGGTATCCGAGCGTTGGTCTTAGTGAACCAGAATTTTGCATTAGTGTGTCTTATCGAGTTTGTTAGGATACATTAGTGAGTCTGGACTTCGACCGTGTTTACTTGAAAAATGATTGCTTAACAAATTTTGTTGGAAACTATATATTTTTAACATGTGAATATTATGTGATACATTAATCTCTTAACGCGTTTGGTATTATGTGATAGATGTCTACCTCTAGAACAAGTCCCATTGACTCACCTAATAATAATAAAGAGTCAAATGTAAATTGGAATGATTCGTGGACTGATTCACAAGTTCCCGAAGAGGAACCGGAAGAAGAGTCGGAACCGGAAGAAGAATCGGAACCGGAAGAAGAATCGGAACCGGATGAAGAAATAGAACCGGTGGGGGAAATAATAAAATGGTTAAGTAAAAGAAAATCCTCAACCAACCGACCAAGGTTAGTTATGGTCAATGGTGTTTCCGCCAAAGAAGCAAAATATTGGGAGGATTACCAATTCTCCGATGAATCGGATTCTGACAAGAATTCCGATGATGTTATAGAAATTTCCCCAACTGAAATTAAAAAGGCAAAAGAAAATAATAAGGGAAAAGGCATAAAAATAGAGAAATCTAATTCCAACCCCGATGAACTTTATATGTATCGTCAACCCCCGAAGTCCTTAAGTTGTAACAATGACTCGGGAACCTCTAAACCACCAGGTTTTTCTAAACCAATGTGGAAAACGACGGCTCGTATTAGGGGAACATCATATATCCCTAGAAACTTGGCAAAACGAACCAAAACCGAAGAAGAAGAAACAAGCGAGTCGGAATAAGATAGTTGTATTCGTGTGGTGTAATATATGTAATATAGTGTGCTTATGCTTTATGATATATGTAAAAATTGCTTGTATTAATAAGTATTTTTTTTATGAATCTAACTCTTGTCTATTTTACAGTATAAAAACACAAAATGGATAGACAATCCAATATTTTAAGAGACCTACCCGGAGACATGATTGATGAAATCTTGTCTAGAGTCGGTCAGAATTCTTCTGCACAACTATTTAAGGCGAGATCAGTTTGTAAGACATTCGAAGAACTTTCCAAGAATGCCTTGGTTTATAAAAGGCTTTCGTTCGAAAGATGGGGGATATCACATTGGGAAATCCATAAGTTACGATGTGTTTACTTTGACGCATATATTGCAGGGAACCCAAATGCTATTTTACGCAATGGGTTAAGAAATTATTTTGACTCAATATATCCAAATATTGGACTTCGTGATTTAGAAAAAGCGGCTAACATGCAACATAAAGAAGCATGTTATGCTTACGGATTAGTAATGTTCGCTTTTCACCAAAGTGAGAACAAGAACATCGGGCTACAACTATTAAACAAAACGTTTCCACAAGTGACGGAGTCGGTAATTGGGGTAAGAAATGAGGTTTTTAGATTGTTACGGGACTGTTGGACATTACGTAACCCCCGTCCCTTTGACGACGTTACAACACGCTGTCTTATCAACGGCCATAACGGTTATGTTGCACAAGACCAAGGATGGGAAGTAATCCTAGTAAAACCAGAATGCATGACTTGTTTCTGGACATATGAATTACGTGTCTTTATTGCCTTTGCTGAACGACTTGTGTACTAGCTAGAATTATCTTTACAACCATTTTGTATCAAATTTATTGTGTGCTATATTTCATGCTATATGTAAAATAAGCGGTATTGTAAGTTTGTAAAATATTGTGTAAAAGTTTGAACGCGAAATATTATTATAATCAGTTTTTCATATAGAATTGTAGTAGTTGAATTGTATATTAGCTACTAAGTATGAACTTAACGGGTAGGTACTACCCGAATTTAAACTTATAAAACGCTAATATGAAGAAAAAGCTTTTATAAATGAGTTCATATTATGCTACAAAATACTATTAACTACTCTTAATATTCCGTATGATTAACTTGTTCCATTTGACTATTTTGAAGGAAATGGCACCGACTACTCGACACCCCGTGAATATGAATGAAGAAGAATTCCTTACTTTTCTAGCTTCAAACATAGCCGCAGTACAGGCTGCGCTACATACCAACAATAACCTTGGATCTAGCAGTACAGGAAATCGTGTAGGATGCACCTACAAAGAATTCATTGCCTGCAAACCTTTGGAATTTGATGGAACCGAAGGACCGATCGGATTGAAATGGTGGACCGAGAAGGTCGAATCGGTGTTTGCCATAAGTAAGTGTACTGAAGAGGACAAAGTGAAGTACGCTACGCATACCTTCACAGGTTCTGCGTTAACATGGTGGAATACCTATCTAGAACAAGTGGGACAAGACGATGCATACGCACTACCGTGGTCAACATTCAAGCACTTGATGAACGAGAAGTACCGTCCCAGAACCGAGGTCAATAAGCTCAAGACAGAACTTAGAGGGTTACGAACCCAAGGATTTGATATTACCACGTATGAAAGACGATTCACAGAATTGTGCCTATTGTGTCCGGGAGCATTCGAAGATGAGGAAGAGAAGATCGACGCGTTTGTGAAAGGATTACCGGAAAGAATCCAAGAAGATATAAGTTCACACGAACCCGCCTCCATACAACAGGCATGTAGAATGGCTCACAAACTAGTGAACCAGATTGAAGAAAGAATTAAAGAACAGACTGCTGAAGAGGCCAATGTGAAGCAAGTCAAAAGAAAGTGGGAGGAAAACGGTGATAAGATTCACCAATACAACAACAGCAGCAATTACAACAATAATCGCAACAATTATCCCAACAATCGCAACATCAATCGCAACTACAACAAATGGCCCAACAACAACAACAACAACAGCAACTACAACAATCATCCCAACAACAATAATAACCACAACAACAACAACAATCAGAAGCAGCTATGCCAAAGGTATGAAAAGTATCACTCGGGGTTTTGCACCAAATTTTGCAACAAGTGTAAAAGAAATGGTCATAGCGCGGCGAAGTGTGAGGTCTACGGACCAGGGGTTAATAGAACGAAAGGAACAAATGGTGTCGGAACGAGTAATGGCTGAGCAAGTAGTGTCGGAGCAAGTTATGCCAATGTAGTTTGTTATAAATATGGAAAACCGGGCCACATTATTAGAAATTGCCCGAACCAGGAGAACACGAATGGACAAGGCCGCGGAAGAGTTTTCAATATTAATGCGGTAGAGGCACAGGAAGACCCGGAGCTTGTTACGGGTACGTTTCTTATTGACAATAAATTTGCTTACGTTTTATTTGATTCGGGTGCTGATAGAAGCTATATGAGTAGAGATTTTTGTGCTAAATTAAGTTGTCCATTGACGCCTTTGGATAGTAAATTTTTACTCGAATTAGCAAATGGTAAATTAATTTCAGCAGATAATATATGTCGGAATCGAGAAATTAAACTGGTTAGCGAAACATTTAAGATTGATTTGATACCAGTAGAGTTAGGGAGTTTTGATTTGATAATCGGTATGGACTGGTTGAAAGAAGTGAAAGCAGAGATCGTTTGTTACAAAAATGCAATTCGCATTATACGAGAAAAAGGAAAACCCTTAATGATGTACGGAGAAAAGGGCAACATGAAGCTACATCTTATTAGTAATTTGAAGGCACAAAAACTAATAAGAAAAGGTTGCTATGCTGTTCTAGCACACGTCGAGAAAGTACAAACTGAAGAAAAGAGCATCAATGATGTTCCCATTGCAAAAGAATTTCCCGATGTATTTCCGAAAGAATTACCGGGATTACCCCCACATCGATTCATTGAATTTCAAATAGATCTTGTACCAGGAGCTGCACCAATAGCTCGTGCTCCTTACAGACTCGCACCCAGCGAGATGAAAGAATTGCAAAGCCAATTACAAGAACTTTTAGAGCATAGTTTCATTCGACCAAGCACATCACCGTGGGGAGCTCCTGTTTTGTTTGTCAAGAAGAAAGATGGTACATTCAGGTTGTGTATCGACTACCGAGAGTTTAACAAACTTACCATCAAGAACCGCTACCCACTACCGAGAATCGACGACTTATTTGATCAACTACAAGGCTCGTCTGTTTATTCAAAGATTGATTTACGTTCCGGGTATCATCAAATGCGGGTGAAAGAAGATGATATTCCAAAGACTGCTTTCAGAACACGTTACGGTCATTACGAGTTTATGGTCATGCCGTTTGGTTTAACTAATGCACCAGCTGTGTTCATGGACCTTATGAACCGAGTGTGTGGACCATACCTTGACAAGTTTGTCATTGTTTTCATTGATGACATACTTATTTACTCAAAGTATGACCAAGAACACGGTGAACATTTGAGAAAGGTGTTAGAAGTATTGAGGAAGGAAGAATTGTACGCTAAGTTTTCAAAGTGTGCATTTTGGTTGGAAGAAGTTCAATTCCTCAGTCACATAGTGAACAAAGAAGGTATTAAGGTGGATCCGGCAAAGATAGAAACTGTTGAAAAGTGAGAAACCCCGAAAACTCCGAAACACATACGCCAGTTTTTAGGACTAGCTGGTTACTACAGAAGGTTCATCCAAGACTTTTCCAGAATAGCAAAACCCTTGACTGCATTAACGCATAAAGGGAAGAAATTTGAATGGAATGATGAACAAGAGAAAGCGTTTCAGTTATTGAAGAAAAAGCTAACTACGGCACCTATATTGTCATTGCCTGAAGGGAATGATGATTTTGTGATTTATTGTGATGCATCAAAGTAAGGTCTCGGTTGTGTATTAATGCAACGAACGAAGGTGATTGCTTATGCGTCTAGACAATTAACCATTCACGGACAAAATTATACGACGCATGATTTAGAATTAGGCGCGGTTGTTTTTGCATTAAAGACTTGGAGGCACTACTTATATGGGGTCAAAAGTATTATATATACCGACCACAAAAGTCTTCAACACCTATTTAATCAGAAACAACTGAATATGAGGCAGCGTAGGTGGATTGAATTATTGAATGATTACGACTTTGAGATTCGTTACCACCCGGGGAAGGCAAATGTGGTAGCCGATGCCTTGAGCAGGAAGGACAGGGAACCCATTCGAGTAAAATCTATGAATATAATGATTCATAATAACCTTACTACTCAAATAAAGGAGGCGCAACAAGGAGTTTTAAAAGAGGGAAATTTAAAGGATGAAATACCCAAAGGATCGGAGAAGCATCTTAATATTCGGGAAGACGGAACCCGGTATAGTGCTGAAAGGATTTGGGTACCAAAATTTGGAGATATGAGAGAAATGGTACTTAGAGAAGCTCATAAAACCAGATACTCAATACATCCTGGAACGGGGAAGATGTACAATGTCATAACCCGACCTTAACCATAAGGACGAATACAATAACATATGATTTCATCGCAAGGTATTGACCTCTATATGCGACATTTTTCAAAAACTGCATTCATTTTTACAATACAAACCATAGCTTTTATTACAAATACAAGGTTTAAACAACTTAATAATGATTATCGTTTAGCGATAATCTTAGACTTACAAACTTTACATGTGATAATAACAATACGACCTCCAACATATTTTACATTACAAATCCTCCGATATGCAGTTTTATTTTTGACACAAATATGCATACTCAAGATCTTGCTTAAATTCAACATGTTGCAGCGGAAGCTTTTAGTTATCACCTGAGAATAAACATGCTTAAAACGTCAACATAAAGTTGGTGAGATATAGGTTTAATGCCGGCAGCGTTATAAATATAGACCACAAGATTTCATATATAAACGTTTTAATAAAAATATTCTAAGTTGTTGAGCACTTGATAACCATACTTAACATTTAATCAACGTCGCATATTCCCTTTATTATGAAATCTTACTACACTGTACCAAGTGTAGTTACCGAAACGAAGTACTGTGCAACCGTTGAATACTGGTCGTCCAGTCCGGTTGGGGTTTTCAGGCCCGATAGATCTATCAACAGGATTCGCGTTTACAATACCTCATGTAAATAATAGTTACCAAGTTACAGGGAAGTATGCCAGTGGTACAACTCAACGTAGAATATATATTTTTAATCACTTGTGTCCATAACGTAAATCATAAAATGCATGTATTCTCATCCTGGAATATTTAGAGTTTAAAAGTGGGACTATATACTCACCTTTTCCTTGAAGGTATTTAACTCGACTTGGTCTCCGATAGATATCACGAACCTAACCATATATATAATATATCAACATATTTTCTTTTCAAGTAATCGTTACATATATATACATATATACTTATAATACTTTTAATATTTTCTTAGTCCGTAGTTAGCAGTCTGTTGTTAATGGTCCACAATTAGTTGCTCAATAAAATAAATAAAGACCCCATCGTATTCGTATTGATTACAATTAATCTCGACCCATGGTACCATGTTGTCAAATGACGTGTTGCGTACATAAAGTACCGTGTTGTCAGATGACGTGTTGCGTACAATCATGAGGTCTTATGATTAATTTTCTCGTGTTGTTTACGGGTGGTCCTGGAATATATAAAATCAAATCATAAGTAAATATATATTAAATATTATGTTAATTAGCCAAGATATGATTAATCCGATTTTGTCATAATATGATATATTACAGGTTTTGAAGTGTTTTAAAAATCAAATTAGAAGGATCTATTTAGTTTGCGAACAGGTTTGACATCATTCAAACTATGTTCTTGTTGTTAAAAATTTTATAACACAAAATAAGATAGCTATATAAATATGAATTGAATAAGATTATGAATAAGGTTACTACCTTAAGTTACTTGGATAAAGCTACTGGAAAAGATAGAAAATAATCTTGATCAAACTTTCTTATGATGATTATAGGTTGTTCATGAAGCTAGTTCTTCATGAGTATTTGCTGAGATTGTGAAGAACACTTAGAGTTCCTAAGAGTGTGTTTTTGGTTAGAGAAAGATGGTTGTAAGAATGAAATGAAAAATCAAGGTGATGGTGATACTTATAGGACAGTCTGGTTATTGAGGGAACAAGGACAAATTATTGTGTTGAATTTTTGAGTAATAATGTATGCTAGCTTACAAATAAGATTCCCTCTTATCTAGGGTAGATCTAAAGCTGATAAGGATATTGATTTGATGTGTATTTACCAATAGTAAATACGTATGGATGATGAGTATGATACGGTAAAAGAAGCTCAAAATCGGGCTTTTATTTTGGGTCCAACCGGGCCAAAAATAAAATTTTAAGACATCAGCTCAACCCCAGCTAGGGGCTCTGCCCCTTGGACCCCGCCAGGGGTTGCCACCCCTTGGACCCCGCTTATCGGGGGCGCTGCCCCCGAACCCCCGTCATAATCAAGATAAGTTCAAACAAGTGTGCACTCCACACTTCCCCAAACTTGTTCGATATTTATCAAGATTATTTTGGTTACAAATTAATCCCATTACACTTAAATCATATTGGTGACATAAATCACAACACATTATAGATTGTAAGTATATATGTCAAAGAACGTTACATATAGTTATCGTTTTGAAAACTTAAGTTAGTGGTCTCAAAGT
Source organism: Rutidosis leptorrhynchoides (assembly GCF_046630445.1). NCBI lineage: Eukaryota > Viridiplantae > Streptophyta > Magnoliopsida > Asterales > Asteraceae > Rutidosis > Rutidosis leptorrhynchoides. Next base: position 438,685,515 of record NC_092336.1, read on the forward strand.
ATACTTATAACTCATTGTTGTTAGTTCATAATGAAATGTTAAACCATCCTTAAATCATGTTAAATATGTATAGATATGTACATATACATAATCGTATAATTATCGTGTGTTATATAGTTCGTGATATCATCGGTCAAATTGGACGGTCAAACGTTGTATAAAACTCTTTTCAAAAATATAAGTCTCAACAGTTTGAATTGCTTATCATGTTTGTAAGGTTTAATTTGTGTAAATATTAATCTCATAAGTATAGAACAAACGTGAAATGTATTATGTACTCTGGCGAGTTGTTGTGGTAATTCGAGTCGATAAGCTACCGATCCAATGCGTTCGATGATCTTGAACGGGCCTACATACCTTGCGTTCAGTTTACCTCTTTTTTCCAAACGTATTACACCTTTCCAAGGTGACACCTTTAACATAACCATGTCACCGATCTGAAACTCTAATGGTTTCCTTCGAACATCGGCGTAGCTCTTTTAGCGACTATGGGCTGTTTTCAATCTCTCCTTGATTTGTACTATCTTCTCAGTCGTTTCGTGTATGATCTCGGGACCAGTTAAATGTCGATCCCCTACTTCATTCCAACAGATAGGGGATCTACACTTCCTTCCATACAGTGCTTCGAATGGTGCAGCTTTAATGCTCGCATGATAACTGTTATTATACGAGAATTCTGCTAATGGTAGATATTTATCCCATCCGTTTCCAAAATCAATCACACATGCCCTGAGCATGTCTTCAAGAGTCTGAATTGTTCTTTCACTCTGCCCGTCAGTTTGTGGATGATATGCGGTGCTCATATCCAAACGAGTTCCCAGGGCCTCCTGTAGTGATTGCCAAAACTTTGATGTAAATCTACTATCACGATCGGAGATAATGGAAATAGGTATTCCATGCCTTGAAACAATTTCCTTTATGTATAATCGTAATAGTTTCTCCATTCTATCCGTTTCCTTTATAGGCAAGAAATGTGCAGATTTTGTGAGACGATCAACTATTACCCAAATGGTGTCATAACCCCAGGCAGTCTTAGGTAACTTTGTGATGAAATCCATGGTAATACCGTCCCATTTCCATTCTGGAATTTCTAGTTGTTGAAGTAACCCTGACGGCTTCTGGTGTTCTGCTTTGACTTTGGAACAAGCTAAACATTACCCAACATATGTTGCAACGTCTGTCTTCAAATTAGGCCACCAATAATGCGTCTTAAGATCTTGATACATCTTTCCAACTCCAGGATGTATCGAGTATCTTGTCTTATGTGCCTCATTCAATATCAACTTCCTTAATCCACCCAACTTTGGTACCCAAATACGGTTTGCAAAATATCGAATTCCGTCTTCCCGTATAACGAGTTATTTCCCATACTTCTTCATTATTTCATTTCCTATGTTTTCTTTAGTAAGAGCTTCTCGTTGAGCCTCTTTGATTTGTGAGTTGAGATTCATGCGAATTTTTATGTTCATTGCTCGTACTCGAATTGGTTCCCGTTCCTTTCTGCTTAGAGCGTCGGCCACTACATTCGCTTTCCCAGGATGATAGCGAATCTCACAATCATAGTCGTTTATCAGCTCGACCCACCTACGTTGCCTCATGTTCAGCTGTTTCTGATCGAAGATATGTTGAAGGCTTTTATGATCGGTAAACACAGTGCATTTAACCCCATATAAGTAGTGTCTCCATATCTTCAATGCAAACACTACTGCTCCCAATTCTAAATCATGCGTCGTATAATTCCGCTCATGAATCTTCAATTGTCGGGATGCATATGCTATAACTTTCTTCCGTTGCATAAGGACGCAACCAAAACCTTGTCGCGAAGCATCACAATATATCTCAAAATCATCGTTCCCTTCAGGTAACGATAAAATAGGTGCTGTAGTCAACTTCTTCTTCAGTAATTGAAATGCACTCTCCTGCTCAGAAGTCCATTCGTACTTCTTCCCTTTTTGTGTTAACGCTGTTAATGGTTTAGCTATTCGAGAAAAATCTTGAATAAACCTTCTATAATAACCAGCTAAACCCAAAAATTGGCGTATCTGCGTTGGTGTCTTAGGAGTCTCCCATTTTTCAATGGCCTCAATTTTAGCTGGGTCAACCTGAATTCCTTTGCTACTAACAACATGGCCAAGAAATTGCACTTCTTTTAACCAAAACGCACACTTAGAAAATTTGGCGTATAATTGTTCTTTTCTTAACAATTCTAATACCAATCTTAAATGCTGCTCATGCTCTTGCTCACTCTTGGAATAGATAAGAATATCGTCAATGAAAACGATAACAAACTTATCTAAATACGGACTACAAACTCGATTCATGAGGTCCATGAATACAGCTGGCGCATTCGTTAACCCAAACGGCATGACCAAAAATTCATAATGACCGTAGCGTGTCCGAAAAGCCGTTTTCGGAATATCTTCTTCTTTGACGCGTAGTTGATGATAGCCCGACCTTAGGTCGATTTTCGAGTAAACAGATGATCCTTGCAATTGATCAAATAAGTCATCAATTCTCGGTAGTGGATACCGATTCTTGATAGTTAACTTATTTAATTCACGATAATCTATACACATTCGGAAAGATCCGTCTTTCTTCTTGACGAATAAAATCGGAGCTCCCCACGGTGAAGTGCTCGGTCGAATGAAACCACGGTCCAGTAATTCTTGTAACTGGCTTTGTAACTCTTTCATCTCAGATGGTACAAGTCTATATGGAGCACGAGCCACTGGTGCAGCTCCCGGTACTAGATCTATTTGAAATTCTACAGATCTAAATGGAGGTAATCCTGGTAACTCTTCCGGAAATACTTCAGGAAAATCTCTTGCCACAGGCACGTCGTTGATGCTCTTCACTTTTTCCTTCGTTTCGACTTTATTAACATATGCTAAGATAGCATAGCACCCTTTCTTCAAGCACTTTTGAGCTTTCAAATAACTAATGAGTTTTAGCTTTGAGTTACCCTTCTCTCCATAAATCATTACTGGCGTTTTATCCTTACGAGGAATGCGAATTGCCTTCTTGGTGCACACAACTTCAGCTCCTATTTTGGACATCCAGTCCATGCCGACTATTACATCAAAACTTCCTAATTCTACGGGTATCAAATCAATCTTAAATGTTTCTCCGGCTAAATTTATTTTACAATCACGGCAAATTTTATCGGCTTTAATTAGTTTACCATTAGCTAACTCAATCATGTACTTAGCATCTAGAGGTAATGATGAACAATTCAATTTAGCGTAAAAGTCTCTAGTCACGTAACTTCTATCGGCACCAGTATCAAATATAATAGATGCGGATAAGTTATTAATGGTAAACGTACCCGTAACAAGCTCCGGGTCTTCACACGCCTCTCTAGCATTAATAACAAATGCTCTTCCACGTGCAGATCCATTATTCTTCTCTGGATTCGGACACTGGCTCTTATAATGACCCTGTTTCCCACACCCATAACAATTAAACAGTGGCCAAGGCAGTTCTATTTGCATTGGTGGCAGGAGTCTTGGTACCGTTTGTATTTGTAGCAGGAACCCTACAATCTTCAGCAAGATGACCTTTTCGATTACAATTGTTGCACACCACATTACAATAACCAGAGTGATGTTTGTAGCATCTGTTACATAAAGGATTTCGTCCTTTGTAACCTGAGTTTGAACCGCTACCCGCACCTTGCGTGGTTTCTTGTTTCTTGTTGGATTGTTGATGATTACCTTCCCACTTTCTTTTGTTTCCCGATGTCTTGACATCGGTGTTCTTATCCAGAATAATCTGGTCCATCAATTCGTTCACCATGGTGATAGCTTCATGAATAGTCTTGGGTTTGGATGCTGTAACATTTGCCTTGACCTTTTTAGGCAAACCGTCTTTGTACAGTTCAATCTTCCGTTCTTCGGTTGGTACCAATTCGGGACATAGCAAAGCTAATTCCATGAATCGCTGATTGTAGTTGGTGAGTTCAGTACCAACAGCTTTCAGGCTTCGTAATTCAGCTTCCAACTTCCTAACCTCGTTCCTTGGACAATATTCGTTGATTAGCATTGTTTTGAATTCTTCCCAAGGAGTATCATAAGCTACATCTCCTCCTATGGCCTTCACATAGTTTTTCCACCACGTGAGTGCACTATCTTGTAGGGTGCACGATGCATACTTGGTCATGTCCTTCTCAATACAACCACTGATTTTAAACATAGACTCAATCTTTTCGATCCACCGGGTTAAACCGACCGGTCCTTCTGTTCCACTGAATGATGAGGGCTTGCAACCTTGAAAAGTTTTGTAAGTGCACCCCACACGAGGATTTGGGTTAACTGCAGCACCTCTTGCAGCCTTGACCCATAACATTCTGTCGTTCACTCGCTGATTGATGAGTTCCTGGATTTCTTGTTCCGTCATTCGGTTCAATCGCGCCATAATCTTCAATAAGAATGAAAAAAATAATTATTCACATGGAATATTATAGATGTAGTATGTATTTACAGTACATCGTAGCTTATTAATAATATGAACCAGTTATTATTATAAAAGCCTTTTCTTCTTATTAGCGTTTTATAATTATATCTAGGGTAGTACCTACCCGTTAAAGTTCATACTTAATAGCTTAGTACGAAAATCAATTACTACCACCCAAATAATACTTAACCATGGAAAATTATTGCATTTCACACTTCACTATTTTACATATGCTTATCTTACTTCAAAAATTAATCAAACCACACTAGTAATATTATACAAAACATTATATGATCCCATGGTTTAAAACAACAGCGCATCATTTAACCCAAAGCGTTTGTGTTCAAAGAAATCGCTTAAAGGTTATCCTGGTTGTCTCCCTGCGTTTTGGCTGAGGAACCGAAGAACTGGATGTCGGGATAGAACTAATAGGAATACCGGGAATAGGTGTGGAAGTATCTGGTGGAGTTGGTGCCACAACATCCTCTCTAGACTCGGGATTTAGATTTTCCATTTCAGTAGCCTTTCGTTTCTTTCCTCGTTCGAACTTGTCTTTCGTAATTTCCTGTATTTCTTCCTCCTCAGGTTCACTTTCCGGTTCCTCTTCAATTGATTCATCCGGAACTTGTGAGTCTTCCCCAAAGGTGTCCTTTTCATCATCGGATAGATTAATGACTGGAACACCATCTGAAGAGTCTGGTTCGGAGTCGCTGAATGTGATAATAAGTTCTAAGCCAGACATCTATCACATAACAACTAGCACGTTAATACCACATAATATTTACATATTAATTTTTAACCAACAAGGATAAGCAATAGTTTTCGAAATCAAACACGGTCAAAGTCCAGTCTCACTAATGCATCCTAACAAACTCGATAAGACACACTAATGCGAATTCTCTGGTTCTCTAAGACCAACGCTCTGATACCACATGTCATAACCCGACCTTAACCATAAGGACGAATACAATAACATATGATTTCATCGCGAGGTATTGACCACTATATGCGACATTTTTCAAAAACTGCATTCGTTTTTACAATACAAACCATAGCTTTTATTACAAATACAAGGTTTAAACAACTTAATAATGATTATCGTTTAGCGATAATCTTAGACTTACAAACTTTATATGTGATAATAACAATACGACCTCCAACATATTTTACATTACAAATCCTCCGATATGCAGTTTTATTTTTGACACAAATATGCATACTCAAGATCTTGCTTAAATTCAACATGTTGCAGCGGAAGCTTTTAGTTATCACCTGAGAATAAACATGCTTAAAACGTCAACATAAAGTTGGTGAGATATAGGTTTAATGCCGGCAGCGTTATAAATATAGACCACAAGATTTCATATATAAACGTTTTAATAAAAATATTCTAAGTTGTTGAGCACTTGATAACCATACTTAACATTTAATCAACGTCGCATATTCCCTTTATTATGAAATCTCACTACACTGTACCAAGTGTAGTTACCGAAACGAAGTACTGTGCAACCGTTGAATACTGGTCGTCCAGTCCGGTTGGGGTTGTCAGGCCCGATAGATCTATCAACAGGATTCGCGTTTACAATACCTCATGTAAATAATAGTTACCAAGTTACAGGGAAGTATGCCAAGTTACCACTCTACTTACCTTTTGGATCGCCAGTCTTATCACTATCCTCTCTTCCGACTCTGAAGACTTGGATATCTCGGACGCCGTCAGCACAAATGCTAATTATCTTTAAAAATGTTGGTTAGAATTGTCTTAAGGACGGGTTGTTATGTTAAATCTGATTCATGATTAAGACTTATGCTTGCGATGTGTAATGCATTATTATTATGACTTATGTGTATTAATGATCTTTTCTATGAGTTTTATATTGCACATTTCAAGTGGGAGCTATATCATCAACCACTACATACTATTCAAGGGGGAGCATTACTCTAGGGCGCGCTTAGTTCCAGGGGGAGCTAACCTTTTTGCTTTGACAAAATAGGGAGAAAGTGTATGGTAAGTAATGTTAACACATGTGTTGTATTATATGCTTAAGCACACTTACATAGGTTTATCATCATCAAAAAGGGGGAGAATGTTGGTTAGTAATCCAATATTAATAATCAAATGTTAAACACTTTGTTTTGATGATGACACCAAGTCTCATGTGCTTACACCATGGTATAGGACAACACACGTTCATAAGCCTACACTATATCTAGCAAACGACCAATACACAAAACCGATAAGTCAAAAGATTCATTTGAAAACACACTGAAGGAGCACGGTCGGTCCACGGTTGACCGTAGGCCAGACTGTGGATACCCTGTACCTTTGTTTTCGAAACAAGGTACACGGTCGACTCCGCGGTCAGCCGTGGGTCGACCGCAGAAACCCACTGTCTGATTTTTGATAGAAAAATGTTTGACTACTACGGGACATTTATAATTTACAAAATTTGTTTAAACATACTTAAAATAGTTGCCTTCTTCATATTCAAATGAATTTTGGTCACTAAAACACTAATCTTAGTTAATCACACTTAATGACACCTTAATGACACTTTTAGCTTATGATAAATGTTAAACATTCAAGTATGGCTAAAAGTTCTTTTTCAAAGCATATTTCTATAAATCTAATTAAAAATAGTAAAACTTAAAGATGGTCATTAAGTCTCAATTAAAGATATGCTATCCACTTGATTAACCATTAAGCACTAATTATGTGTTTAATAAGAGTTTAGTGTAAACTCCCAAAAGTCTTCACATAAAAACAAGGTAGTCTAAATTGGAAGCTTGCAAGTAACCAATAAGAGCACATACTTGCAAAACTAGTAGTGACAAAAGAGTTGAAGACTTGTGTGACGATCCGTCTAAATCCCTTTGGACGAATACATCATTCATTGATTTCACAGTGAGGTACTGACCTCTACATGATACGTTTTGTAAATATTGCATTCTTTTGAAAATGGCATACCATAATTGAATATCATATTCCAAGGTTTTTGACGTTTGATGATTTCTACATATAGATGATGTGCGTAGAGGTGTATACAAAATAGTTATATTTTTACAAGGAAATACTATTAAATACGATACAATTTTACACAAGTTATTTATTTATTTATAGAGTGGATATACCTAAACCTTGCAACAACACTTATAGGCAGTGCACCTAATCGTACAGTAGTGTAGTTTTTAGTAAGTCCGATTCGTCCACAGGGAACTCTAGCCAAGTTTAACGCTATATTTTTTTAAAACTATATTTGTAAATATATAAATATATATAAGTAGTATTATTATTATAAAAGAGGGTTTTTACCGTTTAATGACCGGTTTGTCGATTTTAAAACTTTAGTCACAGTTAAAACCTAATGTAAAATATTAAAAATAAATATAACTTAATTTAAAGCGTAAAGTAAAAGATAATAATGGAATTGCCATAAATAAAAAGTACGATAATTAAAATGACAATAAATTAAAGTGCGATAATTAAAAGTGCAATTAAATATGAAATAAAGGAAATTAAATATGAAATAAAGGAATTATGCTTATTTAAACTTCCGTAATCATGATGTTGGACGTGTTGATTTTAGTTTATTACCATGGGTTAATTGTCCTTTGTCCTGGATTATTCGATATGTCCATACGGATTTGTCCATAATAGTCCACCAGTCATAATCATAAAATACGGAAGTCTTCGTCAAATTATTCTTATTCCCGAAGTCAAATATTCCAACTAATTGGGGATTCGAATTGTAACAAGGTCTTAATACTTTGTTTAATGAATACACCAGGTTATCGACTGCGTGTAATCCAAGGTTTTACTACTTTGTTAACAATTACACCAATTACCCTTGAATGTAATCCACCCCTATTTCAACAAGTCTATTAACTATTAATCCAGTTCCGTGTCTGGTTAAATGAACAATTATTGGTATTTATAGATATCCCGCCCACCGTACCCAGTCAAGCGTATGTGGTTATATATAAATACGTCAAATTATAAGTCTAAATATTAAATCAACGAGGTATCATTTAGTTAATATAAAGCCCATTAATAGCCCATAGTCTAATTTCCACAAGTGTCGTTCTTTTGTCCAAACCCCAATTATGGTACAAAGCCCAATTACCCAAATTTAATATTTAGCCCAACATCACGATTACTTCGGCTTAAATAAGCATAATAATAACTTAGCTACGAGACATTAATTTAAAAAGGTTGAACATAACTTATAATGATTAATAATAGCGTAGCGTTACACGGACAGAATTTCGACTTACACCCTTACAATATTCGCTAACATACCCTTATTATTAGAATTTAAAATTAAAATTAAAATTATAATATATATATATATATATATATATATATATATATATATATATATATATATATATATATATATATATATATATATATATATATATATATATATCCTTGAGTGAATGAAGAAGAAAAAGATGTGATTTTGATCAACCAAAACTACAAATTTATAGGACCTGACCCTTAAAATGGGGCCATGTGATCGCATGGATTTTACTCTTCCAGGCCATGCGATCGCAATCCCAGCTGGGAGAGCTCACATGTCTTTGTTTGCATCTTGCCGACGGTTTATAAATATATATATAATATATAAATAATTTTAAGAATTATTTAAATATTATATTATATTTATGTGCATAGTTTACTCGTAATTTTTAGTCCGTTGCGTCGAGTGTTGAGAGTTGACTCTGGTCCCGGTTCCGGATTTTCGAACGTCCTTGCGTACAATTTAATATCTTGTACTTTGCATTTTGCGTCTTGTACTCTTGTAATTTCGAGACGTTTCTCATCAATAATTTGAACCACTTTGATTGTACTTTGTACTTTTTAGCTTTTTGGTCGTTTGCGTCTTCAATTCGTCGAATCTGTCTTTTGTCTTCACCTTTTATTATTTAAACGAATATCACTTGTAAATAGAACAATTGCAACTAAAAGCTTGTCTTTCTTGAGGGATAATGCTATGAAATATATGTTCGTTTTTAGCATTATTAAATATTCCCACACTTGAGCGTTGCTTGTCCTCAAGCAATATAGTCTTGAAAATAAAAATACTAAAATCACTTCTTTATTCTTCACACTTTGTACATCAGTGACTTTTATACGGCAGTATAAACAATGGTAGTAACGATGTGGTTTACAGTCCCACATGACTATAAAAATTTAGATCCTTAAGGAAATTGGATCTTTATGAAAACATTTGATCTTTTAAAAATTCAATCTAGTTTTTACCCTAGATAAGTTTTTCGGAATAACCCTTCACCGGTGTTTGCAAAATGTTGTTGTGGGTTTCAGATTTGAAAATTTTAGCACAAAATTTGCGGTTTTGTGTCACCCACTTGCTAACCTTGTATTGGGAAAGCAACACGTCCAGTATACTTGCTCCGTATATTACCTTTCGGTAAACTACTGTCCGGTTGTAAAGGAAAGCGTTGAACAAGCAACTGTTAAGGCAGTGTCCCCTGACATGCTTTTTAATTATGGTTTATAATGTGTCAGATGTAATTACTATCCTTTGTAGAAACAATAGTAAAGCTCACCCTATAGTTTTTCGGTCTGGCACAAGGTCCTGTCTTCGACCATGCTATGCAACCACCGTTCTTACGGTTGACACCCGATTTAGTTCAGGTGACCTAATGAATTCTAGGTGAATTCCTAGGATTTTACGTTCAATGGTAATGAACGCATTAAAAATGGGTTTTTCAGAAAACAAATCGATTTGTAATTTTGATCAAAATATTTTCTCGTTCAGGCTCGAGTTTAGATATCATCGAATTTCATGAGTTTGTAATTCTCAATCTTTAAAAGTCAATCTCTAGGATTGAGTAATATCAGGCTTAAAAGATGATTTTTAATCTTTTATGGAGATTATCCTTTTCTGGGGGTCTGATTCATTAGTCTTATCAAGCTAATTTGCACGGCGCCCTCCCCATTTTACGAGACAGATCCTCTCATGGTTAGGATAAGTCTGACCACTTGGCGACCCTGTTTAATGCTGAGGTCCGTGGATTTTCAGCTGATTTTTGAGAAAACTTTTCAACGTTTTTCGTAGACTCTACAACTGGTCTGAACGACAACTTCATGACCTAAATCAAGAAACGCGTTTCTTTTTTGGAAGACTTTACTTCCTTTTAATGATGGAATTGATTCATCGTGTAGATCCATCTTTCTTTCAAATATATTATAAGAAATTGGGTAAAACTGATAAAATTATCCAAAACAAAAGTATCTTCAGTTATTTGTACAAAAATATGTGATATATGTTTTAAATAACTTGGTAAATTTTTCCCACACTTGGCTTTTATTTTCCTTTCTTTGCCTTTTTATTGTTCTCTATTCCATTTTAAATGAATTCTAACATTTTGGGTTGTTTCTCAATTTATGTCCTTTCCGAGGTAACAATAATTTCGGTGTTAACACCTAGTTTTATCGTTCATAAATATGTATAAACATGATTTTGAATTCATTTAATTGAAAATTTTGAAAAATTTTACTAGAATTGGGTAGTCAGTATATAAGACTAGGGTTGTTCTTTATTATCAGAGAGCACTAGATTCTAATACAACTACTGCGTTACTAGTATTTTTAATGGTAACCAAGTGTATAAGTTAAAAATTTTTAAAAATCCGAAAGAATTTAACCCCTTCCCACACTTATGATCTTGCAATGCCCACATTTGCAAGAAATCAGTAACAATTTAAAATATTGAGGGTGATTAGCGTAGAAAAATGATTAAATTTTACCAAAGTTTCCAAACATATTGGCGTTTGTTTGTTGAATGATAAATGGTGCACATCATTTGTTCATTCCGTCTTGTTGTTACATCACATTTGTTTTCCGTTTTGTCGTCAAAATTAGTAGCTTTTGCTGAACTTAATGCCAGTCTTTGAAAATGCGCTGTTTTACCCTGTTGTGTACAATTGACAATATACATACATACAAATATAAACATGCATGGCAATTTGAAATGGGACTTTAACATCTCACTTTCAAATCAAACATGAAATATTAGTACAACATAATAAAAATATTAAACATTACAATACAAGTATCAAAATATAATGTGTTTAAACATAAATAAATAGAAATAATAAAAAGATAAAAATCATAAAAATCACCAACAGGAACTATATCAATCTGGATAAGGGTTCCAGTTCATGTCATCGGTCGGGTTCCATGGTTGGTGATAGGTGTACTGGTAGGCCTGGTTAGGGTCGTAGAGAGTATATGGTGGTCTCATCTCGGGCTGGTGTGGAGGATAGTAAGCGGGTCGGGTCGGTACGTAGTGATCCTGAGGTGACAGCCGGCTCATGATCTGACGCTGATGATAGTCCCATCTATCATGCTGTCATTTCCTGGAATGCTCGTAATCATTCCGGGCATGCCACTGCTCCATCCGACTAAATCTCTCCTCGTTTGTCATTTCCACCTCATCTACACGCTGGTAGACGTCAATCATAGCCTCCCTGATGACATCCCTAATGTCATCCGATTCCTCTATTTCCTCATCTGAACCTCTCTCTACCTGAGGATGACTACCTTCATAGGGTACTGCCTGGTTGCGTCTGCTCTTTAATACCTTAGCACCCTGATAGACCCTCAATCCTAAAGGCTCAACATGTTCCCTACATTCCAAAAGTGGACCCCCTTGATCCCTATCTACACCCAAATACTCTCCAATGAGAGTAACAAAAATACCTCCTCCTATTATTCCCCCTTCCTGTATTCCTTCCACCATCTTAGACAAATAAAAACCAACACAGTAAGGGATATTAACAAAGACTCTTGGGTCTCGAATACACTTTAGGTAAAATAAATCATGTAAAGTCATTTTCTCCTTATTGTGACCTCTCTGTGTAATCGAGTTAGCCAAAAATCTATGAATTATACGAAGCTCGGCTTTGTTAATATGTAAGTAGGAGTGTTTTCCTCCCGGCGTAAAAACATTATAATCTGACATACGCCTCCAGACGACGTTTGCGTCAAAATTCCTATCTACCCTTTCACCACAATAAATCAAATTCATACAATCGGGTAGTAGTAATTCACCAGGAGTATATATCTGCAAAGCTCTGGCCATGTCCAGCATGGACATCCTGTACATCCTACGGCCAAGTATAAATCTAAGAAAACTTCTATCATCTAATCTATCTACATCCGCATTTAACGAAAGAGTACTCAAAAGCTCAACACACCATTCCTTATATACAGGTTTACGAATGGTGAATAAACGTTCCCAATCGTGAAAAGAAGAGCTGCCATACCTTTGGATCAAATACTGTCTAACTGAGTTAGCAAGTTGGACCCTTTCCAAAGGCTCCCAATCGATGACC